>NW_021940208.1:12411832-12725422 GCF_001715985.3 Manacus vitellinus | reverse complement strand
GGCAGTCCAGCCCCCCACCATCCCTCCCTGCCCACCTCTGCCCCCCACGCTCTTTGCATGCCCTGACGCTGAGAGCGGCCCATATTCCCTTCCCCAAAACACCCAGACGTACTGCCTTACCCACCGACCGCAGCCAGCCCCTTGTCCCGTGTCCCCATCCACGGCATGGCCGGAGCGCCCACCCCAAGTCAGCCGCGGCTACCCCGGTGCCTTCACTTCCCGGCTACCCTGTGCATCCACCCACAACCCACATTCGCAGCAGTATCACACCCCGAATGCCGAGCTCCCATCCGTACCGAAACCCCGTCCCTTCGCACAGCCAGAGCACCCGTCCTTTCCCGATGAGGCTGGTGTGAATCCGTGGGAGCGAAGCAGTGCCAGGGGGTTTGTTGGGAACATGTGTGAAAACTTGCCTTACCGCGGCTAGGTGCATCACGGACATTTTCTTCAAAAGCACATGGGTATGAGCTGCCCATCGATACATTTAAGCTAAAAATGAGATGATTTTTAAACATAAGAAAATGTATTATTTGAAAAGTACTTTCAGTAGAGGTAACAGGACAGAAACAATAATTACCGTTAGGATGGAGCTCTTCACATTTCCAAAAAGAGCAAACTGATGTGGTAGTGTTTGCAACATGGGACAAGATCTGATGGCCAGGAAGTTCCATCGGTCCTGTGTGGTGTGCTCTAGCCTAACCCCAGGTTCTGGGAGCAGAGTTGCTATGAAGCTCTGACGTGAGTAACAGGATTTTAAGGAAAAATAGAAAGTGTTCATCCTTGCTGGTGGCCTGAAGCCACCTGAAAAAACTGGAGGAAAATCAGATGAGCTCTGATGTGAGTTGAAAAAAATCTTCAATCAAGAACAAAAATCTGATAGATCTGCAGACTCTGATAGCCAAGAACCTGTTGCAGAGGTGGGCAGGAGCTGGTAAGCTGTGTATTTAAGCTGTGTATATTTCGTTGTTTCAAGGCAGGTTTCTTCCATACTGCTTTTGTCTCTAATAAATGCAGTGCAGCTTGTGAACTTTGGCCAGACACTGTGATTGTTCTGGGGAAAGATTTACACCACAGGGAATGGACTACATTAAACCCAGTTGGGATAGTCCCAATCATTTGCAAAGGGACTCCAACTTAATACTTCCTCTAAAGCTAGAGCAACAGGAGTTCCATTAGTCTTTCACCTCCCCAAATCAATACCGTCTGTTGCTTTAGAGGGGTGCTACACAGCGAGGAAAGAAGCTCAGAACAGAGCGACAAGCTTTTGCCTACTCATTTGCCCACTGCTCCTCTCATTCAGCTCCCTCAGGTGCATACGCAGTGTCATTGCCCAAAATACACCTCCCTCATGCATTGGACAACCTTTAAAGGTCCCTTCCAACCCAAATTATTATATGATTCTATGATTCTCAGCCCAGCATTCCTTGTACACATGCACACCTCCTCTTGCGTACCAGCCACATCTCCATATCCCCACTGACATTCTGCCTGCACCCTTTTCTTCCTCCATACCTTTCTCCAATGTGCACATCTGAGGTCTGCATTAATGGGTACTCTGTGCTTGCTGCTCGCTGCCTTAGTGGAGAAAACAACTATCACAGGCTGAAACAGCAAATCAATCATCAGGCCATTCCCTCTTTCCTCCCACTATTCTCTGCAAAGCAGCAGCTGAACGGGAAGCTGAAAAAGAGGGTGAGGGGTGTGGGGGCACTCATCATGGCCTGTGCCACTGGAGAACACTCCTGATCTCACCCAGAAGCAGCAGAGGTATAAACCAGTAGTGCTGCTCTCCCTGACCAGGATCCACTGGATCCTTTAGCCTAAACTGAAGTTGGGAAAAGGGTACTGCCTAATCCCAAAGCATGTGTGAGTTTGTGAATTTGCAGCAGCTGATCTGAGACTATCATTCAGAAGTTACCAGATGATTAGAAATAATTTATTTTAAAAAACCCAAACAATAGCACAAGAATGGCCTTTTGCACAGAAAACAGCATTAGCAGACATAATATAATTATGAAGATATCTTAGGATGTTAGCCCTATTTATGGCAGAAATAACCAAATTGTGGATTCAATGAACTTCAAACTAATTCATGATTTCAAAAGTTAATAGATAGGACTACTTATTAATTGCACTAGAATATATGACTATGTTTTCAGATTTTACTTGTTGGGAGAGGCAACACAAAGCTACTGAAAGTTAAATTGCACTAAATAAATTTTAAAAGCCTTTGTGAATTTATTTTACCTGCTGTCCTTTGCCATCTGACCATTTACCTTTTTCGTTTCCCAAGCTGCTTCTTCCTGTCTCTCCTGCCAGTGTTCCTGCTCATCCAGACCACTGGGCTGAAATGCCCAGAATGATTCTTATATGTTTTACTTATTACTTTCAAAATGCTACTCACATTATTCCTTGCTTTTAGGATTAGCAAATAGTGAAAATATGTCTTGTGTATTAGTATGAGAATTATTCCAAGTATAAGGTTTTTCCTAAAGTGTAGAGTGAAAGATGGGTCCAGAAAGTGGATATTATTTTAAGGGGATAGTTTTTGAATTTTACAACAATGTTTGTACTCATTACAGCCTTGATAACTCCCAGTTTTCTCTGGATTCACTTTATTAAGAAGCAGATGGCATACGTATTTGCGAATCCCCAAAATGGACTTTCTTACATGGTTTTTTTTTTTTAGTTAATTAGAGAAATTGTTCCTTCAGATACTAATTCCTCAGTCCCTGTATTACAAGGCCCTTTTCCACTAAGGCAGTTGCCTAATGAGATAACCTATATGAGCAAAGACTGTTCATTTAAGTAAAAGTTTGATGGTTCAGGCCCTTGGCTATTAATGACCCTTCTTGAAAGAAAAAAATGTTTTGTCCCACCACTGTTTAAATTTAGCACTTGATTGCATATAGAATATTGCATGATCCCTTTTTCACCAAGATTGATGTCATCATTTGTCAGACAGACCAAACATTTGATGAATGCCTGTAACCCATGTATTAATCCACTATCTGCCCATGGGATTAAAACCGTCTGTGTAGAAGTCCTTTAGGACTCCACATACTCCCACTACTACAAGTGAAGCCCAGTGATTTAAATATGCTTTGAAAATGTAGTACTGTAGACAGAATGGATTTCATAAACAAAATTTGAGTGCCCTGGTAGGTCAGCTAAGATCCTGCACATGTAAATGTTTGTTGTACAAAGATACCAGAAGTGTCCTTTGGAGATTCTGAGTTGGAATAACTTTACTCTGGCTGACAATTCTGCCTCCCAGGCTACCCAGCTCAGAAGCAGGTATTCTTTTTCTTTCTTTCCCCCACACCTTCTAGAAGAAGGTAGTCTGGGTTATGTGGACTCACAATTACTTCAGTTTCAGGAGATGATTCCTTATGAAGCTTAAGGACAATTTTACATATTCAATTTCTGTTCTTACTTTAGAAAAATATTCTTTTCTTTTTCTGATAAAGAAGAAACCTCCCACATGGGATGGTGAGAATTAAAAAAAAAAAAAAAAGAATGCATGTGATGCCAACTGAGGAAGGTTACTAGGCTTTTGCTAAATTTAACAGGGTATTAAATGGTACCAGTAGTAGAATATGGGTCCAGATTATGAAGAAATAAATAGACAACATTAAGCATGCCTGACCAAGTACACAGATTTTCAGTTTAATTAAAACAACAGAATTCTAAAGCTGCAACATACATACATCTACTAATGTGTAGCAGATCTGGGTAAAATTAATGCAAAGGGAGAAAAGAAGGACTGTAACTATACACTAAAAATGCTATTTATTTTTTCCATTAGCCAATGCATTTTAGAAAGGCAGGAGCAGAGTAATGACCTTTCAAATTTAATCTTTTTGCTCTTCTTAATAGTTAATAGAGTTTTCAGGGAATTCAGAGGAGTAGACTTTATTTATATTTTTAAATAGAGAACATGGCTAGTGGTTCGTGAAACATAAACTGTGTACCACTGGGTATCACTGAGAGAGAAAAAAAGATTTGTACTGCTTAGTTAGATTGGAGTGAGGTTTAAGCATAATGATCCACAATTTAAATCTGATTTCATGTTAACAGTCTCTCACCTGTTTCCCCTAACACAGTTTGAATGCATTTCAGAGCTAATTCCACACAACACTCACTCCAGCTTTTAATATGGAATAAACCACTCATTTAGTCAAACTCTGACCGAAGGGTCAGATCAGCCCTGGAGGATGGCAGGCTTGTGTAGCCTCAAGCCTGCATCCCTTTTGTGTGACCCAGGGCACTTTCCCATCCCATCAGTGAGTGATAAGGGGGAAAATTCCAAGGGAGAGAAACAGTCACACCTTCCATGGGTTATCCTATAGGCCAGGGAGAGAGCAGTCCTCAGAGATACTCATGTGATCCATCTGTGTATTTACACACTAGAATATATTTACACTAGAACAGCAACAATATGAAAGGGACACATGGGATTACAGTCTGGTGGCTACTGTCTGCAGGCAGGAGACTGGTAGAGAACAGGCTTGAATTTGTGTCTTTCAGCTCCATGCAGTGTGTGGCTTATCCCGAGACAGGAGATTTTCTTGTTCATTCTATGCACATAACAACCCTCCCGCTCCCCATAACGTCCTGGCTTCCTTCCAGTGAGGAAATCTAAGAAAGCCGGGAAAGTGTAATGGATGACAAAGTCATTTACCTCTAGCTCTACTAGAAAAAAATCCATGCTCAGACAACTCCAGCTCACAGCGCTGTTCATCAGTGAAGTACATAGCTCAAATTTTGCCCAGGGCCTTTTATAATTCTTACTTTTTTTTTTTTTTATCAACTACTGCGTGATGAAAGAAGTTAGCAGCACTCATTATTATTCTGCTCTGCTGTTATCTCCTGGGCCCTAAACACCCAAGAGACCCCTGGTTTTATTTATTGCAATAGTACAAGAAATCCTGAAACCAGCTGCTGGAAATACATTTTTCTTGCGTTGTTGCATAGCAGAAAGTCTTTGTGGACAACCCTGTTCTTTTAACTTGTCTGTCACTCTGTTTGTAGCCAGGATGTTAACTGCTTCTCTTACAGAAATTTAAGTTAATTTTAGACATTTTAATTCATAAAAAACCCCAATTTTTAGTAGCTTTATAGCACTTCAGTTTTTTTCTTCTGAGGGTCTAATTTGGGGGGGAGGGGAGGAGAATATTAATTTTTAATTGCAGTATCATCCCCAAACTTCATGAGCACAAAATTTCTTTATGCTCATGCTTTCTAAACTAAGACCAGATATGTGAAGGTCTTATTCTATGAGGTGCTGTACCTTGTAGTCAAATTCAACCCAGGATACAAGCAGCTGCCCACAGGAAAGGTCAAACTAAATATGTTGCTAATTGCCTGTTGGATTGGATCAAGCACCTTGCAGCAACAGCCCCTCGCAGGCATTTCTTCCCCTTTCCCAAAAACACGTGTGGCAAGTGGAGCTGCCCCAGCTGCAAAAATGATTGTCTCTTCCATGGCAAGAGCCTTCCATCTAATGAGCTGTATGATCAGCTTTAAAAAAAGAAAAGGCTCTGACAGACAAATGAGTTTAGGGTTTTCCTTTCGTTATTCCTGGCATTTTCCTGATATCATGTAGGATGTGCTTGTGAATAATCCATTTGTACAAAAATACCATAGTTTTAGAAGTGCTTATTTTCCCAGTGATATCAGCAAGAAAGCAGTTGTTTACTGTGGTTTCATTTTAAACTTGCTTCACCACTGTGTGTATTAGATTCTACTGGAAAACCATGTAATCTCTTATTACTGAACTCTTTTGTTTTCTCTCTGTCTCTTTCTGCTAAGTTTTATTATACTCTTCACCATGTCATGTCTGAAATTAGACTGAAAACACTTTGGGAAAGCAATGGAATTATCTGATTTTTATCAAGAGATGCTCTGAGAGAACATAAAGCTCTCTCCAAAATAAAATAAAACCAGCTGCAGCAGCTGGAAGGAGAAAATATGAATGCAATAAACACTCAACAAAATTGACCAACATTTTTTTAAAGCCCTACAAGAATGTATTTGGATGTAGCAGTGTCCTTGCATGATAGCAGGAGGCTGATTAGGTGTTTTGCACTCAAAGAAAGTATTGATACCATAACTTTTCTCTGTATACTTAGATAAGACTATGCCAAGGAATCCTATGTATAACCATTCTTTCCTGTTAGCACTTTTTCCTCCTCCTTCTGACCTTCACAGCTCAGAAGTTAAAATTAGGTCTCTAAGTCATTGCTATGATACAAATACTTTTGCTTTCTTTGAGGGGCCCAGGAGTACCGTTTAGCTAACCCACCTCTCACCACCTGTAAGGTCACACTAGAGTAGCATCAGTGTGAAAAAGAAAAGCTTGGAAAGCAAAGGGAAGACTGAGTTTATAGAACAAGAAAAAAATGGGGAAAGGGAGTATGAGAATGTGTTTTATCGAACTAAGAAGGGCAGGTAGAACATAGGAGGTACAGTGTAGAGGTGACAATCATAAATACCTATTATTTGTGGAGCAATGCATAACAGTGAGAAGAGAGATTGCAGGAAACTGGAATTACATAACTGAAAAATTATACAACATAAAAACCTCATTTGTCATTTCAATCACAGACCGACACAGACATAATACTAGATGCAGTTTCAGCTGCTCTAGGTAAAGAAATATGTAATAATTCTTATAAGAAGAATACACATTTTTAAAATTCTATAAACTGTGACATCATGAAAAAACAGTGAAACGTTATAGTATTTCTCAGATAGGTAGATAGATAGATAGATAGATAGATAGATAGATAGATAGATAGATAGATAGATAGATTGATAGCACCTGCCACTTTCAACCTATGTCATTTGCAGCCCGTGATATGTACTCCAGAAGTCTGAGAAACAGTTGTACATTTACCCCAAAGTGTGTGTTAAAGTATGGCATAAACTCTCAGGGACAGGTACAAGGAGTACAGGATGTCGTCCTAATGAGGGAAAATGTAGAAACACAGCTGAGATAGAATAAGAAGCTGTATTACATTAAGTCTCTTTTAGGAAAAGAATAATAGAGAGAAAAGGAAAGGGAAGGTTTGGGAAAGGAAGGTTTGGGAAAGAAAGGAAGGTTTGGGAAGGGAAAGTTTGGGAAGGGAATGTTTGAGAAGGTTTGGGAAGGTTTGGGAAGAGAAAGTTTGGGAAGGTTTGGGAAGGAGGGGAGGGGAGGGAGGGGGAGGAGGGGAGGGGAGGGAGGGGAGGGGAGGGGAGGGAGGGGGAGGAGGGGAGGGGGAGGGGAGGGGAGGGGAGGGGAGGGGAGGGGAGGGGAGAAGGGAAGGGAAGAAGGAAGCGGAAGAAGGAAGGAAGAAGGGAGGAAGGAAGGAAGGGAAGGAAGGGAAGCGGAAGAGGAAGGGAGGGAAGGGAAGGAAGGGAAGGGAAGGAAGGGAAGGGAAGGGAAGGGAAGGGAAAGGAAGGGAAGGTAAGGGAAGGAAGGAAGGGAAGGGAAGGGAAGGGAAGGAGGGGAAGGAAGGAGGGAAGGGAAGAAGGGAAGGGAAGGGAAGGGAAGGGAAGGGAAGGGAAGGGAAGGGAAGGGAAGGGAACACACTGTAATTTGTCTAATGAAGTGATTAGGAGATCTGGAGGTCTGGTTTATGAGCAAATGAATTGGTCATTAAAGAAGAATGAATTAAAGATCAGACTGTAAAGTGCCAACATGGAACAGAACAAATGCTGGGAATTGCAGCCTTGTTAGGTTTACATAAAACTAATGAGACAAATTGCACAACTAGGTTTTCTTTTCCACGGTTGTCAGATGTATAAAGACTGTGTACATGACTGACTGCTGCATCCGCAGACATAACATTCAAATCACCTTGAAAGTGATCTTGTTTCTTAAAACCAACAAACATTTTTTGTTTTATAATTGGGGCAAGTAGAAGGGAGCAAAGGGGGCTTTGTGCTTTCATCTGAGGGATCTATTTCCTTGGAAAGATGGACTTCTAAGGAAGTACGGATTTCTGCAGTGATTCACCAAGAACTGACTTATGCACCTGTAATCTAGCAGACCATTGGCAAAGGACAAAATTTTTACAGAGTACTTAAAGGAAAGACAAAGGTTTCCTCAAACTTGTTATTTAAAAGAGGAGGAAAAGGAGAAAGATAAGTGAAAGGGAAGGAAGAAGGGAATCCACTATTTCAGTAATCACAATGTGTTATTGAGTGTCTTACAGTTGTTTTATGGGAGGACCTTGGTTTCACTTCTCAGGATATCTTCAGTTTCTCACAGGACTGCACCTCGTGGTCTTCTGCATAGCCACTCATGGCAATTTTTATTTTTTTATTCTACTATTTCGGATGACATTTGAGAAATAAATTTCTACTATTTCTTATGACAGAGAAACAGAGGAATGGGATGCTGGTTAGTGAGATGTTTGGAAGCTAAGCTACCTATGTTTAAAACAGTGAGGTGGTTGATTGCCTTTCTAGATTAAAACAGTCCTGGAAAAGGAGAAAATGAGATTAACTGTCTAGTTCCCAAAGTTGTCATTACTTTCAACAGAACACATTTGTGTGTTTCAAATCAACCAAAATTTGTTCTGATAAAGAAAAAAAAAAGAACAAGTGGCTTTAACTTAATTTAGTAATTGCATATGGTATTTTCACATTAAAAGACTAATTGATAACAACTGTCATTTAAAAACCAGCTACTTTACAAAAGTACATTTCTCCATAGGTTTCCATAACGGTTTTTACTATGACTAAATTCGAACACAACCTAAATACCTGAATACTTCATTGCTTGATAGACTAAGCTTCATTTGACCTGTTCCAGTCTATGATATAAACTGTATCATATTAAAATTTATTAATGCTATTTAATTGGAAGATGGCAGCATTTCTCATTAGCCACTTAAAACGAGACCAACAGCAGAGAAATATCAGTATGAAAGCTATAAAAACTAAAATCTTGCAAATCAAAAGAATCCTGCTTATTTACTGATGTCTTACACTGAACAAAATCACTTCAACACACAAATAACAATCATAATAATGAGTAATTAAAGGAAGGGACAAAGTCAGGACTACAATATTCTATTCCCAGTTCAGCTACTGACTCACAGTGTGATTTTGCTCATTTACCACCTATAAAATGGAAAATGTGATAATGATAATGACAGGGATAATAATGCCTACATAAAAGAATGCTAGGAGTCTTAATGTTTGGAGAGAGCTTTGAGATAGAGCTGCTATATAAACAGAGTATAATTAACAAGGGACTACGAGCTTGCACAATTTGTACATTCTTTTAGAAGTAAAGATAGGTGAACTCTGTGTATCTGAGATACCACAAGTCCTGTCTTGTAAGAGCTTATTTGGGAAACCATTATGTTTCGCAGTTGCCATTACATTGTAATGGAACCAGGCTTTTAAGAAGACCTAACTATTTGCCAGTCATTAACACAAGAATCTTTAAAGGCAGTTCAAAATAATCTCATCACCGTGACTACTGGCTACAACTTGTCTTGTTGTATTGTCTTCTTTGTAGAGATGTGTAACAATGCATTTATATGAAAAACGAGAACACAAACACATGAACAAGGAGAAGAGTTTCAGTGCCTTGGTGAATGCTGAATGCCTGAGGCATAGGTGAGCTTGGAGATTTTCTTATACTATAAATCCATTCTGCAAAGTCTCTGAAAATGGACAAATATAACCCCAGGGATCATTTTCCTGACCAGTTCAGATGTCTACTCTGAGCATAGTGATATTTTTCTGCTTAGTGATATTTTTCTGCTTGTTGAAAGCCTTTGAAAATAATGGGTTGCATGAGAACAGAAACCTAGTAAAAATGGGAATGAGATACTTTGGAAAGGTGAAGTCTCCCTTGCTAAAAGGCAAACGAAACAGTAGCTTTGGAAAGATAATATAAGCAACCAAAGTTAGAATAATAATGAGAAACAAATGTATGGATTACAGAACTTTGTAGACTCTAGACTAATGTCACTCTGTAAAACAGGTCAAAGGAATTTGCAAAGGTACACTGGTCTCTTTTTCTTATACAGATATACTAGATTTTTTTAACAAATTAAATCAGCTAAAAAAAGAAGTCTATAAATAATCTTTGTGTGCAAACAAATGAGTAGTGCAGAGGAGCAGCAAAAACATCTTTTAATAGTTTGTTTTGTAGGAAAAAATTAGACAGAACTAGATTTTTATAAGACTGGCAGACTATAGGAAAATGAAGTGATATTAAAAGCTCTTTTGCTAAGTTTACATTTTTCTGAAACATATTTCAACCATGACATTACAAACCCATTTCTATTTTCCCCAAAACCAGGAAAATCTCTCAGACCATCATGAAACGGAAAATGTAAAGACTGTAAGAAAACTGCTTGATTGTTCTAAGCTAGTTATGTTTTATTATCATTAATTATGTCATGACATTAGAAGTCCTCACTAAGTCAACTTCATGATACTGAGACATTAAAGAAGGATCATACTCTACAAGAACACAATTTGATTGAAGAACCAGTGAGGTAAAGCAAATTAGCTAATGGCACCGAAAGGGTCAGTGGCAGAAGAAGAGCAGTCCTTTGATTGCAGCATCTATGATGTACATATGGAGCATAAAGATAATGCTTCAGCATAAATTAGTAGGTCATCCCAAACCTAAAGGTGGTTATAAAGCTGTAAATATTTTGCATCCAATCTGGCTGCCCTGCCATGTTAACTTTCATGGTCCTACTCCTCTCCGTTTAGCCAGGTCTCTGGAGCGGCATCCTCCTCCTTTCATATCTCCATTTTGTTATTTAATATTTCAGAGATGGAGAACAGTTAGCTGGTGACAGGGTCCCAAGGAGAGTTACAGGGAAGAAAGAACAGGATGGGCATTAAGCACATCACTCAGTGTTTCAAGATTTCTCACTGCTGAAAGATTTCATTTTGTGATAGAGAGTCCAAAAAAAGCCCACATTTCTGTAAAAGAGAACACACATAGATTGCTGCAACTTTCCTCTTTTTTAAAAAAAACTGAATAAATCCAAATGCTGATTATGTGTCACCGAGTAAGAAAGACTGAGAGGGAATGCCTTTCATGAAGACTCTATTCTGTAGCTGCCTTTGTAGTCTTTCCTGAACATCTGTATGAAATGCTCAGCACCAGTCTCAGCAAAAAGCTAGATATTTCATGCATGAGGGTTGGTTTCATGTTCTTAATCGAGTAGAAAGTATGGCACGTCTCTGATTTGTTAGCTACATTACTGGGGAACAGGATCTTGGGAGAGCTTTCTGAGGACAGCAAATGGGATAAATCCAGACAGAACTTATGTAAAATATGAAACATAAAACACAAAACTTCTGTGGATGGAAAACAGCCATTTGTGATGTTGTACTAAACACACTATTTGGTAGGATATTTGCCCATGAAACACTAAAGATTATAGGAACATGTGAGGACCTCAAATCCACAGTGATAAGAGCAACAATTCACTTATTTTTACATGCAATTAGAGTTCATATCATTTGCTCCTCAGAACCCCCTTGCCACTTTTGTTTTTCTGCATTAAAATAGCTTTGATGGGTATTGCTTGTAACAACAAGGAAATTGTTTCTTCACTTCCAGGGATAATCCAAACCGCAGAGAAAGTTTGCAATGAAAGCTACAAAGACTGTGGTTAGGCCATGTCCAATGGTTGTTTCATGCTGTATTGATCCTGGCACTGCTCCTCTCAGCTCAGGATATGGTAGATTTCTTGTTTTTCAGCCTCATTTTGCCATGACCTTCCTGAGAAAAGCTGCATAGGCGGCACAGAATATGAGTGTCATAGGAGTGTCAATGGAGAGCGCTCATTTGTGAGGATGGCTGGACAGCATCCAAATAAGCATAGTCAATATTTTATGAAAATAGCCTTACAGAAGATTCATTGCCTCTTCTTTCTGTCTAGGCTAATGCTCTCCTTTTGCCTTATCACAGCTCAGTCATTAATACTCTTCTTGCTGCAAAACTCATTCACCTTCTTCAGCATCTTCAGCAGGCAGCTGGCTTGACTGCTTCCATACTCCTTTTCAGTGCCACTGCTGAGTCTCCCTGGGAGTTTCTGGGCCCTGTGTCTGAGCCCAAGTCCCTATATTATGAATGAGAGAACTCTGTAGGCTGGGTGTATCCATCACTGGATCACATACACGCTCCAGTGGTATTCTCACCATTTCAAAAATTTTGCATCCGAAGCCTTGGATACACTTCAGATTTGTTGAGCTGTAGAGGAATAACGGCTGTGATTTCAAGACAGTGGAGTCAGAATAAATTATGCCAGGACACACAGTTTGTACAAATGGCATATACATACTCAAGGGAACTCTGTTTCTACAGCTGAATAATACATGCAGGATATTTTACATGTGGACTGCTATAGGTGAAAAATGTCCTAAAATTCAAGAAGAAGCATTGAAATCATTAGCTATACAACTTCAGGTTCCCATGGTGGCTAGCTGAAATATGTTCTTAGCTTCTTGTCAGGTATTGGTGCCAGCTGCCTAGGGTGCTGCTAAGCCTCCAGTGCAGTACTGCTCTTGCACTTTTAATTACATGTTTCTGCATAAGTGACTAAGGACTCCAAGAATGTTCACTCACCTCTTCTTCAAATCTAGAAACTTTCTTTATTATCTGAAAATTAAGGTATTTCTCTTATTTTTAGCTCTTTGCAACATGCCCTGGTGATCTATTCTGGCCTGGGCTTTCTTCCCTCTGACTTCTCAGTCATTGCCCTGCAACAATATCAAGATTTCAAATGAGCAAATGAACACAGTTTGTACCACCATATTCTGGTTTCTCCATCTTTGCTTTGCACTGCCTGCTCATTCCTCATATCCTACGCATAAGGCAGATTTCTCAGCATCTTCAACTTACTTCCTTTACAAATGGTATTTCTCAGGTTGTCAGTTCCACATCATCTCCAAATCTGCACATCTTGTTCTACATTTCCTTCTGTAAGATAACTGCTATCTCCTATATATAGCAAAACCAGAACAGGCTCAACATATTGCCACTTGTCACTCTTATCCCACTGTCTCTCTCCATCCCTCTGTCCCATTTGCCATCTCTGGTTACTGTTAGCAAACCAACTGAGCATTTCATCATCAGTGTTCTATTGTTAACCTTACAGATTACTCTCTCAGTGGGCATGGAAAGCTATCCAGAAGTCTTTGCAAAGGAAGCCCACATATTCACCCTGTTCCATTTTCATTTTCTCCACCTGAGCAAGATGAGCCAAGGTGGCAAAGTTTGAACCTCTTTTTTTCTACCTGTGCTGAGAATCTCTTACTAACTGTTTCTATCCAAGTGTTCAATATTTGCTCCTCACCAACTTTCCTGAGTCTTAGAACAAAAGCCAGAAAAAGGTTGTGTAGTTACTGCTTCTTTGAACTTTTTTTTTTAGTTTTAGAAGCCAAAGTAGGTATCTGTTCTCTAAGTGCAGTAGACTCAATCTTCAGTTGGCATCAGATCAATAGAACTACACAGTTTTTAGCCCAGTAAAAGTTTTCTGTGTCTTTAGCTTCTAGTATACCTATTGCTGCATAATCTGAGATCTGTGAACAGTTCATCACTTTAACAGGTACCACCTGTTACTGAGCATACACATGCTCATTGCTGAACTGAAATCCAACATACACTTTGGCTCTGTGAAGGTGGTTTAAGTTAACACATTTTTTATCTTACAGCCAAGGAGAGCTAAGAGCATGCACCCACAAACTTATGAAGCCTCAGCAGATGGTAATTTATTAAGTGGTAGGACCCAATCACTTTCTTTTAGTGCCTATTTTTTATAAGCAAAATATTCTTTCTCTTTTATTTCCATTGGAAAATTTAAGGCCTGTACCAAAGTGCCCTCTTGGAGTTTTGGTTGGCTCTGGCTGTGTTTCTAATCCTTCAGTCTTTATAGATTTAAACCAAAGCAGAAAAGAAGCTTCTTGAAACACACATAGCAGACAGCATGAATCTTCTCCTCTGTTTTGGTTTAAATATATTCTTCTCATACGGCTTTCTTAGTAAAACCTTTTACCTTTAGGTATTGGAAGATACAAATGAACACTCTCTTTGAGGTGTCAAAGTCTATGCTTGACTGTGATGCAGAGGTGACAGGAACAGGGTACGTGACTTCATTGCCTTTTCTGTCTGCAAATGTCAGAAATTCCACAGGTGATTGTTCATAATGGAATTACAAAATATGCTCACTGTGTGTCAATAAACACATTTACTTAGGTTATGAGGTTTTTCTAATTGTAGGTGAGGCCTTATTTTTCTGCCAGTAAGTCTTAGGAGTGCCCTGATAGCACAGGAACCCTCCTTCTCTATCTGCTTCCCCAGCAAATCTGAAGAAAACTGTTTGGGAAACATACATGAATACATTTTGGATGCCCACAAAATATACTGTAAACAGGATCTTCTTCATGATGGGAAGGCAAGTCAGATCATAGCCCCATGGCAGAGTGAGGCAGAGGGACCCTTTTTTGGCCTCTTCAAGTCTGACCTTACTGGAGATAAACTTGGTTTCAGGCATCTCAGTATGAGACCCATCCATTCAGACCAGAGCCTGAGCACCACCTCCAGCTACACCAGAGGAACAAATGGTTGAACAACCACCAGTTCCGTTCAGACCAGCATTTCAAGGAAGTTTAAGCTGTGGGTCATTTACTATATACCAGCCTACAGGATTTTCACCTTCCTCGTTCTGGAAGTAATGTTAACTATGCTGGTAATGCTTAGGTCTATGTTCTCGTAGTAATTTTATCTGAAACATTTTATCCTTGTTCTAGTCACCAGCTTCTGCTAGATTTCAGTGGTTTGATGGGATTTACTAGGAAATATAATCGTGTCAGGAAACCATGCTGCCTGATTTTCCCTAAAATTTTTGGGGGTCTTCCGTTACACATGTACACATGTGATCTCAGTTATCTACATTTAAAGCAACTTCTGAAGACTCTATATTTACTACAATCCTCTAGATGTTTTCTTAATTGGTTGAATCAGTGTTCATATTTGTGGAGCCTGAAATATTTTTACCACTTCTGTTTCCACTTCTGAAGATAATTTGGAAGTTACTTCCAAATGTTTATTTTATAAGCTGCTGTTATACATTCATCTTAAAACATGTCCTGTTTTATGCATTGTTGTTTATAACCTCTTCAGAAGTTTAAACTTCAATATATTTGCTGATCAAAATGCATTTCTTCCTAATGATAAAATACATATTGTTGTACAGTGTTAGGATTACTGACATTTGTTTGGCTTTAAGCAACTTAGTAAGATCAAAGGAGAGGACCCCTGGTGGTCTAGTGGTTGGGATGCGGCACTCTCACCCCACGGCCCGGGGTTCAGTTCCTGGTCAGGGAACCCCTCCGGGCAGATGGAGCTCGTCAGCCCTGTAAGGCCATCCATCTAAGAGAAGGTCACTCTAAACAAACCTACGTCCTGAGGACCTCGCTGCCACTGTCCAAGCTCGCTCAGCCCCGGCAGATGAACCTCAGGATTAAAGGGTGGGCTCAGTTCAGCGCACACTGTGTCTCACCTAAAAAATCCACTGCGCAGGCTTGAAGGGTAATGAGCTTTCCCAAATCTTCATTCGCAAAGACTGGCCATGAAGATCAAAGGAAGAATCAGATTTTTATTTGCACAAGAGGTATAGCCAGGGCTATAACAGTTAATGCTAACAACATTATCGGGGGGGAGTTAATGTCACGTCTTAAAACAATCTAGCTTTCAGAGAGTAGAATAATATCAAATGTGTGGGCCATATAATCTGCCCACTGCATAATGCATAACACTGATATCTAAATAACTTCTTTCTAGCTTTTGTTAGGATCCAACTACCTCTTTAGAGAAAAATATATATGCAAAATCACAGAAACAGTGCAAGCAACTTCTGCTCTTGTTGCATTTGTCCCCCTATTCCACAGTTCAATCAACTTAGCTAGATGTCCGCTAAGTGGAAAAAAATGGACCAGAAAAAACTCCCAAGCAGACTGTCAGACTGAGGTCCATGTATGCCTCTCTATTTCTGCCTGTAAGATTATTTTGGAAGGATGCCTGTGCTTTATATGCCCAGGTAGCCAAGAGAATTTATTTCTGATTTGGGAAGAGTTCTTTGAACTGCCGATTGATAGTGCAAAGATAATGTTAAAGCCAGATATTTAACTTCCTCCGACCTTCCTTTCAACATATGGGAAAGTATCTGTGTCTGATCAGCCAAAAATTACACCCCCTGAACTCAGATTTTGCTTTGATCTTCCTTTGATCATGCATATTTACCAGGAAAAAGAAACTCTCTTATATTTGGGGTTTGACTGAAGAATGAGGAGATAGACACAATGAAGGGGAGGTGGACAACACACTGTATTGATTTTAATTAATAAGCAGATCAGTTCAGAGAACTATATGTAGATATATATAGATATACATAGGTGTAAATGGAAATAAACCTACATAATTTGAAAGACTGTGAACACACACACAAAAAAGGATATTTTCTAATATTTTTGAAATCAGAGTTTCTAGTCTGCCTTGCTTCACGGTGAGTTGTATTTTTAGAGAATATCATTGCTAGGTTCTTTCCCTAGTTGTACACCTCATCCTTCCAACATCATGGTACAACTGAGCAAGACGTAAATTCACTTTTGAGTGATCTTAGAGGTCTTTTCCAACCTAAATGATTCTGTAATTCTGTGATCAAACTTCAAATGTGAAGTAAACCCATCCCTTCTCCATCATAGCTAATGTGGCTTCTTAGCCTGGAATTATCAGTGAGCTCAGTAGTGGCTAACTGCATTTTTGGTTGTTACAGTTCTTATTTTGTGGAACACTAGAAAGGAAAATAATTTAGTAATACCACAAGGTTTTCTTGGTTTGATGGTGAGGTAAATGAGAAGCCTTGGTTGAAAGAACATGTCTGCCACATCTAAAACATGACATATTCACAGATACAGAACCTCAGCAAAACCAAAGCCCTTGTCCTTTCCCCACTGTAGCTTGCACAGATGTGGACACCAGTGCAAAGCTCTGCTCAGCACCACTGAGCAAAAACAACAAAAACCAGATTATAATCTAAGTTACTCATGCTGAAAGTCAGTAAATTAGAAACCTAGTTTTGCAAAGTAAACCTTGTTTTTTCAGATGAGGACTCAGATGAGTTCCTAACATCTCAGATTAGGATTCTAGGACATGTAGCTCTGGATGAAATTGTTCATCAGGCCTTTATTTCGCTTAGAAGAGGAGAAAGGTGTTCTTCTACATGCACTGAAGTCCACAGCTGTCCAGGGACTAAACTGTGCCTCTTGGACATCTTCACTTCCTTACCTCAAGGTAACCTTACTTTACTTTCTGAATGTCTGGGCTAAGATCTTACACCATAAAGGAGATTATATTTGCTCATGTCTGTGAGTGGACAAATGCACAGTGTAGCAGAGGAACTTACAAAACAGTTGTATTGCTCCTGTGGTAATAAGATTTAAAGTACTGTCAGAAGCATTGATTAGTTTACCTTTCAAACTTGGATACCACTTCAGAATATGTCAGGAAGAAATTATGGGGCAATTCTAGCACTGTTAAACTAAATATACCCTGATCATCTCTATCTGCATCTTCTGATACAGGGATATAGGCATAAGATATTCATACTCTGGTAGCACATCCTTTGGGGACCTTTGACACTTCCCTGACAAAAATGAATTGGCCATGACAAACTGAAACCAAAAACACTAAGAAAACAAACATATGATACAAGTCATTCTTCAGAGATTCCCTGAAAGCTGCTATAATATTCATCATAAATTATTTTACAGTCATGAGATTTAGAAGCAGCAATGATGGCCACACTGCACCACATCTCCTGCACCATCAAGTGGCTAGAATTGCACACCACAGGTGTGTGGAGATGCTAAAGCGAGGAAGGAGACAACTACACCTTTATCTGTCCTTCTTCTACCAATGCTGGACAGAAAAGCAAATGTGGCACTCTCTCAGCATTCATAAAAGGAAGAAGAAAGCTCTTAGTAATTACAATGCTTAACACTTAGCTTCTAACCCTGGGGAAAAAAATTAAAACAATAGAAAAGGTCTTAAGAAATAGTCACTTCATTTGCAGAAAATAGTGCAATGATGAGCAATAAGATGCAGGATTTATAAAGAATAGATTTTGCCTGACAAAGCTAACACGTTTTTATGGAATTACTGAATTGATGGTAATGGATTAATGGAACAGAATAAATACAATACTCTTGGATTTAAGCCATATTTTTTGAACAATTGGTCTGGTCATCCTCTCCCTCAAAGGCAGGCAGCTACACTGGCACAAAACTGGAGAGCATGAAAATGGAAGGCTGCCTCCTAAGTTTCACAAAAAGTACTTAAAAAGCTCCTCTGAACCTGCTTGTGCCAAAATAATATCTCATTCGGTCTGAAGTCTAAATGAAGGACCAAAACGAGGCTAATAGACAAAGAGAAGAATACCAGTTTATAGAGTGGACAGGTAAATACTTAAGGATCAGTTTTGGGTCTTGTCTTTTTAATACTTTCAGTAATCACAGAATATTCTGCACTGGAATGAGCTAGAAAGAGGACTAAACAACGTATTAATGAAATTCACTGGTGATACTAAATTGAGAAGAAAAACAGGGATGCCAGAGACAAAGGACAGAGGGATTAGAGTAATTAGTAACACAGACCAAAAATAATAAGAATTACTTTGGAAAAATGCTATAAAGCACAAGAGAAAGGAAAATTAGCTTGGAAGATGATTTCTTTTAGAGGAAGTTTCATTGATAGTAGAAACTTCATAAGGACTATGAGGATAAAACCCAGCAAGTTACTTTCAAGCTTCTAAGGAATATGGTAGTAGAAAAGGTTGATGTATTTTGTGTGTGTGTATATAAAGATGCAGCAACACAGAGAAGCAAGAATCGTTCTTTGCATGACTGAGGTGAAATGTGTGAAAATACTGCTCCATTTCTAGTGAGATTTTCACAGACCACAGGGGAGTTTAAAGAACCACAGCACAAATAAGAGCACTGGAAAGTCTGGTGCCCAAAGAGTGATTAAATTTGAAATGCATAGAGTGAGTGATGACCAAGGACGTAATACTAACATTAAAAGGTGCAACCAGCAAGCGAGAAAAGAATGGAAATAGAGGCAGCAACAGGAACAAAAACTCAGCAAGAACGGGTTTGTGGGAGAGACCTAGAAGACTTTTATCTCTGGATCTGTTTCACAATAGGTGTAACAGATATAACCTACACAGCTTGTGCTTGGCCAGAGCCCCATGTCAGACTTGGGGTGCTGAGTCTTCCTATTTCCCTCACTCTTTTGGTTGTACCTTGGGCTCAGTTCTTAGTGTCCTGGCTCTTCCTCTGATTGCCCTGGCCTTGTTCCCAATCAGCTCTCTTGGCTTTGAGCCAGATGTGCATATTCTTTGTTTGAGATACTATCCCAGATTGTGGAGATCAAACCTCACTCCCATCAGGACCTATTTCCACTGGTCCTTTTTCCCTCCTAGCAACAAGTACTTACAGCAGTTTCTGCATTGGTATTATTTCAAGCTCTCAAGAGATTTTTCTGGATATTTCTCACATAGACCTAATTGAGATTCACTTCCAACCTATTTCCAGCACGAAAGAAGATGCAGAATTTGCAGGTAAAATTGTGTTCTTAATGAAATAAGGAATGGGAGTCTGGTGAAAATAAATAGATGAAACCTTGTAATGATAAAATCTCCCAGAGAATGTGCTGGGGTAAAAGGGAAAATATACATAAAGAGGAAGCCTATGGAGTGTTTGGCACAAGTCAGTAAACATAAGGGCTGGCTCACTAGAAAGATGACCAAAGCATCTAGATGGAGGCAAGGTCAAAGTAGACATAGAGAATTTTCTAAAGGTAGGGCATTGGTAGGGCATTTTAAGAAAGATGAAGAAAATGCTTTTTGTTCATCCTAAAATGCCCAAACATTATCTTATCTTACTACCTCTCAAAACACAGCCTTTATGGTCAGTGATTTCTGCCACAAAAAAACCCAAGAAACTTCCCTCAAACATTTTCTTGCTGGAAATAGCTCCCTACATTCACAATCCTCCTTTTATAGAATGAATTTTAATAGGTATCTTTTTTACTTTTGTTCCTCCCAAGTGCTTCAGTTTTATTGTGGTTTTGCCTTTGTTTTCATTTTCATGCTCTTTCCATTCTACTGCATTATGAATTCTCATTTTACTTGCTGAAAATTAGAGCTACTGTACATATATTTAGAATACATGGGGGTGTATGTGGATAAAGATATTAATAGATACATAAGCATCACATAGCTCTCATTACTGTTTCAATATTATCAATTTTATTCACCATATGTCATGCTATGTAGTTCTCACCTTTACTAACTTTAGATGGCTGTTTGTACATGGTCCATTAAAAACTGATGTACAAATGTCCAGGATTTCAGTATTCAGAATACTTTTTGATTATGTTTCTTGGCTCAAATGTGATATAAAGAAGCTGATAATAAAAGAATCTCAAACTAATGTGACTGCAGGTTGCCTTGAAGGGGGAAATTTATAATGACTAAAACAGCATCAGACTAAAGCTGTTCTATCACATTTAAACAATGGGCAAAGACATTAACATGGGCAATCAGAAAAAGGTTACATCCTGCTCATCAGAGAGAATTCATGTTAATTTTCATTCCACAACATTTGTCCTTATTTTTACATCTTAAGACCAAGAAAAAACCAGTCTGTTGTCATACAGTACTTTATAAACCATAGCATTTGAATACTTCATTCTGCATGAAGCTAGCATATCATAAAGCTAGCATATCTTGTATTTTAAAACTTCGTTTTACATGAAGACACTGAACAGAACACAACATACTGCCATAATAAGCAGGAGCTGATGTTTCAAGAATTCAGCTCTGCAGGTAACAAAAAGTAAGATAAAAAGCAGGAATAAATTCCTTTTTTTGAATTTCACAATGTTCAAAGTGTCACAGCCAGATACTGCATTCTGTTTTGATCTCTATGCACTGCACTTTCAACTCTATTTTTTATGGTATTATAACCATTCAGCCATTAATATTTCTCATCCCTTTCTAAACCTCACACCAGATAAAATCAGGCCCTGGGGAACATCTCGTGAAAAGGGGATATTTGGCAGCATAGAGCAAAGAGGTTTCCCGTACCACCACGCACGGTCATAAAAGGAGGGAGGAACCAGCAGTTTTTAACCCTTATCCTCCAGCATCAGCATACACGTACCTTGCTCTGCAGGATGCAGTCACAGTATCACCCCCATTAGGATCCAGGCTGCATATCTCTGATTGTCATGGAGACTGTTTCAAAGTCTTGCTGTGCTTCAGCAGCAAAGCAGACAATAGTACTTGGTCTTAAATGGCTGAAAAGAAAGCAACAGAGCACAGTGTAAAAGGGAAGGAGCTGTGACTGAAAGGGATATAAGTACAGCAAGACACACTTCAAACTATTGCAGAGAGCTAGAGGTGTAAGTTAGAGCAACCTTCCAGAGGTGTATAATTGTGTCTTCAAGATAAACACAAGAAGAGCATTTTTAAGAATAGTACATTTCTCCTCCTTTCTCCCCCTCAAGCTAAAATGCTGGGGTGTTTTAGATTAAATGTGTTAATTAGGAAACTATTTAGTTTATGATGTCTTCTGCTTTTTCATTCCTGTAGGCATTGTAAACATACCGAGTATTGGAGCAAGTGATATACAGTGACTTGGAAAAAGAGACAGGCAGAGACACAGATAAATGTAAGGCATTAATAGAGCTGATTGTTTGCAAGACGTGAGACAAATAAGTGATTTTCAGAAGAGTGAGGAGATAGTTTTGTGTCAAATAGCAGATTTGCTAAGATTGCAACTTATGGCCATAAAATGCAAGCAAAATAAAATGCAAAATACAAACTCAAAACCAACTGGTTTTAATCACATCTCAGAAAAAGGAGTCATCAGATCAAGCTTTCACTGTAAGTGTGGTCAATAAAATAGTTAGCAGTATAAACTTCTGAAAAATTGTTTGATGACCTGCTTGTCATGATCTATGTTCAGACTACCGCAAAAATCACAGCACATCTCCAAGGACTGAGCAAAAGCAGTATGAATGATTCCAAAATTCTGATCTGAATCAGTACTTTGAAAATGTGAAGGACATCATCACTCTCAAAAGGGAAGTAAAAGATTACACTGAAATTGCAGAAATATAAGAGCAAAAAAAGCTTCCACAATCTTCTTCCACAGCATTTAGGGCAAATGATGTAAGAAGCAGATTGTGTGAAACAGACCAATACATTGGAAAATCACGCTCAGAGTAAAAATGAAAAATTTTCCTTTGATAAATGAAGAGGGTGAGTTTGCTGAGCACATATGCCATCTCATGGAAACAGGTAAAGCAGGTCTCAAATCTCTTGGGAATATCCTAGGCAAAATTCTGCACCATGAAAACTTCACTGCTTTATCTTACAAAGGTACAATTCTTTGAGGGAAGAAAAGTTCTGTAACAGATTCTTTGTCAAGGAAGACTTAGAGGAACAGAAGCATGAGATAAAACAACAATTGCTAATGTCTGCCTAAAGAAAAAACTAGCAAAAATTATGAGAGTGTGACAATAGAGTGAAGTTTCTATTAAAAATGTTAAGATCAAGGCAGCCTGCACAAAGCCAATAGCTTCCAGTTGCTCTCTGTGACCTCAAAAAGCAGTTGATTGTGGGCAAAGCAAAAGGAAAAAAAATTTGGAGAAAATCAGTCTTGGTGTTATTTAGGAGTCTAGGAGCCACATGGATTTAGAAGCCATATGGGATATCTGTGTGAGCCTCTCAGTTTGGGATGCTGTAAGAGTCTGCAGAGAAATCACTGTGCTCCCAGTGACCAGAACCAGCAGGACACTGCCCACACCTGCATGAGCACTGGGTGATGACACTATACTGTGCCTGTGCTTACGTGGAATACTGAACTCAGCTGAGAAGAAAATTCCTCCTAATGAACAGACAGCTCATGATTAAGGTCCACTGCCTTGAGCAGGAGTGCTCCAGTTGGCACTCGCACACTTCTGCTGGTTGCAGGACGACTGTGTTTTATTTACAGACAGGTAAGGAGAGAGAAAAAGTAGGTAAGAAGCAGTTCTGGGATACTGAATTTTTCACTCTCCATTTTCCTTTCTCTGTGCTAGGTCAAGCAGCTGAAAGTAGGTTGTCATGTTTGAAAATTCAAAGACTTACTTATTTACCACTCTGCTATGCAGGTTTCCATTCCTGGGAGCACTCGCAGCCTGAGAAGACACAGCAGATCACAGAGTATGGTGGAGTAGAAGGAAACACTGTGTGAGAGGGTCAGATATTCCATGTGAGATATTTCATTTAATTCTCAGATAGATTTCACTTTGTGGGCCTGTTTCCAAGAGATCATTTTCTACATCTAACAGATTACAGATTCCCCTAGTTTCTCTCATGTGCATGAGATGCCCTATAGAACAAATATCAGTTACATAGCAAATTGACTATACTGCGTACAGCTTTTTTTTTTTAATCCAGTCAATTACCTGGCCTCATGTAGAGAAAATTAGCAGTAGTATTAGATAGTTCCCTCTTTTTCTAATGGACAGAACTACACATGTTTTACATCTGAGGGGTGGATGATGCCCAGGAATGATGTGAAGCTTTTGATGCCTGCATACTTACCTGTCTGTTCCTAAGCTTCTTGACCCGAGCACAGAGCTACAGCCAATTTGTTCACAAACATCACTGCAGTTTGTCAGGCAGACAATACATCTCCCATACGGGGGCAGGGAAAGGGCTGGTTGCAGCTTTCATTAACATGTAATAAAACCTCTTTCAGGATAAAAAATACTAATTTTATTCTCTCTATTCATAAAGCATAACTGCTCAGTCAGAAAGTGATTGTGTTAATAAACATTTTTGGCACATTTAATGTTATGGTGATAAAGTTCTTATTCCTGGGAAAAGCACACAAGGCTCAACAAATCACCTCCTCCTGCAAACCTGTAATAGTACCTCTTAGGACAAATACTCCTAGGTCAAGTCCAATATATACATGACTTGGGAAAAATCAGTACTGACCTTCTGTCTACATATGGGCTTCTGTCTACATCTGCATATGTCCCATGGTGCAATTAGGATATCAGAAGCATCATTGCCAGCATTTAATTCCAAAGTCATTGTGTGAAATGAATGCCAAGAAGGACTTGGGAGTGCTAGTGGATGAGAAGCTGGGCATGAGCCAACAATGTGCGCTTGCAGCCCAGAAAGCCAATTGTATGCTGGGCTGCATCAAAAGCAGTGTGGTCAGTAGGTCGAGGGAGGGGATTCTCTACTCTGCTCTGGTGAGACTCCACCTGGAGACCTGTGTCCAGCTCTGGGGTCCTCAGCACAGGAGAGACGTGGACCTGACTTATAGAGTGAGTCCAGAGGAGGCCACCAAGATGATTAGAGGCATGGAGCACCTCTCCTATGAGGAAAGGGTAAGAGAATTGGGATTGTTCAGCCTGAGAAAGAGAAGACTTTGGAGTCATCCAATTGTCACCTACCAGTACCTGAAGGAAGCCTACAAAAAAAATGGAGAGAGACTTTTTAGCAGGGCATGTAGTGACAGGACAAGAGGGAATGGCTCTAAACTGAAAGAGAGTAGGTTTAGATCAGGGATTAGGAAGAAATTCTTTACTGGGAGTATGAAGAGGCAGTTTTCCAAGAGAAGCTGTGGATGTCCCATTTCTAGAAGTGTTCAAGGCCAGGTTGAATGGGGCTCTGAGCAAGGTGGTCTAATAAAAGGTGTCCCTGCCCATGGCAGGGGCATTGGAACTAGGTGATCTTTAAGGTCCCTTCCAATGCAAGCCATGCTACAATTCTATGAAATAAAAACTCTGAAGGACAACACAAGAAGCCTGCTAGAGCCCAAGCAAATCTACGTGGAGCAGATGTCAGCAGAAAGATACTGAAAAAGACAATATAACCTGATCAAAATGAGATTTGCAGATGAGCAATGTGATAATGTGATTAGATGCACAAAATACTGAGGATTTTATGGGTTTTGCCTTGAATTTTTCTGAGAAAATAAGTCATCAAGAAAATTGATTTTCTTATGCATTAAAACCCCTAATTTTTCGGCCACTGCAAAGCTCAAGCCCCACTTTGCTCTGAGATTTCCTCAGACAAGGATAATATATGTCCCTCTTTCAGTCAAATTTCTAAGAAAAAAGTCTTAGCTTTATCCCAGAAGTGAGTGGTTTTGAGGAAGTTCTCTTCAGGTCATTAGACAGCCTGTGCCAGGTGAGGGCTCTATAGTCCTGGAGCACTGGTGTGCTTATGGTGGGAAGAACACACATTCCAGGAGAGAGAAATGACTGAATCAAGTGACAGGGATGCAGGAGGAGATGCATCAGTCATTAGTCTAGGGAGATACATGGACCATTGTTCCCAGAAATAGAAGAGCTTTTAGAAGCTTTTCTGCACTGGAGGCAACAGTAATTACATTCCTACCTCCAGCATGGTTTGGAAAGGGACTGATTCTCCACTGTACTGCCTTGGAGTGATACAATGAGAGCAAATGAACTTGAAGAAGCCTGGTTTCCTCTTCAGCATGCATCACACACGCTGGTTGCTGAGGACTCATCATGGAAGGTCTACTGACTGACTCAGGAGGGACAAGGATCAGTGTTTTGTCTCCATAAAACATAGCAGATAAGTATCAGTGTCCATGTACAGCAGAACGGGAGGTGAGCAAGATGAAGGCTAGCATAGTCCCACTGTAGTCAACAAGGCTAGAGAAGGACAGCAAAACTTCTTCAAGTCTGGCCAAGCAGGAGACCACAGACTGGTACTGGGGATCCCTTCCACTAAAGCCAGGCTGTCTCTAGCACTTTGCCTTAACTGACCACTGCCATGGGAATTTGCACACCTCCTCCTTGGCTCCAGCAGCAGGTGGCTGCTTGGTTTGGATGAGCAGATCTGGCAGGAGCAGACTTTCTTCTCTGTATTCTGCACAGTAACTTCTTAAAAGCAAAACTAAAATACTGCTTTGCAAAGTATCTTTTTTAAGCCACAATACCGTTTCTTTTTTTAATCCTCAGCACCAGCACATTTCAGCTCTCTAACCCTGACAGTATTTAAAAAAAAAAAAACAGCGCTTATGTGATTTCACTGTACACACTGACTCTTGCCTTGTTCTCCCAAGTACCTAGATTTATGATGAAACACAGCAGCTGTTAAAATGTTACACACTATTTATTAGCAGTACTGGAACCTTGTTTTCCACCATATTTCAAATCAACTGAGATCCAGGACGACAGACTCCTAGGTGGTTAATAGCCTAGCTGCAACACAAGGTAAAAAATGTTATGATTACTTAGTAGACTTTTTTAAATTTGGTTTTGCAGTTCTGACCATCAGTGAAAATAACATGTATGCTCGATAGCCTCTGTAACCTGTTGGTTAAATAAACCAGAGGAGCTCTTTTCATTATATACTACTTTCAACTCTGGTCAGCTCTAGCTCAAAAAATCACACAGAAAGTGAATTGAATGACAGAAAGACAACAAAAGGATTAGAGTCAAGGAAAGGTTTTAGTACTTTTTAATTTCTCTTGAGGCGACATTATTAGTATCAGTACCTTCTGGGGAGCGCGTCTGCTACAGGCAGTACATGGAAAGAGGCACTGCTGGTAGGCAGTAAATAAATCCACTTAGGACTTATTGCATAGGTCAAATAAAATTGTAAACACCAGGAAACTAAGGCAGACAGCATAGGTCTGCAGAAAAAAGTTTGAACACAGGGAAAAGGCATGTATCTCAAAGCAAAAAAGGTGGTCACAAGGTGTGAGCAGAGCACAGACACAGAGACTGCAGCCTCCCTGGATTCTCCTTCTATATGATCAGGCAAGGGGCCATGTCATGTCCCAGAGCTAGAGCACTACTGATAGCCATGAGATCCTTCTCCCCACCATGCAGCTGGGGGAGATCCCTATCACACCTCCCAGCAGACACAGCAAGCTGAGCCATAGTTTGGGTTAGGGAGGTCTAAGCAATGTGGAGCAAGACAGTTTAAATCAAGAAACCAAATGCCCTTGGTATAGTAGACATCTACCCAAAGTATGAAGCATTTCTTGTAATAATTAATTTCATGTTGTTTCAATCTGTGCTGAAACCAGAAGGAACTGGCATCACGTGAGGATGTACAATGACTAGCAGGGGTTTCTGGGTCCCAAGGGCATGCCAGTCAGGTAAAATGACTGGAATCTTCACCATCACCACTGCTTGAAGGTAGCCATTGGGGCAACATGCTGCCACAAGGCCATACTGTTTATGAGTATCTCTTGCATTTTCACATCTTACGTTAAAACCCACTGTGAAGAGAACTGACAGAGATGTAAATATCTGTACAGCTCCCCAGCCCAAATGCACCACTATTTCACCAAGTAGCAGGGCTGGCCAGTGCCCAAATAAGGGGCCAAATCCAGCCAAATCCAGATGCAAAGCTCTGAAGAAACACCCAAACCTTGTACTTGAAAGCATTCAGGTGAAAAGTTCAATTTTATTTCCAGGATTTTTCCTCTCATTCCCTCTCTGGAAAAGCTCTCAGTCCATTGACAACTATCATTTCATTTACTTCAGTAATTGCACTGATGTTAATTTCCAGCATTTGCAGCTATTTGAGGCCATTATTTGCTGCTGGCTTCACAGATGATTTTTTTTTTTCTCCCATTCATCTTATTCCCTAGTTCCACTTCACAGTTACAGTCTGGCAGGATTTGTCTTTTCCAGGCTCTGCCTTCACTCCCATCTTGTTTGTTATTATTTCACACCAACACAAATCCTGCTTTTGCATCTCACAGGCAATGAGATTGTTATGGATAACTGGCTTTGCTGCTCCACAGGCAGAACTTCATTTAACTGCTCTTTTCTCTTTCTATTCTACCATGCAGATGATCTGGTTTTTAAGATTGTCTTTCTAGTCTTCATGACTGTGAATAAGAAAACTCCTGTTTTGAGCTTAGGATTACCATGGTGACAGGTTTATTATCTACCCATTTGGATGCAGGTTATCCTTCTGGCAATTTTTGGCATGTATTAGTCAGTCTGTGCTGATGTTAATTGCTATTTTGTTGGGACATGTTTGGAAGTACAGCATCCATGGGGAAATGAGGAAAATAATGTCCTTTTGTAGTAGCAAAAAATGAAGGCTGGGAGCTTTTAATAAATATGTTGCAGAATGATCAAGCCCTGGGGGCAGAAGCTCTGAGCTGAGGTGCTAGCTGTGAGACAAATAAAATGGACAAGATTTTTCTCTGTTCATATCTTTAATATCATCTCTCAAATAGAGATGGCGCTGGCATAATTATGATCTGGACTGTTAGTGTTATCATGCAGAAAACACCAGAATTATCCACTTTGTATCACCTCATTTGTTTCTTTAGTGGGCGTCCCTTATATTCTGAAGACAACAGAACAAATGCTTTTAACACGAGAGGGTTGGTTGATCCACTATACAACTTCACACCAAGGTCATACCACATGATACCCAGTCTGAGGCCAAAAAAAAGTTATCAGCTCTTCTTTGCAGCTCTTCTGCTGTGGGTCTGCGAAAATGCCTGGCTAATCCTCTGCTGTCTTAACCCTTGCCACATCTTCTGTACCTCTCCCATTTCCTGGCTGGTCATACCCACCTCTGGGAAGTGACATGACCACCCAGAAGCTCTGCTGTCATGTTAGTATACATATGACAAGTCTTGATCACAAAGCAACTGTGAAGAATGCAAAGCCTTTGATCTGAATCCCTCTGCCACAGCAGACCCAAGAGGTGTCATTGTCCCTGTTCGTCTGTGGGGGATGTTACTGCACCAAACAGAATGCTGAACAGCATCTCTTTAGATTTTTATTGTCAATGTTTTCTTGGTCAGGCCATTAAAGCCTGAGGTCTGTGCTCAAATCTGTCCGGACATGAAAGCAATGGTCTAAGGAGTGAAATCCATCAGATTTGATGTCCCCATGGAGATGATTTATGTTTTCAGCTCCTCACACTGCCTGAAACTGGTCTCAGGTGCCTATTTCTCTCTGGCTTGTGCAACTCCTCCTCTAACTGCTGCTGATAAAGTCAGCAAGTTTCTCCTTCTTTTGCCATGGCAGCTGCAGTCACAGTACACAAGCCTGCACTTACGCCAGAACAAAAAGATACTGGGGAAGGTTTTGAATTAGACAAGAATATGCTTTTCCCTGGATGTTATGAATCATCCTGAAGATATCTATCTGCCAATTGCCTTTGTGCATTTTTGCCCTTTGACTTTAGTGAGTGAAAAAAAAATCCTCTGAGGTGAAATGAAAATAAATTGAAATAGTTCAGAGATTTTTCGTTAACAGAATCTTAACACGATTTTGCTTTACAAAATTTCTAAAGAGTCTTTCCATTATTTGATAATAGCAATTATGGTATGGAGATTGATTATTTGTAGAAAAATTACTATTCACCCAATTAAAGCAAATTGGAATAGACTTAAAATGTTGGCACCATTCTTGCTGTCTCCAACAAGAAGAATTAATTTGACCAGGATGGTTATATCACAAAAATGGTTGACTTCAAATAAAAAAACCTGTAATTCGCTTCTTGGCATTGCAACAATGAATTTTCATGAAGGACTTAATTGTGGGGCAGTGCTGACTGGGCAAAAGGCAACATGTGAGATTTGATGGCAAAAATCAATAGTTAAAAATAAAACAGAAATTGATAAATTCTCAGAAAGATCATTTGGCCCTGATTCCATTTGCTTAGCTCACACAGGAGTTACTGCTGTTTAAATCTAGCAAGGAGGGCTGGATCCCAGGATGAAGCAGGCTTCTCTTCAGACTCCTAGAACAGGAAATCTTTATTAAAAGCATTGGCGCCTTCCCACAGCAGTGGGTTTACGCAGGTGTGGCTCAAAGCTGGCACAAGAGATGCTCAATACATTATAATTTGAACAGGAAAAATGTAGTGTGATCAAAGTAAAGTGAACGGGAATTGAACAGAAAGAGGCCAAAGAAATGTCAGTCAGACCACACACTAGCCAATTCCAGCTGCAAACGTATCCAAACTGCAGGAGTCTGGTGTCTAAAAAGTAGCCCCTCTGACTCTGTCAAGGATCTTCTATCAGTTATGTGCCAGATCAAAGGACACAAAAAGCACAGAGGAAGAACTTTTAACCCTCTTTCTTCACATTCTTGCCTTCAGCCATTATAAAGTATGATTCAATCTCACCGATATTCCCTACTACAGAACACACCAGTACTGGGGGACAGAGCATCCTGGAGACAGCTTGCCCAACCAGTAGCAATGCAGTGAAGAGTGTCTCTGAGCTACATGAGTTAAGTGATAAACACCAATTTTAGAGCTGATATCTTTCAAAAGAAATCAGCAAAAACCCCATCACTGCAGTGCAATCCAAAGCAATTTGCAATCTGACTGCAAGGCAGAAACAGCTTAAATAAAGCAGTGAAGTAATATGCAGTGCTTACCTGATGCAAACACTAGCAGTGGGCTTCACGTAGAGGACCTAAACCTGTTCTCTCTAGCACAGAACCATGGGGCAGCAGCAGCAGCTTTTTCCCCTTCCAGCCTGCCTTCTGCCACACAAAAGGGAACCAGTGCCCTTTCACCAAACACCATTATTTGCTCACGCTCTTATCTTGATAAAGCAATGAAGAATAAGGTCCCAGTTGCTATTTTCTTTTCACATCTCCAACCTTCCTCTCAAATATATATATACAATTTTGCACCAAGGTTCCTTTTCTGTTAAACACCTTGGCAGACCTCAACATACTCCCATAGGAGCTATCCCTCTGTCTTACATTCTTCTTCTTCCATTATCAGCTGCAGAATCATGTAACAGTTCTACTACGTGTTTCAGTCTACTAAATTTTAAAGGACTTTGAGAGTAATGGGTAAATTGGTCTGAGGGAACTAGCTAAACTACAGACTCATAAAGAAAAACAGTGACCACTGCTCAAAGCACCAATATAATCACTACTTTCTACACTAAAACCAAATGTTGTTTCAGCTCTGGTTTATCAGCAATTAAATAAATAAATAAATTATAATAGAAATCAAAGAAGTATTCAAAGCTACAATGTGTTGGACTTTGATCAGTTAATTTTATTAGTCCAGCACAAACTCAGCAAGTAACACCTGCAAATTAGAACTACTTTGGATTACTAGGTGCCAGCACAAAAAATTTGCATACATCCATTAACTTATTAAAGTATGCTATTAAATGTCAAGGAGAATATCATAAAAATGTTTAATTTATTGAATAACTGTATTTGCTGAAGGGCATCAACATGATAACATTAGCGTTTTACACAAAATTCATCCTGCAATAGAGTAACTTTACCTCTAAAGCCTATTATAGCTCTATTCCCTAGGGCAGAGGCTGGAGAACAGCCATTTAATTGCCAGTGTTATAAATTAAAGGAGTGCTTGAGTCAGATGTCATCCAGAGCTTACAAACTGAGCAGAGTGGGCAGGAGATGCTGATGAGAAGCTTCCCAATGACTCTCCCAGCACTGAATGTAATTAATTCTGCTGATCTTTTATGTGCCTCTGCATTTGCATTGTATTTAAATTAAATACAGCTAGGTGCACTGAGCTGGGCAAAGTCTGGATAGCTAGGAAACTAAAAGCATGAAGGAAAACCAGTGATTCTGTTTTCGTGGCTATTGTTTAGCACATTACAGAGGGAAATGTAAGCCTAACAGCTTACAGAGTGCTACAATTCCCCCAAGTGTTAAGAATTATGTTACAATCCAAAGCAGAGAATCATTTCTAGGAAACACGTGAAGACAGGATTGCCCAGCACATGAAAGTCAAAATTCTAATTGGCAGAAGAAGTAAAATAGATCAAATTCCCTACCAATGGCAGAAATCATCCTGAAATGGCAGCACTGTGCCTTGTATCTACAGACAGGGAATAGTGACAAGCTGATGGTATTGATTAGAGCCCGTCAAATACACCCACCAAAAGCAGTATATTCATATTCAGCTGCCTGCTCCTATGATTTTAGCTGCTTCCTTGCTTTTATCACCAACATGTTCTATCAAAAAGTGAAAGAAAAGCAGAGTCTAGTCATGGCAGCCCTAGCTTTATATTTACAGATTACAATGAGAGGTAGCGTTAATAAGCACAGCGTTCCCACTGCAGGTGTCACCTCACCTTTCCCATCTCACTTATAATCTTGTCATAATATGAACTTTTTCCCCTCTGTTTCCTAAAAAAATATGGTTCTAATCCAACAAAGTACTCAAACGGTAAGCTTAAGGATAGAAATCGAGGTATGTCAGTGGTGAGTGTTGGTCCTTAGAAAGGGCATCTGATTATAAGGCCATTTGTTTCATGATGAAGTCAGATGATACGACAGCACCTAAGTCTGCAATCACGGTCATCTACCATTCAGTTACTTTTGTTTGTTAGTTATGTGTGTCTGCTGCCAGTGGCCCAGTCCACCAGGGGAGCTATGTTCCAGCAAGGCTGAAATTTCCCTCAGACCAGGTTATTTTAGGCTGAGAGTGCATGACCAATGAGAGAAATTTGACATTTCTTTCCCAATTTGATAATTACAATTTTATCCAAGAGTCAAATACAAAATTAGAGAGCTTCCTTCCATTCATGTTCACCTAGGCCACTTGCAGGAAACAGCCATAATGAACATTTTTTAAAAAAATTTGAATCATTCTAATGAGCAGTGACAAATTATATGGAAACATTTGAAATTCAGTGTGGCTGGGAGAAAGCTGGCTCCACTTCCTACTGCGTTTATAGGAAGTGGATGCAAAATAGAAACTGAACATGCACAGATTAACATGGAAACAAACATAGAAAGTATATTTTATTAAGATATGTAAAAAAAACCCCAAACCCTTCAATAATTAGCTAAACTCAGATAAGTGCTAAGGGCTATTTCCACAGAAGAACTTTGTCACTGCCACACCCCTGTTTGTCACACCTAAATGCGAGGCATCTGCAGTTAGGAGTGGAAAACATAGCCCTGAGTTCCAAAGCACCAATGGAGGAGGTAGAGGAGACTCCAAGGGACTACCATGACCTAGCACCTGACATGATGGATGGCTAAACCACCAAAAGGGAATACTGCAGAGGACAAGTTATGGTATTTGTCTTCAGAGATGAGACACCATCCTTGTACCATGACTGAGGTATGTACGGTAGATCAGGTATAACAATCTACAGACCCAAACTAGATCAAAGCAATGACATTCCCTATGGGAAAATAGCTCAGCGATTAGGGCAATGGAGACCAGAGACCATGTCCTCTTTGGTCTGAAGTATTCTAACCCTCAGTTCCCCTCACAGGGACAGCTCCTAACACTGTTCTGGGATAACCTATATGGAGTAGAATGGCATAAAAGTTCCCCACAGTGCCCGAAGCTGTTGTTCCATGTGTGATACATCTTTGTTCATGGGCAAAAATACGTGTTTGCAAAGATAAAAATCAAGGCTTTTCTACACAGACAAGATTAACAAGTAGGGCCAGTGATGCTGATGCTTGCACTTTTTGATGGTCAGGGGAAGCTAGCACATGGCCAACTTTTCACTTCACCAATCCTAGGACAAAAAAAGACCAAAACATCTTCCAATATTTTCATAATCTTGTAAAGCTTGCTAAGGGAGGATTTGATTTTCTGTGGCAGAATATCCTAAGTGACCTTCAGTACAGTGATGGCAGGGTATTCTTTGCTCTGATTGCTTCTTCAGTGATGGTATAATCATGCGATGGTACAATTAGTACAAAAAATTACCTAGAAATATAAGCTATTTCCAAATGTAGCAAACCAAATAACTTCATAATTAAAAACAAGATGTAAAGAAATATAATGATAGATAAAAGGTATAGTTTCATTTGATAATACAGAAAACACAGTTATATTTCTTTCAGAAATGAAGATAACCCAGACAAACTAGGAAAAAAGGAGGGAACCCTGTCCTCCCTCATGAAAGTCTCAAAAAACTTGCAGTATCTTCAAATATGCAAATGTACTGAAAGCTTCAAATTTTCCATAACAACTAGAGGATATGAATTGTGAGGAATCAATGGTGCAGACAGCAAGAAAATTGAAGTTTTTGCACTGTGGCAAAGATAAAGATTCCTGCATGTCCTAAAGAGAAAGGATAATGATTGCTTGTAATAGAAATATTACAAATACTAGTGTAAAAATGCACACTGTATTAGAAATCAGTATAAAAAGATGCATGTTTTTGGTGATATCCATCAAAGTCTAAGCACTAGGAAACCAGAAGATACTGAAGAAGCAGAGTCGCCAGGAGGATGTAACAGATGCTGAATGGAGCAGCACCCAGTGTGCAGAGTTAGCAATGGGACAAGGAGATTTCTAAAAGTTCAGCCGAGATATCAGTGGTTCTTGGTGAGTAAATGGATTTTGACTAGCAAGTGCTGACCAAAGTTTTGCTGTCTGCTTTCTTGCAGGAGCTGGCAAGAATCACTCAAGCAAACTCTGAGCTTGTGAATTGCCAAGACACACTGTAGGATGCATACCTTATTATCCCCCAGCCACCAAAAGCAGGCTTCAGTAGTCCAGTCACAAACGTTTCCCATCACTGTGGGCACTGCAGGGTGTCCCAGTGGTGACCAGCTGCTGCTTCTGAAGCCTGTGGCTCTATCCGAGGCCTCATGTCACATAGAATCATAGAATGGTTTGGGTAGGAAGAGCCCTTAAAGACCATCTATTTCCAACGTCTGTGCCATGTACAGGGGACATCTTCCACTAGACCGGACTGTTCAAATCTCCATCCAATCTGGCTTTGAACACTTCCAGAGATGGGGCATCCATGACATCTGCTGAGCCCATGCAGATATTTTGAGCAAACAGAGGAAAATTACTCTAAATGGTTGGGAAAAAACATGAACACTTTTTGTAGGCTCTGAAGCGTCCTTGATAGCCCTGATACATTTGCCCATGGTAGGAGAGGGACTAACATGCTGTGAAGCCTGCCATGTGTATCTCAGCTTCATCAGGCTCTCAGAGGCCAAGAGGGAGTAGGAGGGAATCTGAAGGGGGAAGATGGGCCCTGTTCCACTTCCTCTGGCTCAGAACCAGGGCAGCTGGCACATGAATGCAAAACAGCTGTTATAGGATGAAGGTGTACATATGCCTGCAAATGTGCACACAAATGAGATTTTGCTTATAGGATGAAAGCTCTTGTGTTTACCTTTATGACAAAAGGTTCTTCAGCACACGAGACTATTACTCCTTATTTGTTATTCACCATTTATCCATTTAAAACTTTTCAGTTCTGTAGTCAGGCAATAGAAACACTGTGGCATAACGGCTCAGTTACAGCATTTGAATAATGAATTGTTGAGGTTTACCAGACATCAGCAGGTTCCTCCAGACTATCTACCAACGACTTATAAATACCAGCCACATTTGCAGAAATCCCTGCTGATTCAAAACTATTTTCAAATAGGAGCTGGCACATTCCTCAGATTATGTATTCCCAGTAAATAATTTATTCAGCTTCAGTATCTGGCAAACAACAGAAGACATTATTAAGAAGTCATCAGAAGGGAAAAGAACCGTAATGACTCAAAAAACTCACTTGTTTTTACTGCAAATAAGATGAAGCGACCTAAGAGATATTGGGTAGCCAAAAATATCGTTACTTGCTGAAAGGAATTTGTTTAACCAGCAACAATGACTTGCAATTCTATAGCATTTCTCACAAAATAACCACTCTGAGAATTTCAACGAGCTGTATCTCTGGGCTGACTAGCAAAGAAAAACAATGAGCAGCTCGGTGGTGTTTTATCAAATAAAAGGAAGGGACCCAGCTGGCAGAAGCAATTTTAATTTCTGATTGAGAGAAATGACAGAGTTGGAACCTGTATTGATATTTTCACTGTGTTAGCTAGACAAGTAACTAAGAGACTACACAACTAAGTAAAATGTACTTCACCCTCTATCTTTGCCCATCTTCTCTCTCACCTATAAAAGTACAGAAGCACAAACCTGAAAATACAAGTTGTAACTTTTCCAGTAAAAGTATCACAGACAAATCACCAAGGAAGGGGTTTTGTTGTTGTGCTTATCAGACAACGACAAATATTTTCAGAATTTTCCTAGGGACTGAAGAAAACCGGACTGGAAGAGGTTTAGAGGTCATTGAGTTCCTCACGATGCACAAGGCAGGATTGGCTCTGTCTCTGCCAACCTGGCATATGCTTGTCTGCTCTTAAAAGCTTTCAGTGACAAAGAAGCCCCAGGCTCCCCAGTAGTCTACTCCAGACTTCAGCTTGCTGCACGGGTAGCAAATGTAGTCTAACGTTTAAGTTAAATCTCCCTTGTTGGAATTTAAGGTAATTACTTCATCTTTGTAATGGATATGGATTACATTTGACTACCGTCAGTGCAGTTCTGATTTACATATTTGGAGATTATTGGGTCTCACTTCAGTAACTTCTCTAATTCCTTCTGTCCAACACAGTTCTTTCAGCCTTACCTCAAAGTTTATGGTTTTAGGTTTCAGAGAGCATTTTCCAGGGTAGTAAACTTTTAGCTCAGTCAGCTTATTATAGAGAAAAAAAAGTATTACACAATGTTCTCACACTTCCAGTTCTGTCCTGCAATAAATGCCTTCCTAGAGAAGTGTATTAGCAAATTTCCTCACATAGCCCCAGCAAGCAGTCCTGATCTGAATTTTTTGCAGAGGTGCCATTACAGTCCTGAGAGTAAGCTCCTGATGCCCTCAAGTACTGTTTGCTGTGGCAGTGCCAGGGCACTGCAGGAATGACTTTAGTCTCATTGTTCAGAGAGTAGTGAGTGATGCAGAGTAATGAGACATGACACTGAATAAATTGATGGAATGAGATACAACAGAAAGCGTTGGACTGAGCCCTACAGAAGAGACCTTTGTGTTGGTTAATCTGAACCTTTAATTTAATTAGATCTACGTGCAATGACAGCAGGGCATGAGGGCACAGTCAGTCTCTAAGCTACTTTCTGGGAGACACTGTTCTCCCAAGATGAAATAAAATACTGGAAAAAGGTCTTTTATATGCTGCAAGTTTTTATATTACACTTTTTATTACTCTTATATATACTGTTCCTAATAAGTACAGGACCTCACTCTGGGAAGCAGTAGAGGACAACTCTCAGACTAGGAATAAGTGAGAATATTGCCTTGATTTGTCAGAGGCACAGAAATAAAGCGTTACATTTGATCCAATCATTATAGAGCCCAAAATAGACACTAACATCTTAGTTTAAAAGAGTGACAAGCAGTTGCATCTGTGCATCAGCCAGCATGGCAGAGCCCCTGGCTCTGCCTTGGGACAGCAGGGACACTTGCTGCCCATGTTCAAACCACAGGTTACCAGCAGCTACTAAAGGCAGCCCTGCCTGCAAGGCAGGCTGAAGCAGTTGTCTCTGGTGTTGGACTTCAAGCCCATAGCAAGCACTGAAAGGGATCACACAGGGTCACATAGTACCTACCACACCTGAGTAATGGGTCAGTAACTGAAAATCGGACAACCATTCCTTATATCCACTCCTTTTTTCTCCCCACTCACCCAAAGATAATGTGGCCAACTGCTACTGTGAATCATGCTGTAATTATCTTTTTACTTCCATTTAAAGAAAGGGTTTTAAAAATTAAAATAAAGCCTTACATTTTTGTGCACAGCAGAGAGACACCTCCACTGCACTGGTGGGAATTTGGAACAGCTCTGAGGCTGTCCTTCCCAATACCTTCTGGAGCTGAACTACAGTGCTAGGCAGATGCGGTACCATGCCTGTAGAGTGATGGGTAAAAGGAGATGCAAACAAGCAATGCCAGTTTACCACCATATCTTGATTGCAGTAATGTCAGAAGCATCCTACTTCATTGATTTTGAAATCAAAGTCAAAAAATATGCAATGGTTCGTTGATACAGGTTAGAAAAAGAGTTTCTCCTCTGCTAATCCTCATTTGTGGTCCAGGTCAGGCCCAGACCTAATATCCTACACTGCCACATGGTCAATGTGCTCAATCAAATTCCCCTGAAAAGCAGGTTTGCATTTCTGCTAAGCTGATCTTGGCTGATCAGAGGGATGGAAGAGAAGTGGTCATGTGAAGTGGGGGCAGAAAAAAGGGATAAAACCCAACACTACCCAATTTAAGAGACCCTGGATCTGTAAGGCAGGGAAAAATCAAGAAGAGATCTTTACCACCACCTAGGAGATGTTCACATCCAGAGAGTAGCTTCTTTCCTTAAAACAAAAGTGAGCACAGTCTGTACGTGAATCCAAACAGATGTGGAGCATTTGGATTAGAGGTTTTAGTTTGGATCTCTTTTTCATTTGCTCCTTATATTGCTCTTGAAACAACTCAGCTGAATCTGACAGGATGGAATTTGGTCTTGCTAGTGTTGCATTTGATCCTTTCAGCTCACACCTTTCAAACCTTCACAGACATGCCTGCTCTCCCTCCCAAGACACCCTGTATGCAAGGCTTGTATTGAAATACAGTGCCTCTGGAGCATTTGAGCAGAACCTGTTTGCAGAAATGTGTCAGCAGGCAAGATTCACAGTTCTCTCACATTATCCTGGTAAAGCCTCTTTCTGAACTGTAACACATTTCACATGAACCAAAACATAAGAATACAACAGGTTCAACCCCAGCTCTTCCCATCACAAAGCAGGGCAGGGTAGGTGAATTGCCCTTTTAATCCTTTCTGTGCACCCGTCTCTACAGCAATCAAGCATATTTTCTCCTTCTTTTTCAAATTCTCTTCAATTTATATAGAGTTTCTGCTCTTGCAGATCCTTAGCCTCTGTAGTTACTACTTAGCATCTTAAGTTTTATTTCAGTTTGTTATTCTCTGCTCAAATTTTCAGCACAGTCTAGATCCCTTTGTAGCATTTATTATCTCCATTTATTCTCTGCTACTTTCATTATCATGCAGCTTCCTCTCTCTTAAAGATCATTAAGGAAAATATTCAATGAAATTGGATCAAATAAAATCCCATACAAGCTTCTCAATAATTTAATCAGTTTTAATTCATTAAAGCACACATTTTTATTTTTATATTAGACCATGATCTTCATAATAAAGATAATCCAAAGCACTTCTAACTGCAAAAATCCAGAACATACTGCAAGAAATTATTTAAACTCAAATATATTGCATTTATCGCTCATTTATTCACTAAGTTTACAACAGCTTAAAAATCAATGAGATTGCAAGTCTTGTGCATTGTAAATCTAGGTAACTAATTGTTCATAGGTCTATTATTGTCTAAATGTTTCATGAAAGCAATTAAATTCCCATTTTCTGCCAGGTCTGGTTTTATCACCAAACAGAGAGATCTAATTAGCATAAAACAAGATGGATTCAATAATTTAGGAAGGATGTCATAACAAATCTTCATCACCCAGGCTGCTATACCACACCCCTCACTGATGTCTCTGAGCACATCGGTAAGAGGATCTGTTCATTCACATTTAAATCACAAAATGCAAATATGTCAGGATACTCATTGATGTTAATGTGAACTTGCAGCTCTGTAAAGAAGAATCACAGAATAAGCAATTGCAAAAAAAGTTTCTGCACAAGCCAGAACACTTGAGCACATGTGCAATAGGGTCATAAAAAAGCAAGTACCTGCTGCAAATGACCAAAAAAAAGGGAAGAAGAACCAATTAGAAATCTAATGACAAAAAAACTTAATCAACAGCCAAGCAGTGCTACAGAACATATGGCTGAAGTCTTCATTTCAGGCAAAATTGGAAGCATTCAGACACTCTGGCATACTCTGCAAGTGTCCATAACTCAGAGATATTCTCTATTGCGCTTCGCAAGGGTCACCTAAAGGCCTTCTCAGTCCAACTCTTTTCAGCACCAGAGGTGCCCTTTTTCCCCACTGCCCCACCAAGATAACAGGTGAATGATGCATTCTTGTGACCTCATCCCAGCTCTGCTGGGGCAGAAGAAGTGGAGGCAGCGGCGGCAGCAGCATGTCCTCGGGGTCTGAAAGTCTGGCTGGGGCAAGAGAGGGGAGGGAACACATTAGGTTTGGAGAGGGAGAGGGTCCTTGGTGTCAGAGAAATAACATTTTACCTGGTAATGAATATGTTCTGCTAATACAATAATACAATCTGTTTATATGCTACATAAAAAATTTCATATCTTTAAAAGAAAAGCTTCTTTGAACAGTTGTGAGACTTGGCCAGACCAAACATTTCTGTCATTCCCCATAGATCTCCATCCTTCCTTCAGGTCCAGACAGGAACTGTACATCAAGAGAGGACAGAAGTTCAAAAGCTAGCAGTGGTCTTGGGAAGTCAGACAGAAATCCAGGACTGAGCAAAATGGACTTTCCACAATACAAGCAACAGGAGGCATCAGGGAGGGATGAGATATGCATTCAGAATGGTTTTTTATCCTGAAGGTACTCTTTCCTGAAAATGCATTGGTCCTATACAACAATTACAAGGCTTTAAGGATGTCACATTACTACTATTGTTGCCCGATGAAAAAGAATTGCACATTTGAATTAAGTTTGACCTACTGAGGTAATCATGGGTTGATACACATAAGACTGCAACTCTGGGGTGAGCTGAGGGAGGATCACCTGGTTCCACAGCACAAAAGGACAGAGCTGGCTGGAATAGGTGTGTCATGCGCTGACCATCAGATGCAGTACAATGTCATGTATTTGACTCTCGCAGATACTACCGCTTCGGGCCAGAGGTTCACTCAGCTTCCCAATAAACTAAACCAAAGGGACCTTAATGATGGCCTAAAGCATCTGTAGTCACTTACCATAGCATTAATTTTAGCAGTCAGCTGTAGAGGAAAAATAGAAATCACTCCATATAAGTAGAAGCTCTTACCTAGCATTTTCACTACGGCCTGTGCTGTTCAAATCACAGGCAGTGGAAAGTACCATGACGCAGAAAAAGAACCATGAACCATGGGCTGTGCACAAATCACTCTCTGGATCATTGCAGTTACAGAGTCCAGTACAGCAGAGAGCAAAATTAGCTAAACATTATCATCAGTAAATAAAGAGTCAAAATACCAATACAAGAGCCTTAGCTTGCTACACCTATAAATTGCTGTTCCAGAAAAATACCACAGAGTAAGCATAAAAATAACTGAGCATGGTTTTGCTGAGCTCACTCACTCATATTGCCCTAGCACAGCAAAAAAAAGAAGCAAAATTAAATCTGTTTGCAAATCCTACAACAGACTGCGTAGAAGCATGTCTGTAGCAAGTGATTTGCCTATAACTAGAACCTAGCACAGAAATTCCATCTTCTAAGCTGGATTTAGGTAGCAACACAATTTATGTTCAGGTGCTGTTGTTTCCTGCAACAGCAGGAAAATGTTTAATTTTTTTTTTTTATTATTATTATTTTGAATAAAGGACCAGGTGCTTTTCTGTGACACCACAAACAAGAGGACATAAAACAGAGGAAATGTTTGCCGACTGATTTTTCAGCATCACTCGAGTCCAGTTGAGACAGAGATAACTGGACTGTCCACTTTCCCTCCCTATTTTAGCACATGAAATTCGACAAGAAAAGAGGAAATGGCCTCAGGTTGCACCAGGGTAGGTATAGATTAGTTAGAATTAGATATTAGGAACTGTTTTTTCACAGAAAGGATTGTGAAGCATTGGAACAGACTGCCCAGGCAAGTGATGGGGTCATCATCTCTGGAGGTGTACAAAAAAATGTGGATATGGTACTTGAGGCCATGGTTTAATAGTGAACATGGTGGTGGTGCTGGGTTGACAGTTGGAACTGATGATCTTAAAGGTGCTTTCTAACGTTAATGATTCTATGATGCTAAACTGTATTGGTGCCCAGATGCAAAAATTAAAACCACTGAGGAAAATATACGTTTTTGTATTTTTCTCATCCATTGCTATGTCCAGCCTAATTTCAGAATTCTGGGGCAGTTGAATTTATTTTGTTTAAAACTACCTTAATCTCTGTAACTGCTCTGGTAATTTTTGCAGGAAGATTCAGAGATCTATTTCTTATTTCTGTGTTTCCTCTTCTATAATAAAACAAGAGGCTTCTTAATGATCATGAAGTGCCTTTCCAAACCTAGTGCAATAAAGACATCTCTCAGCAAAGGAGACACTTCTCCCTTTTCTCTTATCTAAATAGCCTCTCTAACACTTATCTTTATTGAGTATTAGCTGCTCATAGTTGTCTTTCTGTTCATTTCTCTCTCTAAACTCTGGGCAGGTGTGCTCTCTATAGCTTGGTTGCCATTTCAGTCACTGGGCCCATTGGGCATGTTATGTCAATACAGTGATATTTGCAGTCTGCTCTACCTGTGTGTGTTTTATTGAACAATTTGATACCAATTGCACAAGTTAGACCTCTGTGCCTTATGAATGTTTTATTCTCCGTCACCCACCAATTGACATAACTTTTGGTTTACAGAGTGAATATATACAGACATTTTTGCCATACTATCCAGTGGAATAAAGAGAAGGAATGGTGCACTGGCTAAAACAATAAGAAAAGTGGCCTTTTGGAGAAGTGAGTTCAATTCTTAGCTCTGTTAAAACCATTCTGTGGCTTTATCTGCCCTGCCCGAGAGCATGTGGTGCAGAGGTCCTTCATTTACCGATCCTTAATCAAGCTAATTCCTAAAGAAACCTTCAGAGCTGGCTCAGAATAATGACTGTACTCCACTTTTGTTGCTGCATCATGCCATGCTGAGTAGCTGAAGGTGCAGCTGAAGTGTCCTGTCACACTTCCTCTGAGTCCCATATTCACACGGGATTCTTCACAAGTAAGGAAACCCATTTTTACTGTGAGGGTGAGCAAGTACTTGCATAAGTTGTCCAGGGAGGTTGTATAGTCTCCATCCTTGAAGACATACAAAAGCCATCTCACATGATCTTGGGTAACTGGCTTTAGATGGACCTGCTTGAGCACTAGATGACCTTTAGAGGTCTGTTCAACCTCAAACATTCTGTGATTCACTGAGGAGCCACTAGATATCCATCTTAAGGTAAAGGCAACTCCTCTCCAGGCTCTAGGGATTTGATGAACTAGATCTCCATCAATTGTAGCAGGAGCTTAGATACCCTCCAAACATGCCAACACCTGAATGTATGTGTTTGAATCTGGCGCTGAAATTCAACTCGTGTATCTCAGTAAGATGGTGACAATACACTGTCCCTTTCCAACAGAATTGTTGTTAGAGAAAAATGTTTAGTATTGGAAGAGTTGTATAGATACTACTGCTAAAGGAGTTCAAGACATTTACCTTACAATGACTAATAGCTGAAGTCCCATAATTTCTAACTAATTCTGAACAATGGAGGGGGTCAGGTTGTCAAATACACATATGCAAGGCCAACCAATATATGTAAGTATTGGTGGGAGGTGGAACAGACTGTAATCCTACTTCCATAATGTTAGAAGGGGTGAAGACAAACTGAATCTTATCTAAAACCAGACAAAGTGTGACTAATGTGGACAAGTTATACTTGGGCCCTTAGATAGATGGAATGAAGTCAATGGGAAGCTTAAAAATGCAGCTCAGTGAGCATCAGTGTGCAGCCTGAGCAAGTCTTGTGTCAGCAGTACTATCTCCTTTTATTTTTTAGATCTTCTCCAAAGATTAATACTGCTCTATTAATTAACTAATATATGAGCAGATGTTAACTTATTCAGAAGTGCCAAACATCTCTTTTGTTTTTCACTTCAGAGTCAGAAGTGTCTAGATTGTTTTGTTCAGAGCATGAGCAGGGTTTGAAAGCTTAGGGGTACAATTGTCACTGGTTTGAACTGCAACTGTGTGGTTAAATCTCCAAACTGGGCTTCAAAAATTGCCCTCAAGGCAGGGCTGTATTTTGCCACTTCTGTGCATATGAAAAAGGCAGCATTCACAGAGTGCTGCAGAATGTGAACATAGCTAATTAACACTGCCTCATTAATCTCATCTAGCCGAGAGGAGAGACTCATTCTTGTCACACTTTCAAGTGATCATAGAATCATAGAATAATTTAGGCTGGAAAAGACCTTTTAGATTATTGAGTCTAACCATAAATCTAACACTGTCGGGTCAACTACTAAACCATGTCCCCAACTGCCACATCTACATGTCTTTTAAATACGTATCATGACTCCACCACTTCCCTGGACAGCCTGTTCCAGTGCTCGATAATCCTGATGTCCAACCTTAACCTCTCCTGGTGCAACTTGAGGCCATTTGCTCTTGTCCTGTCTCTTGTTACCTGGGAGAAGAGACCAACCCCCACCTGGCTACAACTACTTCAGGTGGCTGTAGAGAGCAATAAGGTTCCCTCTGAGCCTTCTTTTCTTCAGATTAAACACCCGCAGCTCCCTCAGCCATTCATCATAAGACTTGTGCTCCAGACCTTTCCCCAGTTCTGTTTCCCTTCTCTGGACATGCTCCAGCACCTCAATACCTTTCTTGTAGTGAGTGGCTCAAAACTGGACATGGAATTCAAAGTGCAGCCTCACCAGTGCTGGGCACAGGGGGACAACCACTGCCCTGGTCCTACTCCCCACACTATTGCTGCTACAAGACACTGGCCTTCAGTACAAGGGACTAAAGACACGGGGTTTGAAAGGCTGTGACTGATGTAAGCTGAAGCCCCAGAATCAAATGCCAGTTACAGAAAAATGAAAATCTAAACCTTACTGAACAGATGAAAGGAAGAAAACTGTGCAGGCATCACACTAACAAGGCTGCATTTTGTAAATTGCTGTCAGTTTGGTCTGAAAGGATTAGGACTGATTCCTCACTTCAAGGAATGACAGTACCACAGAGTTCCATTTTGTTGGATGATTTCTGAAAAAAGTCTTTCCCTCTAATCAAGCACTGATGTAAACAGCAGTCTCTGACCTACCACTTCTACAGTTTGAATATAAATCTCCACATGCAGATCTGAAATACTGTGTGGAGTTTACCTCATTTCTTGTTCCTTTTTACAGTGTTCCACACAAAAAAGAAAAAAAAAGATATATAAAAGATCAAGCATGCAATAACTTGGCACAAAGTACTCTTTTACAATTCCGTCTTCCCTTGACTTCTATTTATGCTGCTGAGAGAAGAATTGTCAAACATGAGTTTTGATAGGTAACTGCCCAAAGTGTCCTACAAAGTTTTTAACTCTAGTGCAGAGAACCTTTGAAATCAATGCAAATACTGCTGCTCTATTCCCACAGGCTGCATACTTGTACTGGATGCATTCAGGTTGAGACCTGCAATTAAAACCCAGTTTCTTTAAAAAGTACAGCAGTTTTAACATTTTGATATGAGTTATGCCTCTTCCCGAAAGGAGAGATAAAAGCAAGGTTCCAAAGAAAGCCTTCTCTTTCCTAAAAGTGTTGTATCACTCTGTGGTAGTTGCACTGCTCAGACTCCAAAAGCAGTACATGAATTCTACCTAACAAAGTTTTCCCTTTGGAGTTTTGTAAACTGTGCTGTGTGTTTCTGTAAAAACCCAGTTCATAATTCAAGAATTTGCTACATGCCACTGCTATCTACATATCTTTCCAAAATAATTGGGCATCATCTGATGATCCTCACAGCTGCAATAAATAGATATGTGAATGAGGAACATTCCTTGGCCTAAAACCACAATTGAATACACCTGAATATAAGGAATTTCTATTTCCTCAGGCATTAGATGATCTTCTCTTGATTTTTTTACTAGCCAACCAAGGACAGGAAAGATAAGGAAAAAAAAAATCAGCTCATGCTGAACCACATGTCACTTCCAGAGACCTAAAAAACTAAGGCTTCATCTGACTCTCTTGACTCACAAACCAGCTGTCAAATTGATTCCCAGAGGCTGGCCCAGGTACAGCACAACAAAAACCAGTAACTAGCAGAGGCCCACCAATTCTCAATCAAGATTTTCCCTAATCTGGCATCAGTCACAGAATATCATTTTTATTATCTCAATTATCAATATGTTCTGGAACTCCTAAAGCTGTGTCCAGAGATTTTCAAGTGTTTTTTATCCTGCTGCAATATTGAGCTGCTGCAATATACAGAAGATGAATGAGCTCTTCCTAATAACATTTTCTCTCTGACCTTTAGCCAGCAAAAGTAAGACCACGCTCAGCATAACTTTGTTTTTCCCAATTTATGAATCTGTAGTGGTTTTCAGAAATGCCACCCAGATATGTGTTTGAAATGCAGGGTGCAGTTGTGTTCAGGAAAGCACAGCATGACAGTGTTCAAGATCCCAAGATAGTATCAAAATTTTTTATGAAGCAAACCCCAGACTAATGAAATCTTGAAAGACATTCCCTCTCTCCTAAAACATAGAATATACCCCAGTCTTCCAAAAGGCTAGGGAAGAGAAAAGCGTTTGGTACTCAACACTTTTTTATAATGTCTGGACCAATAAAAGTCAGGTTTTAACCTAAATTTTTGGGACTTACTTTATGATACAGTAGAACCAAAATGTATTAGTTACTAATGAAACCCACAAGACAAGTCAGTTCTTGCCCTTAAGCATTAGAAAACTTTTCTTTTTAAAGAAACTTTGGAATTATTACCATATAACTGCTTGCTGCGTACAAAGCTACTGGGAATCTGCTACTGGAAGCAGAGACCACTGTCAGGAGCATGAGGCATTGAGTTGTGCTGGCTGCTGGTTTATTTCCCAGTAGAATTTAATCTTTAAAGCTCTCTTTTGCCAAACACCTGCACATTCAAATGATTACTTTTATATCATCTTCCCGCATTCCCTCAACAGCCAGAGCTCCCTCAGTCTTGTCCTTCTAAATCTGAATGGAGCTGGAAATATCCCCTGATTGGGGCACAAAACCCCAGGCAAGCTTTATGAAAGAATAATAACAACACCAACAAAAACTCCTGATGGATGCTTGAAATAAACTGAAACAGTCTGTCCTGATCTCTAATTTTTTATATATGTCATGTTGTTCCTGAACTTTCAATCCTAGAGAGTTAAATCCAGTTGTGATCAGACAGCATAGGTATTGGACTTAAATGAGCTAAGCTCTCAGAAAGAGTGCTAGCCATATGCCACAGAGACACAGCCTGGTTCCACCTCACTGCCTTTTCTGAAATAGTTCCTCCGGGTCACTTGGACCTTCTTGCTTCAGTGACACCCCAGTCTTTCTGAACTAGCCTTTGCTCATGGTGATCCAGCATTCCTTGCTGGATGCCACACAGTGCAGCCAAGCAAACAGTGAGGTATCACAGGTATGTCAGCATCCTGAAATAATCCTCTCCCACCTCTTTTATGATCACTCACAGTAAACTCCCAAAAACCACAGTTCTTGTCCAGGGAATCATACCTCTCTTATCCAAGGCTGTTTATTTGTGCAAAAGATGTCTCTCCAAATGTCTCCGAGTCAATAATAAGAAATACCAACATTTTCAGCAATATCTTACCAAGAAGTCAAAATCATTAGCTCTCCTGCAAACCATACCCTAATTGTTGGCAGTCATCCCTATTAAGTAGTGCCAGGAAATGTTCCCAACCACTGGAACTGAATCACCTGGACTGTTAATTCGTTACCATGGTTGCTGACACAGTTTTGCTCCAGGACGTCTAGAAGCCTCTCAAATATTCCCTGGTACAGTCTGTGAAGTACAGTCAACAACTGGCCACTCTGTGCTGGAGGGGTGAGAATTTAATGCCATGGACATGGACCACCTCCTGTTAGGACAGCCCCAGACATGTTTGATTTCCTAACACAGACATAACTCCAGGGTCTCCTACAGAAAAATAGATGAGATTCAAAAGTAAACATAATAGAAACCATCAGGGTAAAACAAAAAAAAGAGTGAAAATTTTGGTGATGAGTGCCTCACCAGAAATACCATCCCTTTTCCATCTATAAAGTCAGTTACCTTAGATCCCTCAGCATCAGACAGAGGGAAGCAAGTTCACCGCCAGGATGCAAAGTATTTTACATTGAAAATAAATCCCTTGAACTTCATGCAGAACCAAACTGAAAGCCAGGAAGATTCAAGAGCATAAATGTTATCAAGGCCCCTTAGGAAAGCACAGCTGAGTTGGGAAGCAACTGCTTCCTTCCCCAGGCAGAGCACATTGCAAGGGCTGAAACTTATAGGGCACAGCCAGAATCACTGCAGCATTGCTTGCAACTAAAAAAAAAGTCACAGTTTTGTAGATAAAGACAAGTTAGAAAAATGGATGGGGCCTATTCAATTCTACATCAAGAAGAGCCAAGGGCTCATTTTGCCTCCCCTCCAGTGATTTTCGCTTCAGTAGAGAAACCGACTCTCAGTTGCTCCCTCTCTTATATAATTTGTTTTCTATTTTTGTCCACAAGACATTTTAATTTCACCTAATTCAGGCTGAGTATCAACCTGATCACTCTTTCCCCACAGGGAAGCCTGGCTTGTGGCTCCACCTGTTCCTCAAGGAAGTGAGGGGGCATGTCTGCACCCAGCTTGGTGGACAGAGCTTATGTTGGACAAGTTGCTGCAGTGATAGACAGTGATCACTGGAGAGATGTGAAAATCACCCGTGTCAGGCTGGGTTCCCAAACACAGCTGTTAGTGGGCCCTCAGCATTGTGCTGCCTTTGTCGGAGGATTTAGCTAGCCAGCAGTTCTGCATCATGCAGCAAACTCTGTAGCCATGACCTCCTCATCACGCTGAAGCATACACTATGAATCATAACCCAGCTCACCTCACTACCTTAAGACGCAAAATCAAAGCCTTTTTCTGCAGTATTCATGATGTCACTATGGAACTCCCTGCCGCAGAACATTGAGAAGGCTGAAGGGTTGAGCAAGTTTGAGAAGTGCTTAGATAAATTCCAGGAAGATCAGTCATTCATGGCCATTAAACACAGCAGTATGGACAGGACCTCTTACCCATAAATGCCCTAAACTGATGAGTGCTGGGATAATAGGCATTACTTGAGGGCAGTGATCGCTCTTACCTTCTTCACCCAAGCATGCACTGCTTGGTGGAGACAGTGTTCTGGGCAAGATGGACTTTGTCCTGAGGCAGCATGGCCATTGCTTTGTTAACCTGTGGGAAGTGCCACTGAGAACACCAAAAGGGCCTGGTACAAAGAAGGACTGAGATAACCCACAGGGAGCACTAAGGATAGCAGAACATCATCCAAACATTTTTGCATGAGTTGTTTAAAAAAGAAAGCAACCTTTTCTCTCCTTGACCATTTGAAAGGCATCCAGATGCCAGGTCCCTTGTTAAGCAACAGCAAAAGCAGTCAATAGGTGTAGACAAGAAGCAGTTTAGATGCGGTCTTCCTTTTATTGGAGCTAAGAGAATGTTCCCACTCACAAGATGAAATTTGCTGTGTGTTGAAACACTGCGAGCACTACTACAAACTCAGTCTACTTTCTTTGCTCCAAAGTGTAATTAACTGGGCTGTGGAATGGTACAGGATTGTACAGGCCTTAAATTTTCTCAGTGAGATCAAACAGGTAGAAGGTGCTTCACAAATGAAATGCCCTTTGATTCCACCGTCCTGACTCTTAACCCTCTGCAAGCACAGTCTGCTCAACAGCCTACTCTGTTTACTTGCTTGTGTCTTCCCCATGGGACACTCCAGACATCAGCAGCCTTGTGCATGCAAGAAGGTCCTTTTGCACCCGGGTTACATGTGCAGTAGGAGAAGGGGCACATGAGCACTGGTTGCCAGAGAACATGGAGGTCTCACAGTTTTGTAATCATACAGCTGATTACAACAGAACAAAAACTGGAGAAATGAAGAACAATGCCTTGTCGCAGAAGTAAGTTTGATACAGACTGATGTTCACTGAACAGTTAAAGACGATTACTCATCTAATTCTAGAACATAATACTTTATGATACATAATTCTGACAATTACAGCAGGGAATGTAAAAAAAGTCTGAAAGAAGGAATCCAGAATATCTTAGCTACAATGGGGAATTATCATTTTTACAGAATGGGCTCAGTTATTGTATGTTAACACTTCAGGCCCTGATTTGATTTGCTAGAATTACATGTGCTTAACCTCCTGTAATATCCAAACTATTTCATTGACTTCTTACTAACAAAGCATGCCAAATTCATTTCAGTAGGGAAATTAAAAGATGACAAACCATGTCTGCATCCAACCTGGACAATCAACTGCCTTCACCTAATCTCCTATCTCCAGAACATTTTCTTGAGCCCTTTTAACGTTAAAGGTGTAAAATAAAATATTATTCAGAATAAAATACACGACCAATACTTTCTAGTTAACTACACTTGCTTAACCTGCTGGAGAACTGTGAGAGACGTCTAGACCCCATATCCACTGTAGTCAATTTACAACCTTTCATTGACTTCAGGTAGGCTTCGGGCATGAGGTAATGTTCCTGTCTTAGAAAATGTGGATGCTCTGGAGAGAACTGCTACAGAACAAGTCTTGAAAAGAGAATCATGCAGGGCTCTATGAGCTTCTAATTTTGAAGTGTTTTCTCTTACGTATAAATATTTTTGAAGTGAATTTATCAGAATAAAAAAGCAGAATATCTGAAAGTTTTTGGCACCTTAAAGTCCTAGCTGCTCACAAACCAAACCAAACAAACCAACTAACCAAACAAACAAACAAATGAAAAAAGAAAATTAAAAAAACCAGTCATCATTGTTCCATCATTAACTTGAAAGAAGCAGACAGTTCCTTTTCACCCATGGTACCATCAGCAGTTAAAAAAACACTGAGGATGCCTTGCTACATTAATAACCAGAGTAGGAATTCTGAAAATAGTCTCAGAAAGAAGCTAAAGGTGGCAGACAGGCCTTCTTTATAGTTTGAGAAAATAGGGAATGACAGGGGATAGGAGATGGGAACAGGAAAGTTCCCCTTCACAGGAGTTGACCATCAGCCACAAGTCCATCCAAATATAACCTGTGGAGAATCCTTGAGGTCTGAGGTATGATCAAATTCTTTTAAAAAATGCAATAAGATGTGAAAGAAATTTCTCTTTTTTTAGGTAACTTCTACTGGATCCCTAACCAAAGGAAAATAGGGACAGCTGGAGGGTAATAGCAACCCTCTAAAAGGCAAGAGAGAAAGAACGTCTGCTAGCAGGGACTTGAGTGAAAAAGGACCTGTCTGTGAATCGGCATAAAATATTAATATTCCCATATCCAAGTCCCTCTAGACAATGGAAGAAACAAAGAGCAAACTTAGAACAAACAAGACTTTTGCAACAGATCTCTCTTCTGTGAAATTTAAAACCATATTTCACAGCATGTCATGATTCACAGGATGCTGCTTTGCTGTTGCACTTCCCAAGAGAAAGCATAACACACAGCCCTGGAGACTGTGACAGTACCAGTCCCTGAGGACAAAGGACTAGATTTTAATGCACTGATTTTCTGTTGGATGCTTGCTAACTTGTTTTTGTTGCCCTGTGTAATTTTATTTTTGTCTATAATACATGTATGTATTACAATTAAGTGTCCAGCTCAGCAGAGACCTCAGCAAGCCACTGAACACACAAAAAGGTTGATGGACCCTCGACACTTTGCTGACACATGCTTTGCGTGCATGCCACGTTTTCTCTCCTTCCCTTGGAGAGGAAAATAACTGTCACTTTAAAGCAATTTTAACACACAGATATACTAGAGGAATAGAATTCCTGGTGACAGAAGTCTGCCACTGGCATCATACTGTATAAAGCTTTTTCAAACCACACCAAGCTCCATTTTGGAAGAAAGTGTTGTACATTGGTAGGAAGGCTCTTCCAGGACTTGACTGCTATAATGATGGGGAGACACCTTTCTTTTTCTAGCTTGATTTTGGTCCTGGCCCAGTTATATACCTTCAGTTCTCATATAATTTTGTCTCTTTTCAGAAAATCCCTATTATTCACCTTAGCATTTTCATAGACAGCAGTTGTATCGCCTCCAGCCTCCATTTAGCTAAGCTAAACAAGAGAAGCTCCTTTAGTTTTTCCTGATGTTCTTCCCTCTCATTACCCACAGTAATCCTTCTGCTGACTTTTTCAAGTCCAAAGGAAGAGCCACACAAGTAGTCCCAGACACATTCAGAAAAAGCCCTTGCAATAAATCTCACCATTTCTCCAGTGGAAATAGGGGGATATTCCCTTTTACATACCTGCAGTGCTGCTAGCATCACACTTAGACCAGTCAATACACCAAGGAGTTTTCTCTGGAAAATAAGCCCAGTCCTCAGCTCAAAGAACAGCTGGCTCAGGTGGCTGCTTTTTCCTGCAGTGCCGCCTCTTGAAGGGAGTCAAGCAGGACATAGAGCAAAACCATTCTGCAACGGGAATTAATCCTATATAGTAAGCTAAACTTGATGGCAAATGTACTCAGGTGCTGGATATCAGGCCTGTGTTATCTACCTGCAGCAAAATCCACATTGCCAAATTTTTCTGAGTCTCCATTCACCCCAAGGTTCGATGCGCACTCAGACCTGCCAACATCTTGCATCCTCTCCCAGCATGAGCTAATGAGCAATTTCAGAGATACTGACTAAATTTGCAGCCATACAAGCAAAGATTTACATCACGCATGCTAGCTAAGCTGGAAAATTTGCAGTGCAACGCTTCTGACAGTAGAGAACAAAGCTATGATAAAGCATCAATGTCTGGGTAGGCCTGCAAATACAACTAGAAGACATCAGCATCACAGCTGATATGAGTGACTGCACATTCACAGCCACTCCTCAGCACTTGCCTACAAGCTGGCAAAAGCTTTATAACACTGCACGTGTACTTCCTTTTTGCAGTGTGACAGAGAACATCGTGTAACTTGCTGGCAGAAGCTTGAGTCATCAAAAACAGGGAAGACTGAAGCTCGGCTGCAGTGGAAATCCAGTGTTCCCGGGGCAGGAGCACCACCACACTCTGGTAGGCCCAACAGGGCAAATGAACTGGAAGGGAGATGAGGCTCAGTGTCAGACATCCTGCCAAACTCCCTGTGCTGCCTGCTAGGAGCTTTTGCATATGTGCTGAAATATACAGTTGAAGATCTTGCAGATGTGCAAGGCTCTTCCCAGGCTATTTGAGAGGAGACAAATGCCACTGTTGCTGTTCCTGCATTTGGCCAAGGGATGAATCTACACACATCAAAAGACCAAGGAAGAAATGCCTCGTGTGGCCCAAGCATACTCAGCTGACAAACCTGTCATCAAGAGCCTAGGAAAATGCCTAGGACTGAGCTGTGCCCTCATGAGGGTGAATGAACGGCTCCCAACAGGGACAGTGAGCCTGTCTCAGCAGCTCTCCAGCAGCTTTGCTTCACAGGGCTTGCAGCAATGCCAAGGCTGTCTCAGGTGACAGAGAATATTTCATCAGCAGGTACCCAAAAGGCTGTACAATAGACAACCCTGACATGTAAGATACTTTTGCTCTAAAATGAGAAGTGCACAAGCAGCAATACAGGAGCCAAAGCCACATGATCAAATCAACCAGGAGCAACAGTACTCTTCAAACTTGTCGCTGAGAACTGTGAAGCAAGGGGTATGAACAACACATCCTCTACCATGAAGAGGAAGCCCTCAATGCTGCAGACTCCCTGGGCATTGATCAGTACTCAAGCACCTTGGACTGGAGCTATTTATTTACATATTTATTTTACAGCTTTACAAAATTGTTCTACAGGGTTTCTCTTTGCCTATTCTTTTCCCACAGATGTTTCAATATAAATTATAGTAATTATCTATTGTGAAGAAAGTAATTGGAATTAATAATTAAGTATAATTGTTACCAATTTCATAGGATTTCTCTCATGTCCAATTGTCGACATAGCTTGAACGATCTGTACATTGTGGAACTGCAGATGTATCCTCAAAGGACAAGTTATCCAAATGCATTTTGGTCCATTTGACTTGGAGTTTTGGAAGCAAACTGAATTTTCTGGGAGAATGTGAAAGAAGAAGTTCTAGAAAACTCTTTCTAGAGCCAGGCAACAGTACAGAGAAAAAAACCCCAAACTGTAGCTTATCCTCATAACATACTTCTTGCATTCTAATGTGTTAAATGGGACTCCAAAGAAAGATAAGAAAGGCTCAATTTAAGGGAGAACTAAACATTTTATATTTTCAAAGCAATGTCTCCAGGTCTCTGACCCTATTGAGTTCCACTGTAACAGCAACGTTACTATCTGACTGATTTTGCTTAAATCTCTATCATGGCTCAAACAGTTTCACTACAGAAGGTGTTCTTATGCATTTGAGTTCCTTATTCTCTCTTCATCCTCATAATTCTATTTATCATACAGATGTGAGTTGCAGAGATCAACAACTTTACCTATTAGAGCTCATTTTTTCCTCAAGGAGACAGAAACTGGAGTAGTCCAAATGGGACCTCTATATTTGAACGTTTTGAATGGAAGGACTCCATCTTCATGGAGATATTGCATCATAATATTTCTTTTCCAATGATTTCTAGCAGCTGTTTAAAAAAATCTAACAATTTTGCTACCTTTTTTTTTTTGTCTCTGCTGTCTGGAAGGTTGTTAGCAAATGTGATTACTCTGATGTCTAAATGACCCCTTTTGACTTCAACTTTCCAGTTATTTATAGCAAGCACAAACCCAGTTGTTATTGTGTGACCATGGCCTTTTGCAATAAATAGTTCCCCTCTCTCTGTGGTGCTTACATCCCCCTCCCTACACTGCATATGTTTTTTAGATAGACGTTTCAGCCTATCAAGCGGGATTGGCACTCAAGGTCCCATCTCTTCCCTGTGACCCCTCTCTGCACTCTGAATCTATCTCCTATCAATCACACAAGCAGAGATAACTGAGGTGGGCGTACCCTTCTGGCGATCATCTAGTCCAATCCCCTGCTCAAAGCAAGGTCACCTAGACTAGGTTGCTCAAAGTGATGCCTGGGTTGATTTTGAATATCTCCAAGGATGAAGACTCCATAACCTCTCTGGGCAATCTGTTTCAAGGCCCAGTTACCATCACAGTAAAAAAAGTTTCTATTCACATTTAAATGGAATTTAGTGTTTCAGGAGGGAAAGATCACCTTCCCATACCTACTGGCAACACTTTGCCTGATGTAGCCTGGGATGCTAGTGCTGGGATCAGTATTTCTAGCATTCCTTATGTAATGGCATTGATATTTTCCTACCAACACTGCAGACAGCTAGCCTAGTTGAACAGTCTTTTCATAGACACATAATTTGGGATACTTACAGCCACTCTGATCTACTAGTGCCTGCAGAAGCTCTTCCTCCTCTGTCATTTACAGATGACAAGATCCCAATTTGTAATAAAAGTTTTGTTATTAGTTAGCGAGTACCTGACCTTTCATTTTGTACCATTAAATTTCAGCCCCTTTCAATTACTGCAGTCCTCAAGGTCACCCAGTTCTTTCTGAAGATGGTATGAATATTTTACATTTGCCCAACATATAACCTTTCTCTTTGTAAGTTTCCATTACCTTTTAAAAGTCTCTGTAGTTGGAAAGCCTCTGAAGTATTACATTCCTTATTCATTTTGCTGTTCTTTTTTAAACTTTTGTTATTTGTCCTTTGTCCTTCATCTTATCTGCAGTCGTGCACCATGGCAAAGCCCTCTATCTTCCTCTTATATCAAGAGGAATGCTTGGTGTTGCCCATTAATTTTCTATTCATTAAGCACAAGGTGTATGTACCTTGAAGCAGGAATAACCTGGGTAGATACCACAAGTACTTCCAAACTACCAACTTAGATCAAATCAAACTTTCAATAGGGTCTGTTAAACCCACTTAAGAATCATTCTTGTGCTTATGGTGTACTTCAAGCACAAAACTAGGGCAAGTAGCTGCTCCTATGCCTGAAATGCTAGCCTAGTTATGTCAACGTAAGATGTAGTACTTAAGCTAAATGCTGCGCTAGCCAGAGATCTTAACAAAGCTACAAATGATGACTGAGTTACTTCCTAAGGTCTTACAAATAAATCAGAGCCTAAAAACTCTATATACAGAACTGCAAATGTTGTCTGCGATGGATATATTCTTGCTAATGGAATCACAGCTGAGATTTTTTTACTTCCTTAGGGAACCACTTCAATTGATTTAGATAACAGTATGTAGGAGATGAACAGACCTAGACCAAAAACAAATAAAGCATTTTTAACAAAGTGATGGTTAGATTATTTACCAAATTTCAAGCCAATTCAAAACCTTTAAAAATCTTAATTATTTATAACTTAGATCCTAGCCTTGGGCAATAACATGACTAGACTTTGGATAAAATGATAAACATCATATATGCTCTTTGGGAGTGGGGCCAAATGCAGGGAGAGTTATTAATAACTATATATTTTTAGAAATTGAGAAGAATATGGCGTAGCCTTGTTCTACATAGTTTGCATGTGAGCCTTAAAATATTACGGTACAGTTTTCTATCCTTACAGTTATTTGTAGCTCTGTGGTCAACATGGGGAAGTTGTCTTTCGTGAAGTAGTTGATAGAGGTATATTTTTCTCCAATTTTCCATGGCATCTTTGGGCTTTGTTTGAAAACTTGAAAAGTCTTAAACTTAAAACCAGATTTGAGCATCAAGAACTGAAAACACATTTTTGTTCCAAATAGTTATCAATAACCAGGAAGTTAATCGAGATTTCTAAATTAAAATTAAAAGGCAATAGTCCTGGCAGTCTTTTTTTTTTTTGGAGGGGGGAAGCACGAAGGGCCACTGTAAGGTAAACATACACATGTATTCTTCCCAAGAACGCCAAGGCAGTGGAAGAATTAAAAAAAAAGGTTTATTTCAGATGCAATGACTACTTTTTTACAATGCAGTTTGCATCGGACCTTCAGGGGCAAAAAGGGAGTTCCTGCCCCCTCAGGGCCCCCTTTATCCTCTCTGTTTCTCCTCCCCCACATTCTCTGACCCAAGAAGACCTTGTACATGTCTGCAAACATGTTATCTCTCTGCATACCGCAGAGAGAGAGAGCTTGATCATAGTTTTTCCCTGCAACCTTCTCCAAAATGCTGAAGGAAGGAAAAAAAATCTAATCCATTTGAAAAGGCATTTTTCAGTTTTTTCAAGCAGAGAAAGTTCTCGCTTTCCATTACAAACTCTTGCGTGATTGCACCTATCCCTACAGTAACTTTTGCGTACTTCTATGAAACCTGAAGACAGACATACTTTCAGAGCATTTAGAAACCTCATAGTCTGTTCACGCTGAAAACAGCAGCTCTGTTCCCCCTCCATAAAAACCCTTCATACTTTGCCTTTTAGGAAACATTTCTGATTTTATGAGTAGTCAAAGAATGAAAGCAGAAAAAAATATAATTATTTTTTTAATTATTTCAGAAGGAATGCCACACAGTCCTTTGTCAGTTAGGCAGCCCATGAGCATTAAACACTCTTAGCAGTTACCAGGTCACCAAGGGGCGGAGGCAAAGGTTTGGCTGACGGTTGTCTCTGCTCAACAGGGACTGGCCACCAGAGACCCTCCATTAATTTTGGTGCTAGTAAAAGCAATTAAATATGCAAGACAGGTTGAAATAAGGAGCAGTTAAAGTTGCTCCTGTGGCAGCATGCTCAGGCAGCAGTATGCAGCTTTCCCAAGGCAGGGAGCTAGGAAGACACCCTGCCTGTCAGTGCAGCCCAGGGCAGTGGAAGGAGGGTGCCACAGGAGACAAAATTAGAGGTGGAGACTGAAGCAAGCATAGGAAACTAAGAAAAAGTAAGAGAAGAAGGGTGCTCAGAGACCCTCATGAACTGAGGGAAGACCTCTTTTGAAAGTCTTTGGAAAGGCCACATTTGGGGAAAAAAATTTCAAAAACAAACAAACCAAACCAAACCAATAACCAAAACTAATGAATTTGAAATTATCTGGCCACCTTTGTCGACACTCACGCCTGCATTGCCCCAGCACATTGCAGATAGTCCCATTCTCAGCGAATGGGAGGTATGGGAGATTGGTTGCTGCCACTAAAGGGAAAAATGGGGTCTAGCATTTACCTTGACATGTCATGAGAAGATACCAGAACACCTCAACATCACAAGCATCAAGTAGGAGTTGGTCTCATAACTGATTAAAAGCTGATTTGTTGCCTGCCTTTACAATAAATATTTGCACTTCCAACATATCAAACTCCCTGAAGATGCGCACGTTTCCCTGTAATCAGGTACAAAGAATAGCTCTTCCATACTTGTAGGAAAAAACCCTCTAAATTCCCAACTAAGTTTTGTGTTGAAACAAAAGCAATTTTGCATTTACTGATTGAGAAATTAAGAAACAGAAAGACTGCTACCTGCTGGTAATGATCTCAGTGCAGGAATCCCTCTACCATGCCTGAACACCCCCACAAAGCCATGCAGACCCTTGCTTGGATCCTCCTGCTCTGTAAAGCAAAGAGCCAGGCTCTCATCTCTTGGGCCAAGCATTGCTCTAGCATCATTTTGTCCCTTTTTTTTTTCCTGGTGCATTCAGCTCGATCACCACCAGAAGGCATCTTCATTTTCCAGTGGAAACATGCCATCACACAGAGGTTACTGGTTTTAAATGTGGAGGAAGGAGAAAAGCCCAAATATCATATACCCTCTCATTTTATGCTTGTACCTGAAGACCCATGACTCCCCTTATTACTCACCTGGGGTGATCCCTATATACAGCCATATGGTCCCCAGGGGGATCCACTCTGTTGATGCTGGTAACACAACCCCTGCCCACTCCCTTCTAACTCACCACCACAAACCGTGATGAGGGAGGAAGCCTGTGAGCTTCCAAACACTAAAGCACCATGCAAAATCTGCTAATTTCACCAACAGCCACAGTCATTTACTTAATAATTCCCTAAATGCATGAGGTGAGCAAAAGCACCATACATCAGCTCCAGCTGTCAGCTGCCTGCACTTGTTGTCCCCAGTGAGCTGACAGGGCTCCCTGTGCTCCTTCTTTACTTGTATCTTCAGACTCTTGCATAGGGTCACTCTCAGACCTCACATTAGGGAACCATCAGTCACTTGAAAAGCAGCAAGGCTCTGACATTCATGTAGAGATTAGGCAGTTTCAGTGAGCCAGCAAGAGACGCAACCACCTGTGCCCAAACTATTTAGAGCCGAGAAAGACCTGCCTGTCGGTCTCTCTGCTGGGTGGCAGCTGCCACTGCCAACTTCTCCCTCACACACGGTGCCCTTTTACGTAGATGTAATGACCCAATGTTTTTCACCTTTATAAGTAGGTTGATCACTCTATATTTAAAGGAGGGAAATATCTTTTATTTTATACCTTTGAGCTTTTAGGTGTTTTTCTTTTCTACAACAGGAATCAGTAAGGGTTGAGGACAACCAGAAGCTTGCCAGAGGTGCACTGCCCTAGGCACTATTGCACCCCATGGGAGGGAAGGGCATTAGACCTCACTGCCCAGTTCAGCTACAGGAAAGACATGTCCAGGAAGAGGCAGAGAATCAGGAGTGCAGGGAGAACAGTCAGGTACTGCAACAGGGAAATCACATTGCTTCTTTTATGCTCTCTGCAGCCGCCAGACATAACATCTCTGCAGCTTACCAGCTTCTGCCTGTAATGGATAAACAAAGTTTCCATGGGACTCTGCCAGGTCTTTTCCCAGGTGATGCTCTACCCTTTTCCCTCTCCAGACTCTGGAAAAAGTAGATGCAGGCAGCCCTGAGCACCATGGTGTGTTTCATGTAGGAGAGGAAAGGATGCAGAGCGGTGGCTCATTTCAGGGACCTGCCTGAATACACCTGTTAGAAAATGAGGACTCATTCATCTCATTCTTCTCATGGTGGAAGGGCTGCATTGGAGGGAGGTGTGTGGATTGAGGGGATTTTTGAGGTCGGTGCTTGCAGAGCTGAGAAGACAGCAGTCCTCAAGAAATCACAGAATCACAGAAACACAGAATATACTGAGTTGGAGGGGACCATCGAGTCCAACTCCCAGACCTGCACAGGACCATCTCCAAGAGTCACACCATGTGCCCAGGAGTATTGTCCAAATGCTTCTTGAACTCTGTCAGGTTTGGTGCTGTGACCACTTTCCTGGGGATCCTGTTACAGTGCCCAACCACCCTCTGGGTGAAGAACCTTTTCCTAATATCTAACCTAAATCTCTCCTGACAAAACTTCATGTTATTCCCTCAGGTTCTGTCACTGATCACCACAGAGAAGAGATCAGTGCCTGTCCCTCCATTTCCCCTTGTGAGGAAGTTGTAGACCATGATGAGGTCTTTCCTCAGTCTCCTCCAGGCTGAACAGATAAAATTACCTCACCCACTCCTCATATGGCTTCACCATCTTTGTTGCCCTCCTTTGGATACTTTTCAGTAGCTTAATCTTTCTTATATTGTGACACCCAAAACTGCACACAATATTCAAGGTGAGGCAGTACAGAGCAGAGTGAGACAATCTCCTCCCTCAACGGGCTGGCGATGCTGTGCCTGATGCCCCCAGGATACAGTTGGCCCTCCTGGCTGCCAGGGCACTGCTCACTCATATTCAACTTGCCATTGACCAGGACCCCCAGGTCCTTTTCCATGCCAGTGCTTTCCAGCATCTCATTGTTCAGTCTGTGTGAACATCCAGGGTTGCCCATCCCAGGTGCAGAATCCGACACTTTCCCTTGTTGAACTTCCTATGGCTGGTGATTGCCCAGTTCTCTAATTTGTCAAGGCCTCTCTGCAGGGCCTCCCTTGACTTCAAGGGAGTTAACAGCTCCTCCCAGTTTTGTGTCATCTGCATACTTAATGTCCCTTCCAGTCCTGCGTCCAAATCATTTATGAAGATGTTGAAGAGCACAGGTCTTAAGATGGAGCCCTGCAGAACTTCACTAATGACAGGTTCCCCTTTCTTTCTCTTCCCTTTTGCTCTAAGGAAGGTAACTTTCTACCAGAATACATCTGGAAACAATAGATCAGTATGGTGTCAATTTGCACAAAATTGCTGATTGGTGTGCTTATCAAATCCCAGGGGATTAACTCAATTGTGATATATTCATGTTAGGGAAACAATGCAGGGTCTCAGATGCTCTAGACACAGAACATATCGGGCCTGTGACCATGTCCACACCCAAAAGCAGATCATAAAGAATAAAGAACAGATATGAAATGACAAAGAAAAGACAGGAACACTTTTGTAAATGCATGTTCAAAGGTGTGGGAGGAATGGGAGACAAAAGAATCTCCACTTTCATAATGCTAACAAGCCAGTTCTCCTATACATCTACACTGGACTAAGTGCAGGGATACATCTCCTTGAAATAATCAATTAGCTAATTAAAAAAAAAGGTTGGCTTCATCTGATATGATCTTTCCCTGGCTGCTCTGAAGGAGAAGCAGTCTCATAAGGTAGCAGGCAAGGAACATGCCACATTCCCTCCAGGAGACAGACAATGACTCCATTGGTATTACTACCATGATCCCATAGCCTCAAGAGGGCTTCAGTGCCATAGGAGAGTTTTCACTGTGACAGAAAGCTGATCTGGCACTAATGATGCACAACATAGCAACAAAGTTTGGTCCAGGACAGATAAAATTTCAATATAACACTCCACATCAGAAGGCAAGAACAAGAACACTATTAACTAAATAGGTAGGTATAGTAACCCTTCTGCCCTTGATTGACAAAACAGATGCATATACCCCTAGGCAACCACTTTGATATTGTCTTTGGAGTGATAATTTCCACTGGAAAATTTAATTCTGTTTACTCATGAAAAATGTCATTAAAAGTGTTAATTCTTACATCTCCTCAGTTGTATTTTCATCTGCCCATTGCACTGAAAGTCTCTACAATAATGTCACAAACCTAATGACAAAAGACTATTAAATGAGGCAGTCCTCCATTGAATATAAACTTCCTTGAACAGTGATTTCCATCCCAGCAAGCAAATTGGTTTCTTAGGGAAGAATATGCTTTTACTGCAAAGAAGCCATGCAAGATCAATGCTCCAAGGCCCAGAGCTATTCTGCAGGCACATGGAAGGTGAGTGGTGCTGCTATCTATGCCTCTCCCAGTAGCCATGACATGCAAAAAACAGCATTCTCACTGTAGTACTTGCATTTGCATACCATGAATTCCTCTGAGCCCTTTAAAAACAGTCATGTAGTGTTGACACATCAGTGAAGGAATAAGCTGTAACATCACTGCAAACTCAACTTCATTTAATTCAGTTCCATGGAATAATTCAGCAAGGCTTTCTGTAATCATCACAGGTTGAAACAGTACATCTCAACATTCCTAAATAATGTATTAAAAGCAGAAGAGTTAGGTTTCCCTTTCTTTTCTGTGGCTCTTTTGTCAGCATTTAACATTACTGATCACAGGTTTACTGATCTTTTCAGCCATGGAATTGTAGGATTTTCATGCAGCAAGGACTCTGTCAAAGTTGTTCCAGGACAGACAGCCTTGGTGGTCTGCAAGATGCTCCAGCAGAGACACTCATCCTCCAATGTGATGCCAGTTTTCCCCCCCGGGACATGAGGGGCTTTTGGCATGACTCTGTATGCTTCCTTTTTGCTCAAGGCATGTTCCTGACAAACACGTGTCAAGCAGAGTCAACTTCCTTGGGACTGGGCATCCAAAACAACTCAGAGAGCATTATGTGCTTTGGTACATCAGCCCTGTACCTTGTGTGGGTTACAAGTAGGAATATCTTTTTTTCTCCCGTTCCCAGTCATATCTTATAACATCAAAGCCAAGATCACTTACCTTAATTCTAGTGCCAGCATTTACAGCCTCATCTTTTCTCGTTTGCCTTCTCACTGGCATTTTTATTTCAACTACACATGAGCAGGGTGACTCTATTTGCTTTTCCCATAAGATCATGAATTTTCATGCCACTGTAGCAATCTGTGAGAAGTGTCCTTAGCCAACCCTTACCCCAAGAGAAGAGGCCATCTTATTGGGCAGTTATGATCATTTCTTCATTTCCTCATAGGAAGCACAGCCAATCCAAACTTTTATTTGCGCAGACATGACTGTCCTTCATCAATGCCATAACCAGAGTTTTTCCAGCCTGATGATGTCCTCCAGTGTATTGGCACTTTTGTTTTGAGAAGGTTAATAGGGGTCATCACCAGGCAATGATAACAAAGAGGACAATGGCTAGCACAGAGTCCAGAAATAGGTGAATGGAGATTGTGTCAAACCCATAACATTAGTAAATCTTTTTTCAGAACAGCAGTTTCTCCCTGGCCAACATCACTTCTTATTTGTTGTGACTTCCTCAGCCCAGAGGAGCAGATAGCCACCTGAAATCTCTTGACAATTTCCAAAGCTTGTTACTGGATGCACATGAGAAACAGTTTAAAATCCTCAAAATAAAAGATCTGGAATTAATATGGTCGGGGTATATTTTTAGACGCTGCTTTCTGTCCATAAGCCCTAGCCTGTAGTGACAGAAATTATGTAGAAATCCTTTTGGTTTCAGTGAGCATATGCATGTGCATAGCCAATTTTTCAAACAAGATCAGTTTAAAAACTCCTGGGATTGATTGTTTTCTTGGAGGGTAGTTTGTCCCTGCATAATTGCATCTTCTCAAGGAATGGCAGCAGGCTGATGCATACAAGCCTCTCTGGCACCAGGCTCTCAGTGCCCCTGCACTGTTGCCTCTGAAGGTCTGTGCATCCCAGGTTGCTTTGCAGAGGCCTGCAGTAACACTCAGTTTATTGACCAGCAAGTAGCTCAGAAATTCAAATTACAACCTTGGCAGTGGAAAAAAACCCCACCAGATTCTCTTCAACTCCTGTGCTAAAACAAAAATCATAAAATTTAATAAGAGAGAGATGCCTACTAAATCTTATTATCTTATTTCTACAAGCTTCTCTCCACAGAAACCTGCACTAACTGCAGCAGGTTTGCTATGCAAACTGGGGGTGAGGGAGTGAGGGGGGGACAGATGATGGACAGACACAGACCTCATCAATGAAAGAGGGTATCTGCAGCATACAGGATCAAGGACACGTTTGTCAGAAGTCTGTCTATATACACAGCAGATTTGTTATCGGAGTACTCTTAAACTTGGCTTAACACTACAGGGTATCCAGTGTGATAGCTAAGCTGTTTTGGAAAGACCATGTCCCTGCTGCAAGCTCTGCCTTTTCCCTGATGCTCCACTTTACACAGAGATACTATCTAGATGCAGGCTCAGAACTTATTTTTTTCAGTGTCCTCTTCATTTCTGGAATATGACTTTGCATATCATATTTCATCATGAACAATGATGGCTGACTTATGTAAACTGCAGATAGAATATTTCCTTGCATTCCTGGCAGGCTCTGACATGGTCATCATTTCTTGTTTTATCAAGGAGATAATGCCACAAATAACCAAACAGAACAGGTGGGACTGGCCTTGTATTTGAGGGGCAGGGGGAACCACAAAAACAATCAACAACAAAAAAAGCCCCTCCGTCCACCCCCCCAAGACACCCCAACCCCTCCTCCCCCCACAGAAAATCCAAATCAAAACAAAACAAAACAAAACAAAAAATCAACAAAAAACCCAAAACAAACAAATGAAAATACCCCACATATACAAAAAAGAAAACAAAAAAACACAACCAAAAACAAAACAAACCCCAAAGAGTACCTGTCATAGTTTATCCTGTTTTCATCCCTTATTATGTAAGTTGGAAGAACACATATCTGCCTCCTCAGGCCATGCCATGTTGCTGAGCCGCCCAAATACCTTTCATCATATGCATGTCACCATAGACAAGTCAATAAAGAAGTAACACACAGGTGCCCGGCCGTTGCCATAGTGCCCAAACATCTGCTTAGGGTTGTGCTGATCCCCAAAGGTCCTTCCAGAACAGAGTCTCTTGTGTGGCCCTCAACCAAAATAATGAATCTCTGGGCAGGAGATGGAGCATTGGTCAGGCAGATCTGAGGCTGTGGATGAACTCCCATGAGAAGCAGAGGCCATTATTCACGATATCATTTTGCAAACTGTGGCAAAGCACACTCCCTTGTCTTTGCCTTTTCTAGCATTCAGCAGGACATATATAATAAGACAAACAAGCTTCTCTCCCATTCCCCAAATCCGTAATTTCTACACTGCAAACTGATTGAGAAACAGAGCAAACTTCATCCACCAGAGATTAATGAGGCCTCACCATGTGCTGCTGCTTTATTTTGAGGTGCTCTAGCAGGTCAGTGAAATACAAGAACCTATAGAGAACAGAATAAAACAGCCACTGTGACCTTGTTTTTCATCACTTCATCTTGTTTAGCATCACTTCATCATAAACTCACTATTCTCCTTCACTGTGGAAATGTTTTAACATCGATGTGCAGTATTGAGTTGTATTTATCCCGAAGGTCACAAAACAAATAAATCCAGTAAGACAGGCTGATACAAAAAGACTATTAAGTTATCCTGTTTGGAATCAGACTACAAACAGGAAAATAATTTCACTTTAATGTTGAGATAATATTTGCTGTACAGTCTGGTTACCCTTTCCCTCCCCTCTGTCAGAGCTCCTCTTGATAAAGAAGGGCTGGGACCATCACTTTGCTTTTCTCCACTAGAAACAAACTGGAGGTATCCCAGTGGGGATTTGCCTGTCTTTCCTTCACAGGAATTGTTACTTGATGGCTATTGAATACAGGTCCATGAATAAGGGCATAAATCTGAGAAAGGATCTGAATTATTCTTGTTTGTGAGGTGGTAAACGTACCTTGCTTGTTCAGTGCCTCTGACTTCCCTCTCATCCTTTGCTCCGTGTCCCACACAGAGCCTACTTATGCATCAAAGATAGCAAAAATATTGGTGATGACCTGCTGTCCAGTCTTCACACTGTTTCTGTCTGTATGATTTGTGTTGTCTTCACTCCTTCCCAGGTCTTCCTAATATTATCCTCTACTGCTAACAGCATGTCCTGCATCTCAGCTTCACTGTTACCTCTGCATTCCTCCATCCCTTCGTGTCTCTTGCAAAGCCTTTTCTTCTAGATCACAATCTAAATTGTCCATTCCAAAATAGTGTAGACTCAAAACCAGGGAGGGTCAGAGAGAGAAAGAGAGAGAAGAAAAAAGAAAAGGAAAAAGGGGATATGTACAAGACCTGAGGCTCACCATGGTGCCTTTCTGCTCATCTGCATGTGTATGTCACCTCTTCAGAGGCATTAGTTCTTTGTAACTGATGGTTTCATTTTTTTGCATAAAGTGCTGCGCAGTATTAGGGCATCATGGAATTAATAATGAATAATTCAATCTCTCACTTTCCCACTGGAATAAATTCATCATGTGATTTTTGAATAATTTTCTTAAACTCCCACTAAAAGACTTCTGTCAGAGATGGAACAACTTTTTTTAATTATTAGTGGTGCTTCCCACTGAAATAAATAAAACAATAAGTTGAGTTTCTAAATGACATGGAGGTATTCAGAGACAAATGCAGAGTAAGTTATTTGATGAGGCTCATAATCACAAATAAATTAATCGAATTTTCTTCTTATAAATTATAAACATTTTTTAGAGAACACACCAGAAACATCTTAATTAAGAGCTTTAAGATCATAGAACAGCAGAGATTTCTCCCTCTCGCTTTCACTCTCTCCCTTGCTGGTGCTTCCTATATGGGTTACTTGCCGAAGGATCCTGATTCATTCCATGATAAGGTGAGTGGAAGTTTCTCTTTCAGCCAGTGTTGAATGAGACGCAGTGTTCTCTTTCAGGCCACAGTGGCTGCAGCTGGACAACTCTGTGCCTTCCCTCTTCTTTTAGGTAAACTGCCAGGACTTTGCTGTTGGGACATGTGATTTCTTTTCTCTCCATTTTTATTTTCTCAATAATAAAAATTTCCATTTTAAATCTTAAGTACTAAAATTTTTGATACAGTAAGCAAAGGGTAGTTCAGTCAGGTGGCTTCCAGTTGAGTTTATTAAAGCTGGAAACCACAAAGAAGTGGTGAAAGCTGAAAGTAACCACCCATGTTAGCAGAAGAGTGTGACAATATGTTATAATTTTGATAAACTGAAGAAACTCTTCTAATGAACAATCTATTATTAATTTCAGACTAATATAAATTTATTCACTTCAGAAAACTTTTCCCCAGATGCAGAAAGACTAATACTGTTAAGAGATCTTCAGAAATTTACTGGTAAGCCCTATTGGTAGTGTTCTCAGGAGGATAATGTTGAGATAGCAAGGAACAGCTACATAATCTGATCAGAGTTTTCATAAATTATCCTTTAAAAAATACCTTAAAGTCTTCCCTGAACAGCGAGGAAGAGCCACTTGCCTCACTGGTTTTCATTCTCCTTTATCTTGTCCCAGAGTGCTATAAAATCCACAGTAATTATGTTTAACTACCTATAATCAAGAAACTTGAAGAAGGATATGTGAGTGTGAGTTACAGTAACTCTGGTGCCATCACTGTGACAGTCATAGGCAAAGAGGAGAAGGAAAGAGCCACTGGCAGAAGGAGAAGAAATATCCATCGCTCCTCCCCTACCCCCCCTGCAAAGTGGTCCCTAACACTGTGTCAGGCCCCAGGGGACTGATGCCAAGAAGACAGCTAATCAGTGTGAAACTCAACTCAGAAAGATGGTTTCTCCTTAAAGAGGCCAAAACAACAGTTCATCCAAAGTGTGATTCTCCAAAAACCTAGTACTATCTCCAAATCACTTTGACATCTGCCGAACAACAAATACATGCAGCAAAACCTGCCTGCTCCTGCGTAAACCCCATCTCCAGTCATACAGACTCCATTGCAAACAGAGCAAAGACCTTTTCCTCCCAAAATACATGACAGATTCTGTGGTTGCACTAGAGTGGTAAGCCAAAATTAATCACTTATCAATACGAAGTGCAGTGAATACACCAACACTTGGGAACCTGTATAAGCTTGTCTCACACAGCATTGATGGGAAGAGGGTAATGTAGGGGTATGTGGTTATCCTGTACACTGAAGTCTTCTGGTTGCCCTCCTGTTGAAGACATAGCTTATGCAATTTTAATCTTCATGTTCTTTGTTTTAATCCTCAAAAACTGATAGTTAAAATTTATACATGTTGTTTTCCTTCTAAGGACAAGGCATTTTGTAGTCTCAGCACAGCCAGAATACCCTGTCAATTCAAAACCAACATTCAGCTGAGATAAGGCTCCAAAAGGCAGGTATGGTTTATTCTTCATTGGTCAGGTTCATTCAGGAAACTTCAACATATGTGAAACATGCAGGAGTCAATGGTCCCTGCCAGATGCTGATCTGGCACCACCTAAACAGAGAATTCCAGATTCCCCTTAACACCTGTGTTAAACCAGACCAAGTCCTAGTACCAGTGTTCTTTGTTTTGGTTTTTTCCCCATGCAGAGCAGCCACATCTCTCTGCCTACACAGTGCCTATGTGCCACCCACCACCCCAAAGGATAGTGATGGCTGCCCCTAGCCCACATCTCGCCCAGGGTTCCCTGGCTCGGGAATCCTCCATCTCTGCAGAGCTCCTCAGGGGCCTATGAGCTGCCTCTCCCTCTTCTGAGTTTGTCTAAGAGCAATCAAAAGGTTAAAAATTTGTCATAGACATGGGAAGAAGAAATGTCCCCACAGGAAATGGGGAAGGTTGTTTGGGAGGGGTTAAGCCTTTCCTAAAATACCCAAGAAACTTAAAATATGACTTTGAAATCTTGATTAATCATATACTTTTCAAAGATTTTCCAAAAATATGAAAAGTAGTTTTTCTCAGTGGTGACTGTTTCTCTGTCAAATCATAACATCACAGGTCATTCCAAGTCTGACAGATTATTTTTTAAAGTAGAAGGTAAAGTTTTTCTTATGTTCATAATTTTAAAAGCAGCAGTTTATACACTCTCAGATCCACGGCTTAAACAAACCAAAGACCAGCTAATAATAATGTGTACTCAGGACCATGTAAAACCAGAGTATAATAGAAATTCAAGTGGCAATCTTACTGCACCAATCAAATTTTATGCTAGCGATCCCCTTTCCCCCAGAGGGCTTGACACTTCAGATTTGAAAAAGTTGCTGAAAAGATCACAGGGATAAATTTGGAAGTATATTTAAACTATGGGAGAACAGTAATTTAAATTATGATAATATGACCTATTAAAGAAAGAAATTAAAATCTCCCAATTGATTATGTCAAAAGAAATTCAATTCCACAAGGACTTGAAACACCAGTTATGCCTCAGTTTTGAAGAGGCAGAGAGAATATGAACATTTTATTTCCTGGCTATTCTCTCACTGTTTACAGAAGCGATCTTGTGGCTTTCAACCTTCTGCAATTTTCAGACTCCTAAAAATTTACAGCAAAATGTCCCATTAAAGAAAACACAAACCTGTTCACAAGATGTTTGCTTTACTTGTTTACACTTACTGATCTGTCAGAAATAGTTTGTGGGAATTAAGGACTTAAAAAGCAGCAGTCAAACCCTGCTGAAGACAGATGCTGCTTTGATGCAGAGGCAGCTTGTTGTCAGCTCTTGGCATGCCCAAAGTGTCACCTGTACTTGAATTTGCACTGCACATGCAGGCCAGGTACTGGCAAGTCCATGGGTGGGAGGAGAAGCTCATCACCAGCAGATGCAATCAGCAGAACACTTTATCCATATGAACTGCTTAATGGCAGGATAAGGCAGCATGGGCTGCAAGGAAATTTTGCTCCTTAGGAAAATTTTAAGAACTGGCTGGAGGGCCAGACCCAGAGAGTGGTGGGGAATGGTGTTGCATCCAGTTGGCAGCCGGTCACTAGTGGTGTCCCCCAGGGATCATTGTTGGGCCCAGTCCTGTTTATATCTTTATTGATGATCTGGACGAGAGGATTGGGTCCACCATTAGCAAATTTGCAGATGACACCAAGTTGGGGAGGAGTGTCAATCTGCTGGAAGGCAGAAGGGCTCTGCAGAGGGACCTGGACAGGCTGGATAGGTGGGCCAGATCCAGTGATATGGGGTTCAACAAGGCCAAGTGCCAGGTCCTGCACTTTGGTCACAACAACCCCCTGCAGCACTACAGGCTGGGTACAGACTGACTGGAGAGCAGCCAGACAGAGAGGGACCTGGGAGTTTGGATTGACAGGAAGCTGAACAGGAGCCAGCAGTGTGCCCAGGTGGCCAAGAAGGCCAATGGCATCCTGGCCTGGATCAGGAACAGTGTGGCCAGCAGGACCAGGGAAGTGATTCTTCCCCTGTACTCAGCATTGGTGAGGCCACACCTGGAGTACTGTGTCCAGCTCTGGGTCCCTCAGTTTAGGAGGGACATTGAGGTGCTGGAGAGTGTCCAAAGAAAGGCAACAAGGCTGGTGAAGGGACTCGAGCACAAGTCCTATCAGGAGCGATTGAGGGAGCTGCTGTTTGTTCAGCCTGGAGAAAAGGAGGTTCAGGGGAGACCTCATCACTCTCTACAACTCCCTGAAAGGAGGTTGTAACCAGCTGGGAGTTGGTCTCTTCTCCCAGGCAACCAGCAGTAGGACAAGAGGGTAGAGTCTTTAGCTGTGCCAGGGGAGGTTTAGGTTAGACAATAGGAAGAAGAGAGTGATTTAGCATTGGAATGGGAGGTGGTGGCATTGCCATCCCTGGAAGTATTTAAGAAGAGACTGGATGTAGCACCTAGTGCCATGGTCTAGTAGATAAGGTGGTGTTAGGTGAAAGGTTGGACTCAACGGTCTCAGAGGTCTTTTCTAACCTAGCTGATTCTGTGAGTTTGTGACTCTGTGAAAAGGACAAATACAGTAAAAGGGAATGGGGATATCTGCTGATGTGACAGCAGGATCTTCAAACTAGGCTACAAAATCATTCTATAGATTCTATAGATCCCTCTCCTGAAACACTCTGGCTCCATATTAAAAACAGCATCCAGCAGTCCTCTGAAGAATCCTTAGGGTTCTCCTTCAAGAAGAACAAGGACTGGTTTGATGAAAACAATCAAGAGATCCAGGAATTGTTGAGGAAGAAGAGAACTGCTCACCAAGCACACCTTGCACTGCCTTCCTGTCACGCAAGAAAAATGGCCTTTTGTCTTGCATGCAGCAAGCTCCAGTAGAAATTCCGTGACATCCAGAACAAGTGGTGGATCAATCTAGCTGAAGAAACTCAATTATGTGCATATACGGGTGATCACAGAGAATTCTATGAGGCCTTGAATACAGCATGCGGGCCTACATACCAAGTCCAAAGCCCCCTACTCAGCGCAGATGGTCAAACGCTTCTAACAGCTAAAACCTCCATTCTGAATCGATGGTCTGAACACTTTCACACTCTCTTCAGTACCAGCCGTGTAGTTAAAGACTCAGCAATTCAGTCCATCACACAACAACCGGTGAAGAATGAATTGGATATTGCCCCCACTTTGGGAGAAACCCTTAAGGCCATACAGCAGGTGAAAATTGGCAAGGCAGCTGGGGTTGATGGAATTCCACCTGAAATCTGGAAACATGGGAGCCAAGCCCTCCATGCTAAATTTCATGAGTTTGTGGTGAGCTGTTGGGAACTAGGTGAACTACCATCAGACCTTCGTGATGCAGTCATCATCACTTTGTATAAGAAGAAAGGAGTTAAATCAGACTGTTCAAATTACTGTGGTATTACTCTGCTCTCCATTGCTGGCAAAATCCTGGCAAGAATACTTTTGAACAGATTAATACCTGCTATAGCAGAAGGAATTCTACCTGAAAGCCAATGTGGTTTCAGAACCAGCAGGAGTACCACAGACATGGTATTTGTTCTCAGACAACTGCAAGAGAAGTGTAGGAAACAGAATAAAGGTCTCTATGTAACCTTTGTTGATCTCACCAAGGCTTTCAATACTGCGAGCAGAAAAGGTCTATGGCAGATTTTGGAACGTTTAGGATGTCCCCCCAAGTTCTTTAAAATGATCATCTCACTCCATGAGGATCAGCACGGCCAAGTCAGATATGGCAATGCACTTTCTGAGCCCTTTCTAATAACTAATGGTGTGAAACAAGGCTGCATTCTTGCACCAGCTCTATTCACAGTCTTTTTCAGCATGATGCTCCAAAGGGCCACGGCAGGCCTTAATGATCAGGATGGTATCTACTTTCAATACTGTACTGATGAAAGCCTATTCAACCTAAGGTGACTGAAGGCCCACACCAAGACCTTAAACCATCTTGTCCGGGAGCTGCTTTATGCTGATGATGCCGCCCTTGTCACCCACACAGAAGTAGCTCTGCAGCGTTTAACATCCTGCTTTGCAGATGCTGCTGAGCTCTTTGGGCTGGAAGTCAGCTTAAAGAAGACAGAAGTTCTCTATCAACCTGCACCTCAGGAAGTCTTCCATCATCCCCATATCACCATTGGCCAATCAGAGCTCAAATCAGTCCAGCAGTTTAATTACCTAGGCAGCCTCATCTCCTCAGATGGTAAGATTGATGGAGAGATAGACAACAGGTTAGCAAAGGCATATAGTGCCTTCAGAAAGCTTCATAAAAGAGTTTGGCAAAATAAACACCTGAAGAAAAGTACAAAGATCAGTGTTTACAGAGCCATAGTGCTGTCTACTCTCTTATATGGATCTGAATCATGGGTCATCTACCGCCACCACCTGCGTCTCCTAGAACGCTTCCATCAACGCTGTCTCCGTTCAATCCTAAACATCCACTGGTCAGATTATGGGACCAACACATCTGTTCTAGAACAAGCAGCAGTCACAAGTATTGAGGCCGTGTTGCTGAGAACACAGCTGCATTGGGCAGGACACGTCTCAAGGATGAAGGACCACCGCCTCCCTAAGATCTTGCTTTATGGTGAACTTGCCACTGGCTGCCGCATGAGAGGAGCCCCGAAGAAAAGATACAAGGACTCCCTGAAACAACATCTCAGCCTTGGCCATATTGATCAACATAACTGGTCTACTCTGGCCTCCAATTGGGAGGCCTGGAGACACACCATTTATAACACTGTTGATGCTTTTGAGAAAGCACGCAGGATCGCCCTTGAGGAGAAAAGACAACACAGAAAGAATTGTGCCTTGCAAAATATACCACCTAAGGAGTCTTTCTGCTGTGCCTTTTGCAATCATATTGGCCTTATTAGCCACCTTAGCGTGCTTGTAACAAATGTGGAATAGAGCCTTTCCCAAATCTTCGTTCGCGAAGCCTAGCCATAATGACAGCAGGACTGAACTAAATGTCCATACTGCCAGATTTCCTCTAGACTCTTACTGATTTACCTTTGCAAGTCCCCATAAATCAACATTTCTTTGGAGAGGGATGTCCAGCTGCCCTGTACTTTGTGCCTGCCTCTGACAGCTTGGCCCATTATTGGCACCTCCTCTTTCCCTTCACCCTCTGCTAATGGGGCAAGGACAGCACAGCCAACAGCCCCAGGCAGCCCCTTGATCTCACCTGAGCAATTAGTTCTACTTCATATATGCAGTTAAATATTTCATTCTCTCCCTGGCACAAGGAAGCAAAGGCAAGAGGGAGGGAAGCACCTGCCTTGAGGGAATCTGGGGACTCGAGCCCTTCCTTCATGCACCAATTCCACTCTAGGACACACTGTCAGTTTGGCCCTTCTCCTCTCCAACTGCTGGCTGTTTCAGAAGCTGCCTTTATGTTTTTTGCACAAAACCTAAGTTTTATTCACTTGTGAAATCTATATAACTTCCAAAACTTCAATAATTCTCACAAATCAGAATTTTTATATTCTGGCCAGCAAGGTCATCCATATCTTCTGCTGCAAGGACCAGAACAAGCAAAGTGACTTCATCACCATTATTCTCATCCCTGATACTCATCTTCCCTTTTTAGGATCACCTTATGCATTTATAGCAGCACAGCATTGCTGTGGACAGTGCATGTGGTATTCATCACCAAGGCAGAACATCATGTCAATTATTCTTCATCTCTCTTTTACAAAGAACAGGTAGAAAGAAGGAGTTACAATTCTCCTATCTTTGCTCTCACATCTTCTTAAGACTTTCTATTTATTGTAATTTTAAATGCTGTATGGTTGTCTAAGAAATAGATCAGAACTAGAAGGTTACATAGACATTACACAAATAACAATCACAATATCAAGTTAATGATTCAGACTAATGAAAGTTGCCTGAATTTAACTGAATAAATAAATGTAGAAGGCATGGCCCTGCTGGAAGCACTGTCTATTTCCATAGCACTGATATCAGCTGTGTTCTCTATCCCCCCAAACTAAAGGAATGTATCCACTGGCATATGACTAGAAATTACAAGACTAGGCCTGCGCTACAGAAAAGAAAAGGGTAATGTAAAGAATTAGAACAGTATGACTCATCCTGAACATTGGGTTTGAAGAATGTTAATAGTGTTATTGAGTATCAAGCTGGCTGCTACAGTTAAGATTGCACTTAGAATTTCTATTATAAATCCTATTTTCGAGGTTTTATAACTTGGCTGTAGTACAAATTCAATCACAGCTGAAACTCAACATACAGAGTCTCATCATTGGAAGCAAAAGGTTTTTCAAAGAAAAATCCTTTTTGTTTTTTGAGGTCGAGGGAAATAAAAAAATCACTAGAATCATTAAGGGACAGTTGAGACTCTTCTCCCTTCCTGTAAATTAAAAATGCCCTCTATATTTAAACTTATGATTTCATAAGTCATTAATCCAGAATGGAGAATGCTATCTCTAGGTGTATGGAAACGAAACTCATTAAAAACACTTGATCTGTTACCCTGAAAGAGCTACTGGAAAGTCCATTCAGCAACTTCTCCAAAGTTTCATTATAAGTTCAGATATTCAGAATACCAAATTTCAGCATTGGCATTCACTGCAGAACTTCCATCAATTTCTGAGCCACTAACAATACCATATTTCAAGCATGGAGTTGCCTCCAAGTACATTTGGCAAAGTCCTGCTGGCGTCAGGATGGATCTTACAGAGGCAGTCAAGCAATCCAGGCTTCCAAAAGTCAGCTCAGGTACATTCATGTCAAAAATTCTGGCTGCACCAGGGGCTTCCTGTGATCCCCATGCTTTCTATGTAGGTCAATACTGTGGTTTAACTCCAGCCAGCAGCCAAGCCCCAGGCAGCCAATCCTTCAGTCCCCTACCTGCAGGACTGGGGAGAGAATTGTAAGGGTAAAAGCCAGAGAATTTGTAGGCTGAGATAAAGGCAGTTTATTAGGGAAAGCAAAAGCCACACATGCAAGCAAAGCAAAACAAGGAATTATTTCACTGCTTCCCATGGGCAGGCAGGTGTTCAGCTATCCCCAGGAAAGCAGGGATCCATCATGCATAATGGTTATTTGAGAAGACAAATGCCATCACTCTGAATGTGTCCCACTTCCTCCTTTTTCCTCTCACTTTATATACTAAGCATGATGCTATATGATATGGAATATCCTTTCGGTCACATTGGGTCACCTGTCCTGGTTGTGTCTCCTCCCAACCTCCCATCCACCCCCAGCCCCCTTGCCAGTATACAAGTACAAAAAGCAGAAAAGGCCTTGGCTCTCTGTAAGCACTGCTCAGCAATAACAAAAACATCTCTTTATTATCAATCCTGTGCTCAGTACAAATCCAAAATACAGCCCCATGCCAGTCACTGTGAAGGAAATTAACTCTACCACAGCTAAAACCCACACATTTGACAAGAACTATTCAGGTGATCAGCAGTGATTTAGGCATAGTCAGTGCCTCCCAGCTGTAAAACTGCAGAATGCATCCCAGTGGAGCATTTTGTTCAAGCCACCACTTACTTGGACTATTGCCTGTTGCTCCCTTCCCCCTTATTCATGCAGTTGGTTAATAATAAGCTTTAAAACCATTTGACGATATTGAATTTTCAGTTCCTCAAACTTTCTTTACTTTAGCTGAGAAAAGACCACCACTTCCATCAGCTTCCAAAAGATACACCTTTCAGCTACTCTTTGGACGAGGTCTTTGTTTCTACGTGCCCTTATATGCAAGGAAAAGCGCAGGAATCCATTAAATAAAAATGGTTTTGAGTACTCCAAATATGTAATATGCCACATGCACAGGTGAAGTACAGACCAACAGTGAGGAATAACTCTGCCCACAGGGCTGGTGTGAAATCAGAGGAGTCACTTTTGTATTTTTAAAAGAAGGATCATAGGAAGTGTCTGACAAGCACCTCTAAAAAGATGGAAGGTTTGCGAAGGACGGTGCTGGCAAGGTAGGAAGGGTGACACTGTGCTGCAGGATGAAGCACTGTGCAAGGAAACCCAGGCCAGCCTTGGCACAGGCTTCTCACCAGTCGGTGGCTAGTGGAGTCCCAGAACAGCTCAGCAGCCCCAGCCTGCAGGTGGGCTCACCACAGGCTGGTCCTGCTAACACTGCAAAGCACTTTGATGTGCCACTGTATCAATGATCTACATTAGAAAGAAAAGAAAGCAGGAAAGTGTTCACCTCAGCATCTGACAAAAAGATTTGTCTTAGATAAGGTGCTTTCATTTCAAATCAAGCTGTTTACTCATTCCTTGTTAGATCTTTAATGTCAGTACCAGTGGTTTGGAGCGTTAATAGCGCTTTAATGATATAGTATGCAACCTAATTGAAAGCTTCTAATCGAAGTGTTTCTAAATGGAAGGAATTAATTGTATCTATGAAAATTTGATAGGGTTCTTATCAGGTGTCCATCTAGATTGAAAGTATTTCCCCAAAGCTGCTGAGTTAATAAGTTTCTTAATTTTATTGTGGGAGATTTCATTTCATTAACTTTCTTCATGTGCATTTGTCTGGATTTGTCAAAAGAATTTCACCTGGACATCAGAGCATCTCGATGCATCTCAAACACATAACTGCTACAAGGACCTCAATCGTGGACCCTTGAGACAAAATGTACAGAACCCTTCAATAGTGGATTTGATTTTCAAATTCACAATGTTCTTTCTTCCTGTTTTTTCCCCTTCAGATGAAACATACGTAGCTAATGAACAATGCCTGCTGGTGTCTACCAGAACCATAAACCTTGGTACTTGGCAGGCTTTATCACAGCTCTGATTTATCTCTCTGCTTGAACTGAATTCAAACCACTCAAAATACATTTGGGTATTTTTCCCTTCATTAAAACAGTGTTAAGGGGTATTCAGTAGGTTCTACAACGTATGATGGGATGGCAGAGCCTCCACTCAATAAGTGGTATTTCTGCCCCTACATTACGAGATGGTGCAATAAAACAGAAGAGTCCCAACTGGTAACATCATAAGAGTCTGTCTGAGAGGATCTCAATGGTGTCTTTAAAAAAGTAATGATGAAGAAAATATATGAGGGGTAGTTTAAGGGAAAATTGAGGGGTTTACTGCAAAACTTGTACCGATGGCAATATAGTGAAACTGCAGTATTCTCTACTTGCATTTGAGACAATAAATACAGACAAGCAGAAAGCATTTTTCCTCGGTGTCTGTGCCAGTAAAAGACACCCTTTTAGGCATTTGCTGTAGCCTCAAATGACAGAAGCTGAGACCTTTGTAGTTTTTCTAAAATTTGAGAACAGTGTGTCAAGGTCAACCTTACAGTGCAACATCATCAACTTCAGAGCAAGGCAAAAGAAAGGCAAAGAAAGCACTGCTGCTGAGGACAAGCAAGGGCTTTAGAGAAGCAGGGGCCAAATTCGGTAAATACCCCAGAGAACTGATTATGTCAATTGGAATAAATTATGGTTTCAACATTCAAGAGACAAAACTGACAGCTGCTGTGGAGTTGGGGAAGTGGAAGAGTATCCAGGATGAAGGGAGAACAGGCGAAAAAATGGTTTTAGCCCAGCATCCAAGCACTCTGCAGTGGGAAAAGTGCATATACAGTCCAGGGTTTAGGAATTCAAACCCTGTATCCCAACTCTTGACCAAGGACCACTATGAGCAGCACCACTAGCATCACTAGCATTGCCAGATGTTAAAAGAGAGGATTCCATTTGGGCCCCCACTTCTCTAGAAACACCTTCCTATCCTACAGCCAAAGCAGCAGAATAAAGAAGAGAGCAATGTCTTTTTACTCTGAAAGGAAATAAGGGTAATAGTAGACAGTGAATAACATGTAAAAGAGACTTTGCAAAGTGACAGCAAAGTTAAACCACCAGTCATCAGTAAGTAAAATAGATTCAGGATCAAAACTGGGGTGAAATATTTCTGCTTATTTAGGATCACAGTCCATCATTTCTATGAGGTGGAATCAAGCCCTGTCATATGCCTCATACACAACTGTTTTGACTCATGTCATAGCCCTCAAATAATAGTACCAGATGTTATAATCACATAGGATAACAATTTGCTGAGCAATTGTGTTCCCATGTCACAGATTTTCAAGTGACAGAGAAAGACATCAGAGACAGTTAAATGCACAGAAGGACGTTTATGGGTGTTTAGGAACAAAACTGCCTTGTTTCCTTCAAACTAAAACTGGCATAAGCCCACTGGCGAGAGACTGGACTTCTTCCATCCAAAAATAGAATGGGAAATCTCTAGGAAGCAAATGTACACATGGAGCTACAAGGAGAGATGGGAATCTACTGGTGATTTTCCAGACTAGGACAGGTGCAGCTTCAGCAAAAATTAAGCTGCAGTGGATGAAGCTGGGGAGTGGTGGCCACATGGAAGAGTGAGACCAGTGCAAAATGCTGGTTTGCAACCTGTTGAGTCAGTGACGTCCATAGAGTTGCTGAACTGGTAGATAAAAAACAGAGATGTGGCTTTGCTTAGGTAGAGGATACTTCTACACCTAAACATTAAAAAGTGAGGGCTTGCACATCATCTTCAGAACATTTGGCTTGGTACCATGTTTTGTCACTTCCTCACTGCTCCTTCTCTGATCATGGTGCTGCTTGGTGAAAAAACGTGTCTCCAGTCCTCAGTGGGGGGAAAGAGTGTCATCTTCTGAACAGAGCCACACAGAGTCCTCTTTGAATTAATTATGGTGGCAACATATGGAGTAGAGCACAGTGCTAATCAACATAAACAACACTGTCAAAAGAATGATTGACTGAGTTCTCCTATTTTTTAAAGAAATCATGCTTCTCTTTAAACTCAAATACTTTAATTGTGCTTGATATACTGTATGATGCTTCTTCTAAGCAGAAACATTTATTTTTAAAAATCTAACCACAGAGATGGTTTCAAAGGACTTGAAAAGTGTTTTCTTATCAGGGTGAGTAAAAAAAAAAAAAGTTGTAACTATTATATCGAAAACTTCAAAGAAGGAATTTAGCTATCTAGTTAGGTGGTTGCAAAACAAAATTAATCACAATTGTAGCTTCCATGGTGAACCTACCTATGTTAGAAACGTAATAAAAAAACATGCTACACCAGAAAAAATAAAACTATTAAATCCATGCCAGCTGCCTGTTCACTGGTTGCTATAGCACATAAACTGCTATGTTCTGGTGGGCTTCCCCCACTGTCCTTGCTGCCCTGTGTGAATGCACGTCCTTTAACAATACACTGGATAAGTACCATAACACAGAAACATGAAACTTCATCCATAATATTTAATTCCATATGGATTTTTAAATAGAAAATATCGCTATCCTTTTTCAATCTGTAAAGCTATTCCAAACAAGGGGAAGTAAAATTTAATTAAACCTAATTCAAATCTACTCCCTCTCTCCCAGTGGAAAAGCCTTATCTACAAGGGCCCAGCTGCCAGGCTTGCTGAGAGGGACATATTCAGCATGGTTTATGTCAAGCAGCCATTACATTAATGTATAAATTGTTCATATGACCAAGATTGGAACCCACATCTTTCAAGTGAAAACATGAGTGTTACTGGCATTCGCTTGCATGCTCTCTCATCCCATGAATTTTGTCATGCACAAGGCAAAAATCCCTTATTGATGATGAAGAAAAATAGATTGAATTTCATCATGCAAGAAAAAGTCTGGCCTTGGTCTTCAGCATGACAGAAAGAGTATCTCTCTCATCCTACCCACTGGATTGTAAAATAAAGTAAAAAATTGATCCCTGCTCCTTTTTTTTCACAGCACTAGCCTTCAGGAAATGCTACCAACTGTAAATCCAGACTGATGAATGTGCTTCCCTTAGCTCTGAGAAAAGCTATGAGTCCCGGAGAAGGCAACAGTTTAAAACACATCCTCATCTGAAGGGACATTTGTTAAGTGGCAAAGCTACTGCTTGTTCAGCGTGCTGCCTCCTGCTGCTGCCCATCCATTCTTCCATCTTCCCCAGGACTCTTATCTGGGACTCTGGAGTCAACTGCCGAGACATAGCGACTAAATCCACAGAACACTCCACATCATGGTGCACAAGTCCTTTTTTTTTGGACAGTGATTCCTGCTTCACAGATCACACACACCACATCTGAGAGAATCAGCCCCATGGGACTGATGTGGACCAGTCCAGCACCAAGGACCTAGGGCACAGAGACCAGTCACTCTGACCAGTCAATATGCAGGTCTGCAGAGGACAGCTTGGTTCCTACACTTTGCAGCTCATCCCCTGGGCTGTAGCTGCTGCACAGTGTTGCATACAGTGTATGCTGCCCCCTCTCTCTCCTCCTGCCCAGATGTCTCAACAACTATTTTTTCCCCACATTAATTAGCATAGCTGGAAATGGCTCACTAATCACATAGACCACAGCAAGCCAGTCATTGCCACCCTGGTTTTCATCAGTTGCTGTCTCATATCAAAATTTTGGAAAAATGAAATATTACCTTGTTATCCATCTCACATAGGATTAACTGTGTCCATGCTGGCTGGGCAGAAGCAGACAGGACTTACCTATGCAGGAATTGCCCCAAGACACACTGCAGCCATGCATGGATCTAATGCATTGATGTTTAGAGACTCAAAGACCCACTAGACAAACAAGAAATGCATGGTTATAGGACTTTCTGGCTAACACAGATAATCAGAAAGCTGATTCTTCAGTAAAGGCATCTTCGAATAGATCTTCATTCCAGTCAAAATACCAAGTGATATTGGAAGAATCAGAAGATAAAAAGTCTTAATAATCTCTCCTTAGCCACATGTCTTCTCAAAACCCACTTCCTTCTACTTCACCTCAAGAACTTAAGCCTATGAAAGTTTATATACATAACAGAACTACAGAACCATACCTACTTGTCACTATAAGACACGTCTTTTTTTGCCTTTTTTCCATGATGTGTAGTGCTCTCATCCCTCTTCACATGTCTAGATTACAGTACACGCTTTCAAGGACAGGGAATAGGTTGGTACTCTTTAGTTTTTTTTTTATTTATTTATTTGCGCTATGATGGGACTAGCATATTTTTGTTTCTTTATAAATAAATAACAGACAATGAACTTCACCTCACATATCCTAACTTTGATAAAATTCCAGGTAACTTTACAAAGATATGCTGTGGAGTAAGCAATACAATATCTAGATCAAAACAGGAAGAGAAAATACTGGTTTGACTAATTAATTTAAGCTGTGTTTGTGGAGTTATTCATTCAAGTTTATTCATTCATTTATCTCATGCGTTCTAGCAAAAATGTGGTAACAAATTCTTAACTATTTTTGTCTGTAGATTACTTTAGCATCTTTCTTCTTTCTATCCTTAGACACTCTGCAATAATTAAACACTTATGTTAAAATACATGCCAACTGGTTATATCTAAGGAAGCGTAAACAATTGCTCTCACTGAAAAGCTAGGGTAGTTGGTATAACATACACAGAAATCATGAATGTTTGCATTTATAGAAACAAAGTATTGATCAATAATCAATACAAAAACTGTGAATATATTTTTGTACCTTGTAGGGATTCCTAAAGGTCCAAAGGGAAAAAATCAGCAGAACCCCACCTCCTATGGGAGCCTTGTGGTTTAAAGAAAGAGCTTCACTGGGCAAAAAACTCATTAGACAAATTCTAAATTCAGTTCACATAGCATCATTCCAACATTTGAGTGTTTATTTAGGACCTAACTGGGACAAAATGCACTCTTGCATTGACTGTGAATCTCCCAACTTAAGTTTATTTTTCTGCTCATCCTCTGAGGACCTCTGTTTCTGAGAGATTTTATGCTCTGTTTGTTCGCTTGCATTCGGAGGTGATCTCTGTTTTCTCTTCATCCTGCCTGATCTAGTTTATTCAATTCAGGTACAGTCAAGTGTCTACAGCTGCAGGCCCTGCTCAAGAGCTGCAGATGTTCTCTAGATCTTCCTAGAATACAGTGGCTGTACTGCCAGAAAATTCAGTTAAGTAAGACTCAAACTGGACAACAGAATTGCCCCTGCCCTGGCACACCAGTCTCTGCCAATCCTGTGCACAGCTCTGCCACGAAGCAGCACTGACTCAAGCCTGTTCAAAGAGCACAATATACTTGCACAATAATATAACCTAACACAGTAATATATCCCAGCCAAGCACAAACAACATAATGGAGCTGATTGAAAAATTTGTTTGGGATTTTATGGCATTTTTTACTTATTTTATTTGTTCAGCCTGCTAGAAACTATTGGAAGCCTAAAGCAGCCAGAACAAGATGTTTAGAACACAAGGTATAAGGCGGGAGAATAGGAGCAATTCATTCCATATCCAAAACAGGACAAATAACTCCATGTAACATAGAGGAATAATGAGAGACACGTTTATAAGAAACCTGGGGATCTCTTTTGCAAAGCACTTTCTGTCTTTACTTTGCCTGCTACCAGTGTATCACCCTTACTGAGGGGCAGCAGGATTTGTACTGCTGGTTTGAGTGCTCAGTGTTGAGCATTGTGGCTGACAGTCAGCTGGGGATGATCTCCCTTTGTATTCGCATTTGACATACCAGGCAGTTTCCCTGCAGCACCAGAGGTACAGGGGATGTTCGAGCAGAGTGCTTGGTCCCTGCAGCCACAGCAGAAACAGAGAGCACAGCCTGCAGAAGGCAGGAGAAGGCATGCCTGTATCCTCCCACACCAACTGAGGGCTCTGGTAAAGGCACTCACAGAAGCACAACTGATTTCACTAAAAGGGTGGAGTAGGAGAAATTGGGAGCTGAGTTTAGCTTGCACCCCATGCCCAGCACTTCAGGATAAGACCATGAGCTTCACTTCACTCTTATGTCTGACTTAGAGGATTTGCCAACACACAAAACACATCACACCAGACAGGAGATACGCAGCAGGACTTAGAAAGCAGAAAGATGGGGTATAAAAACCAGTTGCTTGGGGGACTAGTCTGTCACTCCTAATTCCTCAACCATTTTAAAGTCTCAGTGCAACACTGAAACACACTCAAGACTCCTCAGGTTACAACTGCCTTCATCCTCTTTCATAGGATTTCAATTAAACGGAGGTGTATTAAAGTAAAAGACAGTTTGACACGGTCTTCAAAGGGTCCCTAATCTCACAGGAGCTATTGAAATGGAAGGGATATTTTGAGTCATCCCTCCTTGTTTAACTGCCTAATCAGACAGATACTTTCATTGTCTGATTTGTGCCAACATTGAGATTGAACTCAAGATTCACATCTCATAGCTCCTAATTTTACCACATTAGGGCTCAAATGAGTTACAGCAGCCCAGACTCTTTCCAAATGGTAGCCTGCAGGACTCCTTTATGAAGTGGGTTAAAAAAGACCTTTGGTACTTTCCTAATAGATAGCCTTCATTATTTACAGATTTTAGAACGATAAAAAGATTCACTGCAGAGCTAAAGCAAGCTGACAGGTTACATTCAAGTTGCATTAATAGATAAGGAGACGTTGCAGTACAATAGACTTTAAATATTTCTGCAGCTCTACTCTTCAACCTGTTTTTTAGTTCATGAAGAATTTGCTGCCCTCCTCTGCTGGACTTTTGGTCATAAGGAGGATGTCTTCTGGGGCAATTCCTTTCCTGGAGCTCGTGTGCTCCAGACAGACTGTGTGAGATGTGACTTGGCTTAGTGTTGAGGTGTTCTAAAATAATTGAGAAAGGGAAAAAAGGCATTTTGTGAGAATTTCTTTTCTTCTGATAGCTAACAAGGCAAGAACAAAGTGAGCTTTGCAGGATTATTTTTTATTGAAACCTAGAGTGTGTCAAGTCCAGTCACAATCCATTGCTCTATTGATATGATGCAATATGCTATAGAGTAAGAGTAAATACTGGACCACAGGTTAGAGAAGAATATTTTCACTACTTCTTTCTTTTTCCATCAGGAGCAAAATAAGCAAGGAAGCCAGTGGCTGATTGTGCACTACCAAGGGTTACCCATTTCTCTGGTCATTAGCTGTAATTAACTCTGTAGTTATGCATTTGCTGTTTTATGCTTCCCAGCAGGCTAATGTCATTTTATCTGGAGCAGAGGGTGCAATGTGGGGGATTTAATTGCTGGGCCTTTTCTCAAACAAGTGCCTTCTCTTCCATGCACACAGTCTTAGGGATATAGTAAATCCAGTTAAATGAACAAGTTTCCTCTCCATAGAAACCAGAGAATAAGAGACACCACTACCACCTCTTTTGGTGCTTATGTAGAAAAATTAGAGTGTGAGTTGGTGACCAAAAGTTGAAAAGGGATCCTTACTACCTTAGCACCTGGAAACCTCAGACCAAGAGCATGTGCCTCTGAGCAAGGTCCTCATCAAACAAATAAAGCCCAACCTTAATGTTTAAGCGTGCACAGCTTAGACAGCCTGGACAGGGAACAGAAGGTAAACTGGGACCAGAGAGGGAACTGCGATTACTCTGTATTTGGTTTATGTTTCCTTCCAACTCTACAAATGGTCCTGTTGTATCGATTTCTCACTCATGAGATTTGAAGGCTATCACTTTCAAGCATATCCCTCTAGCTAAGGCTCTTGAGTCCCATTTACAGAGGTAATTTTTGAGATAGCTGTGGCAGACAGCTATTTGCCCAGGTCACTGAGACACTTAGGACATTTTCATCCAGATTCTTATTTAACCCAACAAGAGGTGCCATACTGACATTGCAGCCTTTCTACATTTCACCCTAGCACTGGCCCTCAGGTTGTGCTCAGAGAAGACTAGGCTCAGGGGCACAGCTCCACAACTACCACCAGAGAAGTCCAGGCTCATTCCCTGCTAACTACAGAGGGGACCACTCAAACCCAGCCTAGGGCCACAACAGTTGGTGGTAACCCAGGATGTAGAGGTCTGCAGGAGAATCAGAAGCAATGCTCAGGCAGTCAGGTACTTGCTGATCTTTCCCTGGCTTGCTGGAGCAGGGCTTTTCTCAACAAGAGGCTCCTACCACCTGAGGAGAATACTGCTCTGACAGTACCTCTTCTGAAATAGTCTTTGACACTATTTTTCCTAAATGCCTGATTACTTCTGTTTAACCACCGACACAGTAAAGAGCTGTATTAAGCCCCATTGTCTAAAGTACTTTTTTAGTGCAATATGCTTATAACCTTGTACCCTTTTACTCTCTTAATGCTCAAAGGACAGCAGGGCAGAGCACTAACACAAAACAAAAAGATGATAAACAGAAGCTGACAAGACAAAACTGAGTATCTCTGGAGTCTTTTCTCCTGCTTCTATAAGGGAAACCAAGTAAACTCTGCCTCATCCATCTCCTTTGGGCAGTTCATCAGAACAGGTCACATTTACACCATTGCAGTAATGCTCTAAAAACTTGGGCACTACTGTGTCCAAAAAGTGGGGAAAGAAATCTGTTAAGTCCTTATGCATAAAGTCAACTATAGGACGAAGTGGTTAAGTAAACTACAGCCATCCTGTCAAGCATTTACACTAACCAGGATGTGTAGCTGGTCCTGGCAGCTCTGCTCTGAAAATGCAGAGTGGTGGTTAACATCGCAAGCAGATGCAGTGGGAACATGTGGATGAAAGTACATGTAACCTTCAATTCCCATTGCTCCCAATCCCCAGTCATCCTCAGAGAGCTGCCCTTCACTGTGCTTTGCAGGAATCAAAAAGCAATCTCGTTCTTAACCTACGTGCCACAGTTTGACTGTTGCACACATCACAGTGTTATCTGTCTCCTTGTAAAAGGACAGATAATATCCTCCTCCAGCTCATCAGCATCAGTGTGTCCCCAGATAAATTAACTACAGCAGCCATTTCTGGTTTTCTCAGACAAATTAAGATTTTGTTCTTAAATTAGGCTACAAGGAAAACATGTACAATATGGGGACAGAGAGATTATGGGCTTCATTCTCAGGTTGCTTATTGCTTCTCTGCTCCAATGTAATTTCAAAGTATTTACCATCAATTTCCAACAACATGACAATGATCAGAATCTCAATGTGCCCCAGTTCTCCTCCCGGAGAAGGTCAATGAGTTTCTGTCCTAACCTCTGCTACACAAGAAAGAAGATGATGTTTCACTCCTGTGATAATAAATTGCTCCTACAGAGTCATTCAGGGTTTGATCCCTGGAGTCAGAGCTGGCATTAATTTCATCAGATGCAGAGCATGACTCTCACCCTTAGTTGTGCAAACTTGAGACCTCAATTTAGTAGAGATTATGCAGTGGTTAAATATTTGAAATTCACTTCCAAATAAGGCTGCATAGGTATTGCCATAGGTATATTGCCATACCTTCTTGTTAGTTCAATAGTATGTGGAAATGCTCCTGGATGAAATTGAGTGTTTTGTGTCACTAGGAACAAGATATGCAAAATATTTATGGTGACTATTATCCTGGAGAGCTGAGGTCACTGCCCAGTGCACCACTGGTCCCGTCCTGTTATTACAAGGTATTTCTCACCTCTCTATATGCATGCTTCTGCCTGCTGCCATTCCTGGAACAGGTTGCCCAGTGAGGCTGTGAAATCTCCATCCTTGGAGATGTTTGAAACTCAACTGGATTGAGCAACCTAATCTAACTGGAACCACTTCAAGAAGGGGACGGGTCTAGATGATCACCAGAGGCCCCTTTTAACCTAAATTATTCTATGATTTTTTCACACGCATATGGAACAAGACTTGCTAGTTCTTTAATTTGCCAACACGTAGCTAATTGGTCATTTATTGACCTCAAAGTCAGGTAATTCCCTTTCCCTGACTCAATGTCATGTATTTAAGAAGAAAGAAAAGGTAAATCAAGGTGCTCTTTTGGGAAACAGTCGCTGCGTGCACATGAAGCAAACAATATATTTCAGTATTACTGTACTGAAATTATAAAGAATAAGACTCTTAGAAGAAAGAAAATTATGGACTATAAAAATGGACTCCATCTGCCAAATCCAATAATTTTCTACAGCTGTAGACACCGTTCCCAGTTTTGCCAGAAGGCAAAACTTTCACCTGAGCCAGAACACTGGGTCAGCACTGTAGAAAGTACCATGGGTCAATCAGTAAATGGCAATCTTCCTCCAGGTGAATGTTGAACTACAAATCCAAAGCTAAAAGTCCTGCATTATTCTTTCCACCTTTGCAGAGCTGTCCTGTGTGTCCTTGACACTCACTCAGACTGATTCAGCTCAGCTAACTTCAGCTGTCTAAATTTAGTCACCTGCTTGTCCTTGCTCTACCTGTAGCAAATGGAAAGTGAAACACCTCTAGATTCATAATTTGAACAGGTATCTCAGATTGGCTGAAGTTTCCCATTGGGGGTGCCTATCTCTCATTCTTCACTCTCATTTTTACACTGGGTAGGGAAGGTGTCTGCTCACTTTGCCCATGGTGTTTGCAGTCCCCTCTACTGGTCACTTCTTGTTCAGTTTATGTCTGGCACACAAATGAGTATTTGTCCTTGGCTAGGGCATCAAGGTACTGTCACTAGACAAAGCAGGCAGAGAGCACTGTCATGACCAGGAGAAATGATCAAACCCACAGCACTATCAACCAACAACACATAACCCCAGGAGAGACATCAAGAGACCCAGCATGGGGAGGAGGCACACATCCAGCACCCTACAGCTGCTGGGTCTGCACCCTTATGCAGTAGAAGTGAGAGCTAGCTAAAGTTTCACTGGCGAAAGGACTGGTCTAATTCTATTTTATTTTCAATTACCTTGGTTTAAAAAAAAAAAAAAAAAGGAAACAGCTGGAGTAGAAGACATTTTGGTCTTCAAGGAGGAATGGTGCTTTATTATAAATTCCCTGCACAGTACCAAAATGTACGATCTGCACTTTGAATAAATATTTAACACCTAAAATGGGGACTCCAACTTTGATCAGGGACCACACTTGGGAATAAATTGTCATTGCTTTTAAATTGCTGCAGTTAAGCTATAGCAGGTTATATACAGCAGTTATATAAAGCTATATACAAGGAACAGTTTCTATGCCACCACACCAGGAGCAGACTATGAGTTATACAACACTTAAACTGAGACATTCCGTCCAAGGGAAACCATATTGCTCACTCCCAGATTTCAAATTTGACATTTATACCCTGGGCAAGAAAATGGATTTTTCATAGGAATACATATTTATTGCTCTTATTCAAACAGAACATTAAAAACGCACAAGGTATTTTTAAATCCAAATTATAATTGAATTGCCTTAACTGTTCTCTTTCTCTGAACAAAACCATACCAATGATATTATGGGGTTTAAAATGTTCTAATTAATCAACCACTGTTAATTAAGAATATGCTAGAGTAGTCATAGTGTCTGTTGTTTAAAGAGCACTGGCAACTAGTAATCAATACCAACATCTGTCACTGACTCTGGGTCCTTTCCTAATAGTAAACCCCCCAAAATGCTACTTTCAAATTTGGTTAAATATGTGTAAAAATAATCAGTGTGAGGGAGAAAACAGGAAAAACTATGATGTTGCATCAAAACGACTATGTTCTGCATCACAGAACCATGTAACCATTTCCAAAGCTCTGTCAGGAGCAGCAGATCTTTCATTTTTTAGACATTTTGCATTCTCGCAAAATAAAAGTCTTTCCCTCTCCAGAGCCTTAAATCCCACCCAAAGTGATGTATAGGAAACAATATTAAAAAAAGGGAAAAAAAAAAAAAAGAAAAAAAAGATAAATTGTCTGCGGTAGAAATATTTTCAATGGAGAACTAGCACAGTCAGCTGCTGTGTCACCAGAATGGTAGTGAGACTCTCCATGGTCTGGAGGGTAAAAATGCCATGATGTTACCTACTAAAGCAGTAAGTGAACGTTCTACAGCAAGATGATGTTCTCCAGATGTCTCTGAAGCCAGCTAAGTTGAGTTTTCAGGGTTGTATGGTAGCCCCGGTGCACCTGCCTGCATGGACACCCAGCCCTCAGGCATGCAGCGGATCCAATGTGCTGCAGGTACAGTGACCCCTGGGCATGCCCTGCACAGCACATGGGCACACATGGTGCAGGAATTCCAGCCACAACCTCACAAATCCAGGACAAGGCAGGTCACCAGGTCAGGTGGGGGGCCCTGCAAAAACCGTTCACACTGCCCTGCAGCAAATGTCCTGTGACAGCTTTACATCCTCCTATCCTGGTAGTACTGGTCTGACATGATGTTTTATTTTGCTTTGTTTTCTTTCCACAGGACTGAGAAACTGTTATGTGTCTTGGCAGTTCTACCTACAAACCTGCCCCAGCACCATTTCTCTTGGAAAACTTCAAGGAGGAAAGAAAGAAATGAGTGAACATGCTTCCCTCTCTCTCCTTACAGAAGACAGGTGGAGGCTCAACATGCCATTTCAAAGGGAAAAAAAATCATTTTCCAATGAAGTGTGTACCTGCAACTGCTCCTCCAAACTCCTTCTACCTTCTCCAACTCACAGCACTGCAGAGACCAAATGGAAAGAGCTTCTGATTCTGTCCATTGCTCTCATGCCTTGAGCACAGCTAGTAAATGGAATTATGAAGGGTGATATCCTATCACTTTAATCAAGATGGCATATCTTAGGCCTTTATCAGATATGAGAAACACTTCCACTCATCCTGGTGAAGGAGGCAGGCCCAGATCCAGAAGGGATTTTAGCTCCTACCTCTCACCAGAACAACAACATGTATGTACCTGCATGCTCCTATGGTCCAGCAAGGCTCATGCTTTCTAAGTCACCTGCTCTGTAGCCCATTTGCTACTAAACCACAGCCCAGGTGAGGTGGAGAGCAGCACATTGAAACTCCACCCTCACTCACAGAAAGGCAGCTTGCAGATAACAGCTTTACTAAGCACAGTTATTTTATAATCTGTTTTACCTGTTGCAAGGTGAAGAATTTAAGTCTTGCTCTTCTGTGATACTTCTAACAGCCATTTCAGGTTGATGGTATCCCATTACCTAGTGCATGAAGCCAGCCTGGAGAGCCTGAAGCAGGCTTGCAATCACACCACCAAAGCTCAAGGCACCACGGGATTTATAGTGGTGTCACCTGTCTGCCCCATCATTCACTGCAAACAGGCTTTCACAAACATGTTTGCTTTACACCAGGCTCAGTGTATCTGTGGCTCATTGGTAGCCATAGACATCTGATCCATTAAGCTTTACACTTCCGTGAGCAGACTCACAGCCCCCAGGGTACTGTGCCTGGAGCTCTGGAGATGCAGAAATTCCTCAAGCCATTTCCAGCAAAGGAGATGGAGGCATGATTTGGTCTCACCTGCTCTCCCTCCAGGGACAGAGCCCCATAGCACCGAAGGATACCTTGCCAGAAGTGACTGGGGGATCCTGCTCATCTCCAGGGCCTCCTCTAGCAGAGGCTTCCTGCAAGTCCTGTTGTCCAAGCAGGATGGAGCCATTTGGGAATGCCACTGGTACCATACTCCAGCTGAGGAACTATAGGTGTAAGAGGAGCCCCAGGTCTCAGAGGACTTTGGAAAGGCACTGAATGCTGTCACCTCTGTGCTGAGGCTAAGAAGCACGATCATCTCCAGACTGAAAAGGAGCAAAATCCACAGGTTACTCAAACTAGTGTAACTCAACCAGTGTAACCAGTGTGACTCAAAGCTGGAGGTCACTTGCTATAAGTCTGTGCTCATGATAAAATGGGAAATCACTGTTAAAGGGATGATAATATTGGCTTCATGAAGATTTACCAAAAGAGAGCATTTAAGGAGAAAATATTAATTTAGTTTCACAAACAAATTCCTTACCCAGACTAGCAGAACCAAAATCTTTTGTTGGTGTTTTTTTTCAGTTGGGCAGAAACAGAAAACCTTTCTTTAAATGTTGAGGAGATTCTCTCTCGTCTTGCAGCTGCTCAATTGTCAAGGGTGATGAGATTACATGTGAGAGGGAGAAGAGGTTAAGTATTAGCAGAAAGTAAGAAGCAATGTCTTGAGGGGATGCTGCAGCTCCCTGCCAGAGCAGGGGACCAATGCCAGTGGTCAGTGATGTCCCCTGCAGGACAATGCTGCTCTTTCAGATTCCCTCTCAGTAGCTCCTGGAGGCACATCCAAAATTAAGAGGGCTACAGCAGAAACAACATTGAAACGAAGATAAGCTCAGCTCCTAAGAAGGTAACCAAGCTTGCAGGAGCCAGCAAGCAATTTCTTTTGTGCCTGCTCGGCACCTTACCAGAGCAGTAAGAGATAGAGAACCCCGGGGAACTGCAGTTACCTGCTACAAATAAGCTGCAGATAAACTGACTGGAAACTGAGGAACTCATCCTGTCTCAGAGACACTTGCAAACACTTCAGTCTGCCCTAAGCACACACATGCCATTTGCCTGCAGCACAGAGGCAAGGCACGATGCCATAAAATCAAATGACGAAATCCCAGCAAACGCCAGTGTGGTTCACAGCACAAGTGGGTCACATGGGAGCAGAGGAAGCATGGGCAGTGGCCAGGATGCTGCAGGAAGGTGCTGGCAACTGGACAGAGGCAGCTGATGCACAGGCAGAGCTCCAGTGGCTGCAAACATAGATAGATAGAGCTCTGCAGAGCACAAAGGCAGGAGGAGAGAAATGAGAACAGGAATCAATTACAGAAAAACAGATAGAGCTCATACCTGACACAAATGAAAGAAAATTGAAAAACAGTCACAGCCTTCAATAGTAATAAAAAGAAAATGGTTTGGTCTGTGGATGAGAGACTGAGAGCAGACCTCACAGAAACACACAAGGAGAAGGCAGGGCTCTTTGCCAGAGAACAGACATGCTGTGGGTAAAGCTTTCCTACAATTTTCAAAGAAATCCTTTAACCTTGCCATCATGACCACTTCCTCTCTAGAGAAATATAATAAAACCTCAGACATAAGAAACTGAAAATACAGGGAATTCTTTGCCAGAGTCATTCAAATCACTGGAGAAAATCTGGAAAGATAATTCTTCATAGCAAATTGGGAGGCAGATATATAAAAGATCAGACAGCACAAAATTAGTGGTGGGATCCATCTGACAAGATGCAGATAGCTACACCTGAGCTAATCATCCCAGGCACTCTGTGTGCTCACTGGAGATTTTTTGTGGCAACAGGGTCCCTTTGTCATTCTCTCTTTTTCTCTCCTGTGAGCAGTGCAAAGCACATGCACAGGAGATGGTACATACGAGTTATGGGAAAAAATTGATGTTTTATTTTATAAGGTGAGAAACATGATCATGTCAGAGAAGCAACACAGTAAGATACTATGACTGGAAGAGTTTAAGTTTCCTGATTCACCTGTACTTAGCTGTGGGATTTAATAACCCCTTCTGCAATGAGTTTCTAGACAAGATTGCACATGACACATGCATGCACACGTGTCTGTGCTGGTTAGAGGGTGACTGACAGTGAATAATTAAAGTGCTGCAACCTTTGTCCAGATATATCACTGATTGATAGACAGAGATGAGTGTATATGTGACAGAGTACAAAGTGATTATACATATCTAGGTCTTCACTCTTTCTGGTCTCAGTTGCTTGGCAGTTTCCTCAAGTTGTCTATGTCAGCAGCCAAGTTTTAATCACTGTTAAATCACACCATATGACTTGTGCTTTGGAGCACTCTGTCAACATCAAAAATAAATATTATTCCCACAAGGAATCCAGCTGGCCTCTAATTAGCTTTCAGAATATATCAATTAAAGTGTTAATGTGCTGTCCAGTGATGAAAGCCTCCATCCCACCAGCTTCTAGAAGATCAATACAATTGTATGACATGAAATGTCCACCAATTTATTTTCCTGGCAAATGAATCAATATGGCAATTTTAATGGTATCAGTCATTAAATAAATGTTATCAGTCCTGAAGAAGTCCCAAAACCAAACAACACCAGTTGTACACATTCAAACAACATTTTTCAACAGTTGTAAACTTCTTTCTGGTACTTACTATTGCAGAGAAATGACACTTGTATTAACAGCAGCAAAACCACTAATGTAGATAATCACTGTTCTGAGCTTCAAGCTATGCATTACATGACAAAGCTGTCTATTTTTCTCAGGAGTTGTCTTCCTTTACTACCTTGGTGCCAAAGAGATCTGTATGCAATACCAGAAAAAAAACAACAAAATGGCAAAAATTTCCATCTGCCCACAAGCCCTTGGCTATATTTCTGATAAGAGAATGGCTATTAACATTCACTTCTTTAGAATTCTCACGTATTTCATGGCCATCTGAGCAGCATCTGAAACTGCTCAAAGCCAGATTTGCTGCATTTATACTTCATTTTGAGACTCACTTCAGACTGTTATATAACTAGAAACACCTCAAGTTTTGCTACATGATGCTGGGGACACCTGGGAAGCAGGCATGAGCTCCAGCATAGAAGAGCCTTGCTCTCAGAGTGATACCATCCAGGACACACAATTAGGGATCAGACAGGTGGTTGTTGCTCCATAAAAATGCCTACCACTAAAGGAAAATCCTGGAAAAATCTCTCATCAGCCCTAAAAACGGATCACAAGTCAGCTCAGCTAAACTGACAGAGGTACAAAACACTACAAGAGCGTCTTGCCTGTTATCGCCTGCTACAAAACACTTGTCAAACCAGAAGAAAAGCTGAGACAACAGCAGATTTCTCATGTTGCTGGTAAGAACACATTTGCATTACTGCTTGCCATAAACTATCATTAGTGTCAAGTGTTTGAAGACATGCTGAGGAGCAGCACCAAGTGCACAGGCAGGGCAGTAACACCACAGATCACCAGGAACCAGAGGGCTTTGGAATATGCAAAGCCCAGTATTCACTACAGGGCGGTTTCCCCATCTCCTCCTGCTCCCCAGCAATGCCATTCTGTTTTGATTTTCAGTCCCTTCATTTCCCGTACTGAAGACTCGAGGTTTTTGCTCGTGTTTCAATTAATATATTGATATATTAATGTTCAATTAACATATTAATATATTTCAATTAATATAATGAGCAGAAAACCCCACAGTTGGTCTAAACTGACACAGCTCCATTGGAGTGATGCCAGTAGCCACAGCTATACTTCTGGACAGAGAAGAAACAATGTAGAAGTCTCTTGGTCCAGGCAAGCAGGGTTTGTTCCCCTATAAATCTTTCCAAATGCCCTTCCTCCCAGGCTACTCCTCAGAGGCTGGAAATACCCCTCCAGGGACATAGCCATTGGTACTGCATGCCCTGCACCTTTCTTCTAAGTGGAGGATGGGCCCAGAAACAGCCTGACTGATCCATGTGTTCTGTTTGGCAGAGCCTCTCTTATGTTTAATAAATAAAAATTAAGACCAACACCGGAGTGGGGATTAGGATGAGTTTTTCACATCTGAGCTCAGGTTTTGCAGATGCAAAATCAATCTCTTGTCTCATTCCAAGAGTTTGTGCATCCTTGTCTTGCCAGGCACCAGCTTCAATGACAAACCTGTTGTTTGCTCCAGGAGAGAAAGCAAAATGAACTTGGGGTGAGCTCCAGGGCTACATTCAATGCTAATGGAGGCTGTTATCGCCTACAGTAGCTCCAGAGAAAGGTCCTGTCATGAATATTTTCAGACCATGATCAAATCTGCTTCATAAACATAGGAACTTTCAGTTTTCTCTCCTAAATACAAGTCACCTTCAAATAGCTTCCCATTTTTAACATTACAGTATTATAACCCCTTTATGACTCCATGTAATTACTTTTGCACTTGGATTGCATCTGTGTCAAGTGCAAATTCCTGAAAGAATAACATACAGAAACTGCTCCTAAACAAAAGGTACAGGCTGGTAAACTTAACTAGTTACCTTTGCAGTTGCATTTTGACATGCACAGTTATGGTCAAAGTGTGCCAGAGAACAACCAAGTACTTTTCCCTACTTTAAAAACCATTTTTCCACCAAATTCAGAAAATACCTTTGACAGGCCACCAATAAATGATGAGAAAGCAATCCATGGTGTCTCTGCTAATTTATAGATGTTTTTGGTCGGTTGTTGTATCTTACTGAATTCTTGCAATGCAATAAGAAACTTCAAAGCACACAGCTTGGCCTGAGCACACTTACCTCCTAATGCATCAATTTACACAGCAAATGGTTCCCTTTCCAATAGCTCTTACACAGCCTATCACAACCTGGATGTTGCTGCTGCTCAGATCAATACATTAAACTGAGAAGTGTTATTCAAGCAGAATTTGGTTTATAAAATAATATTCTTATAATGAAAACTGAAATTCTGCTCTCCCCTCAGTCTGTGCCTCCCCACCATTGCTGATACAACTGAAGCACTGCCAAGAAAACAAAAGTAGTTCCCCAAAGCCTCACTGGCTGTTTTTTCACAATGTTTTGGCTAAATATAGGTCCTTGAAGGCAGCTCCAACCACTAAGTGCTGCTCCACATGAGCACGGGTGACAGGTCACAAGCTGGGGGATCATTTCTATGCAGTTGGGGTCAAAAGTGAGGCTTTTTTTTCAGCAACATCAGCCCTGAGGCCACCTCTGCTCCTAACAAATCAGCAGGAATTTTATTACTGAACTTGAGGCACAGAAAGTGCCAAACATTTCAGAGTCGATCCAGTGCCTTTCAGATGCTTCAAGCAGTAGTTTAAACACCATTTAAATACACAGAGAGGTCCTCCTTCATTCCACGGTTTCCAAACAAGGATAATAGGCTGATGCCACCATTTCTCCAGGCACTGAGATGCATAAGAGGGAATTACTAGCAGACTCTCCCAAGGCACACAACAAACCTGATGTCTTCTTTTGGAACAAAAGCCAGAGGCACCTGCAGGATGTGCACCCAAAAGGCTGTTGCATCAAGACCTGTGTTCTCTTCCCAGCTCTGTTGCTAGCTTAGCATTCACTTGTGGTCAACAGTCCTGATCATAGGATCCTTAAAACCCTCAGTAGAGAAGGTGCACTTTCACCAGCCACAGCTGAATCCCAGATTGGCAAATAGCAGCTGAAACACCTATTTTTAATTGAAATGAGTCATGATAGACAGATTTTCATCAGTGTTCATATAATAATACCCTTCATAGGGTAATCATCCATTAATCTCTTCGTGAACATGGTTTTCTTAATGATGTGGCAACTCTGTGCAATATATTCCATAAAATGAAAAAATTCTCTTCTTTCTCCAAGTCAATCATTGCTCATTTCCTTTCACTGTGATCTTTCTTATGCTGTGCATGACATTAGCCTCTTTAGAATGCATATAATTTTCTGGATGCTTGTCCAGAAGCCTCAGCGTCCATGTGGGGCACCACTTGTTCAGAGAGAACCTGTTGCATCGAGGGTGCCCTTTGGAGTTGCAAAATAAAATCAGGATGTTCTCACAACAGTTCTCACAGTAGACCAGAGGTCACTCAAGGACAGTGGTCTTGCTGGAGGGGACACTGCATGTTAGGGAGCACATCTGCTCCTCTGCTCATTAGCTGCTGCTTCACTGAATCTTACACACTTTTCAGATGACATATAATGGGCAACAGCGAGAGCTGGCAGTGAAAAGGTGACATGTTTCTCACTTCAAACACACATGAACCATGATGAATCTGTAAAGTTTTATGTAGTTATAAATAAACACATGGATAACTAAAGACACTCTTCATAGATAGCCAATTAACACTTTGCCAATGGACCATGAGCTGCTCCCTGGAGACCGATCCTGACGTTGAAGTATGCAGGACTAAGGTGGGGGAAGCTTTGCCTCTGGTAAAAGGAGAACACAACCCTGACCTGGGAGTCAGCAACCCCACATTTCAGAAAAGGTCATCCTCACATGCGCACACACATACAGGAGCTATGCAGAGGTTTGCAGTGTCATCCTTGGCCCTAAATGGCCCCAGCCATTATCAGAGGGAATCTCCACCTGGCTTTGAGGGCTGAGCTTGGAGGGGGACATGGTAGTTGCTCAGGGAACAAAACCAAAGAGCCAAGAAGAGTCAGGGCAGTGGTAAACAGATGCTGGAGAGAGTGGACAGTCTGCCCATTTGGTCTGACTGCCCTGCTAGTCTGTGGAGGTTCTGCTGCAGGGAGGCTGTGGCAGAAGATGAGACATCTCGCAGGAGCAAAATGGTGTTATGGAGACCACTGCCAAATGTGGGGCAGAGCTTCGGCAGCCAGGGACTGATGGGACGACACAAGCTTCCTGCCAGCTCTTGGACCACCACCAGCCCCTCGCCAGGGAGCACCTCAGGCATTTTGTTGGGCTGCTCCAGAGCAGGCATTGCCTGTCAAATGGGCAGTAATGCTCAATAACACGCAGCAGGTTAGAAAATGGGGAGGTAGAGGGCTGAGAACAGGAAAGGGGAGTATTTTAGACAACTTACCATAGGGGATCAAACACTGAGCTTTGTATTTCCCTAATAAAACATTCAGCCTGTGATTTTGTCATGTTACTTGTTCCTGCAGAAGCCAGTTAAGGCTGTAGCCACATACATCAGCTGAACACAGAATGGATGCTAACATCTCTGCAGAGTTAAATAGACAAGCTCATATTTCCACTTAGTGGAGAAAAACTGCCCCTCCTGATGCTTTATGACTTGACAGACAGAAAGAAAATTTGAATGTCTGTGCAGGCAGTCAGGAGTAGATGGGGAAAATGATGAATATTTATAATACAGAAGAATATTTAGGTGAGATATTGAATATTACCCAACAGAAATGTGAGCGAAATAGTTTTTAAATGTCTAAGATCTTATATTACCACAGAGGGAGTTCTATTTTGAACATTTAAAATAATTTTGAGTAGTTAATGTAATGAAAGAGCTTCTACTAAGCTATCTTGAAAAATAGCGTAGTTGGCCAATCACACTTGTCAAATAGCCAGAGAGGATTTCATCATATTTCAGAAAAGACCAAATGACTGCATTGGCATTGGTCACCATGGCAGCCCTGTGGGACAACTGCATATGCCTGTCCCCCATGGCTGCACCTACAGCTACAGTCACTCCAGAACAGGCAATCACTGACAACCAGGAGAGGAATGTCCACATGGCCAAACCTACCCAAGCCATCTCTGAGGGGCTCAGTCAGGCTTTAGTAGGCAGGAAAAGACAGTGGCCACTTCCCACCCCAGTGTCTCACTCCTTCCAGCTTCGATCTCCTTGGTGTTTTCTTACTCCTTGTTCTGCCAAGGGTCTCCCAGAACTTGTTATTTTCCTGTGCCATTTGTCTCTGTGCAGACCCCATACTGCTGCACACACCACCAGTATGACCTGGTGTGCTCCCCTAGCAGGGCAACGCTACTATCAAAGTCCCACCACGGTGGGATCATGGCAGCTGCTCAGCCCTGAGGAGAGGGTTTTTGCAGTAGGTTGAAGTTGGTCAAGACCTGCACTCCTGTCCTTTGCTTCCACATGAAACAGAGAATAGAAACTACAACCTCAGATGCTTGGCAAGAAAAAAAAGAGAGCTGAATGGAGAATTTTACCCTCCCTTGATTTTATTTAGCAAGTTTATGGAGGAGAGCTGTTCATTTAGCCAAGGAATTCTGCATCACAAACAGATTGGTATTGTTTATGTTGAAATTAGATGCTGAAGAAGCAAATCAGTTTGCAAAAAAGTGTATCAGCATCTACAATGCAACAGAAAGAGTAAATAGGTTTAATTAGTCACTAGACAAGGAACTAGATTAGCGTGTTCTTACATATATTTAAGAAATGTAAGCACTTAATCCTACCCAGCGCACTTTATTTCTTATGCTGGAGAACTCATCTTCACAAAGATGACTATTTGAACAGCTGCATGGATCAAGGACCATCTATCCCAGTAGCCACAGCCTCTGAGTAGATGCTGGACAAGAACTTAGTCTAAGGGAAGGCAGCAATGAAGCTTTTCCCTTATACACTGGGCTTCCCCTGCATGTTGGTCCCTTGCAATCCACTTCACTGGCTTTCTGCTAGGCATAAGAATAGGAAAACAAATGTAGAGAGTTAAAAAAAATTGTGAGTGAGAGGCTTGAAAGAAAGCTCTTGGCCCAGCCCCTGACAGCTGACATCCTCACATCACCTCATCACTGCCTTATGCTGCAGCATACAGGTTTGCCAAGGGACATCATCCCTGTGCTTCTGCCTGGTACTGTTTCTCCTCTGTGACAGGGGAGGGAAGGTTTTGGCAAGAGGATGCCACAGACAAGCTTAGTAGCTTCCTACAATGTTCTATTGGACGTTCTTATTTTCCTGATGTAGGACTGAGGGATTATTATAAAGGGAAACTCTAAAAATAGTCAGATAAAGAGAAATATAATTCTTCATCTCTCAGAGGATGCAAAGGGCTCACGTGCACTGCTCTGTGCATTCCAGACAGTGTTAGAGTGAAACGGGATGCTTACAGCTCATCATACCCTCACTGCTTTATTTACTATTCTGTTTCTTAACCATGACCCAGGTCTCCATCAAGCAACCACCTCCACCGGCCAGGACCACCAAGGCTTAGCAGTGTCCATGTAGGAATTGTGCCATTTACCATGGCCTGGGATTTGTGAGCAGGACATCTGATTTCCCTTAAGGGAACAGCATTCATCTGCAAGCTGACTTGCAGTCATTTGAGTGTGTGGTATCGTGCGGGATGACATCAAACCATTTACTTAATTCCAAGCATTTCTCTGCACCCACTAATGACCATTTCACCCAAACCCAATTAGGTTAAGTTTGCACAGACGCTCTGAATTTGTTTAAGAAAAAATACCCTAAATTATTGGGAAACTGGCACAGGGTAACACTTACATGGGGAATCAAATCTCCCAACTGGTTGATCATCTGCTTTCTGGTGGTAGCAAGAGTCTCCAGTGCAGGGGTCCTTGTGGCAGCATATTCCCACCCGAGCTGCCCTTTTATAGACAAGTTAGAGTGCCAATTTAAACACACTGGCAAGTTTCTGAGTGCAATTGGGAGTGTACTGGAACACTCACCTCATTGCTAGAGGAAATGATTCATATTAGTATCTGCTTTAACAAGGGAACACAAAGTTCTCTAAAAACCAAATTTCAGTGCTTTCCACAAAGGACCAGTAACATCTCCAAATAAATAAGAACCGTACTCAGGCATAAAAGGCCTGTAACCCGCTGAAGGGTGATTTGTTAAGACATATGTGGTGACTAGCAAGCTAAATTAGTTCTTAAGCCATATTCATTAGCTTTCACTGAGCTCACACAATAAAAACAAGTTGCATTTCAGTATTATCAAATGCAGTTGGTGCCACTAAGCAGGCAGATCAGAGGAACTGTTTACTTCCTTAGGAAGTGCAGCACAATGTATGATAGGCTAGCAAAAAAAAATAGCTAAATTCCATTTCACCTTAAGTGTGATAAGCTCAAGCACATCAACACTGGTAACAGCAAGTTCAATTTACAGTCTATACTTACACATGGCTTTTTTGTAACAGCTTAAGTTTAGCATCAGAGGGACAAACTGTGCATAACAGAGAAGACTTCTGTAGCCCCAGAGAGGCCATAGCTAGTAATATTATCTTCCTCCAGGATCCCATATGTGATTAGGAGAACAATGCTCATTAGTTTCCTCTCAATACAACTGAAATCTCAGCACAGTTACTTCTCAGCTCGAAAGGATTTCAAAAACTGCTCAACAAAACTAATTTAGTTTAATTAAACTTATCTATATTTTATAGACAAAGTACATCTCAGACAATGTGTAAAACTTAGAGATAGCACTGACCCAAGAGATTTCACTCCTGGGTAAAGCTGCTAGCTGATAGCCCAGTGTAATTTAAGCAATCATTTTTACATGACTGAATCTGATGAATAGTTTTCTTTGTGAAAAATGGCTTCTGGCCAGACATGGACAAAAATAGGCAATGAACAAAGCATTCTTGGAACAGATCAACATCTCTCTACTGATTTAATCATAGCAATACCTCCTAACAGGCCTGAAAAGAATTTTCTTCTGCATTAGGCTTTCTAATTCCTTGATGTTCTTGACTGACTCATTTGCCCTTGAAATTTGGGGAGCATTTCATTATAAAAATGTCCACTACTTCATTATAAAATGTCCACATGCTACAGACTACCTTGATAGCAATTTTTATAACTTACAAAGACAATAGCAGTGCATTTCTCTGGCATCTAGTTCCACCCTTTAAAGATAAAACTTTCAGATCCTTCTGAGAATAAAACATTAATTTGAAAGGATGAGATTTAAATTAAGAGGATCTGCAAAAAAACAGAGAAGAGAACAATATAACAAAGAAATCTAATGAAATGTGGTCCAAAAGTGAAGGTAATAGTCTTATCCTACTAAAACAATTGATTTGAAATTGTATGTCTCTTGGTGTTCAGATGTGTTCTGGATCTTCTAGCTTGAAGCACAGTGGGTGCAAGGTTTGGCTCTGTTCTGCTCAAGGTCCCCATCAAATTAACAATAAAAGTGGCTGCTGCACAAGAATTAGTGTCCTTTAGCTGCCTGCCACCAGCCTTCTGACTGAATTGTTGTTAATGTCTTAAACATCGTTTAGAAAGACTTTGTTTATCAAACTGCAAGGAAGCAACTACATGCCTGGGACCACTGAAGCACACCCCTTCTTCTTGACTGGACTTTGGACTTTGAGTGGGGACTTGAGATAAGACTATTGTCTAATCATCTCAGGTCTGAGGAGAAGTAAACAAGGCTCAGGGAAGAAGAATGTATCTCTGCTAAGAATCCGCCCTAGCTGTGCTCAGCGGGTGGCAGAGAAGGGGTCTGGGTGTATGATGGCAGAATCTCTCCACACCAAACCAAAGGAGTAAACCCCCTCTCTCCCACCCCCCCGCCACCCCCACCCTCTGCTCTGGGAAGATCACATACCCATGGGACATTCACATGAGAGGCAGTTGAGAAGGGTTCATAAACCATCAAAGACCCCCAAAGCACCCCCCCAACTCATTCCTGAGGTCTTCCATCAGCAGAGGACTGCATAGGATCCAAGTGATGCAACAAATCCAGAGCCTGTCACAAGAGACTGCAAAGCTTCCCTCCCTTCCCCCCCATCCTCCGCCCCCAGGGGCAGTGACTGGGCATCTCCTGAACGTATATTAATCCATTGGACTCTGTTTTATGGGATCTTCACCACCAAGAAGACCAGAAGAGGACCAACAGGACGCTGCAGGTTCCACAGTGATGATACATCTTCTATTTTAATCTCTGTCACTCTCTTCCCTCCACCTCCTTTTTCCTATTTCTTTCTGTCTCTCTTTCTCTGTCTCACATTTACCATTAAATAAAACCCATACTATTGACTTTGGCGTCTGGTCTCGTTTGCACCTTAATTTGGGCAGAGGCATTTCTAATAATTTTAATAACCGGATTCTAACACTGCCCAATTACCAAAACAGATGGCATAAAGATTCATCTGTTCCAGGACAGAACCAACCAGCTTAATTTAAACCTCAGGTTATAAGCCACAGGAAGGTTACGGTTGGGGGGGCGTTAGCTCCTGCATAAAAGCAGTAACATCCTGAGCCACAGTGGCCATTTCTGCAGCAGCTGCAGTCTACCACAGCTCAGCATCCCTGCTGTAAGGCATACTCAATCTCTCACAGGATATAAGCATCAATCAGGTCAAACTAGAGAGCAGTACAATAAAGAAAAATACCCATTAGCAACCTTTACTAAGAGACATTTCCTTCTTGTATTTTATATCAGTTTTGTCATATGTATCCAGGATTATAGGAACCCACAGGGTCACTTCAGTATCTTCAGATCTTCTACTATTTTTTATAGCCTGAATTGAATGTTCTCTACCACAGTTCTCTGTTTTTTAATGTTTTGCTTCAGGCATATCTCTCTCTTTATGAGTATGGCCAGACAGCAGACACACCAGTCAATGCTCTAGCTGGACTCAGTCAGTTGCAGGAGGAATAAAAATTATTTTTTATTTATAGTCATATAATATTTAAAGAAAAATACCCATTAAAATGTTGAATATTAATTTGCAACCCCTTATGCTAGAGCCTAAATTTCTTATACTCTTTACACAATTTAATGTGCGGTATCAGTAAGGTCTTCACAAAGTGAACACTGAACAGAAATTTCTATGATGGTGAGGCAAAACAGTATCTCTGCAATGACATATTTTATATGCCTCATGAAAACATTGCAAGTTGAACATCTTCAGTAACTAGCACACTTAGTGTAAGTCTATTTAACTCATCTAAAAAAACCCCAAACTCTTCAATGCTCTCATGACTTTTACCTGATTTCCAGTTTTCATTCAAAGAGGTTTCAAACAAACTGTAATAAATTATCCAGTAAACAAATGTCTCCATTATTTTGTACACAGCAAAGAGAAAAATTGATTCTGGATAAAAGCCTGCTAAACTTTACCATTATATAAATGTCTAGGGTATAAATTGAAAATTAACTAAATGTACTAGATTTACTCCTACACTACACCTAGATATAAATAAACACACTAGAACTATTCTAGTAGCAGAAGGAAATCGACCACTATTAGTAAAAAAGTATAAATGCAAATTAATCTGAAAATTCATTATGTAAAACAACATTTCCTGCTTGGCAATTTAAGGATGTCTCCTGGTCAATAGCCTCGGAAAATACTCACCACCATACTCAGATCTTTCTTCCTTTCCTGAAGGAGTCTCCAAAGGGGACTTTCTGTAGGCTGCAACCTACAGGGGTGAAGAAGCCTGAAACTCATCCCAGCAACACAACACCTGAAGGTTAGGGTCCTGCACAGAAGGAGATTCAGATGCCAAGTGGGAGGCTGCTCTTGCTAAACCACAAGTGACTTAGAAGTTGTGGATTCAACTACTTAAAGTCATCAATGAAGTCTTTGATTACAGGCAAGCCCAATCATTTCCATGCTCCCATTTCTCCTGTGTAAATCTAGGACTATAATGCTTATAAAGTACAAACTTGCAAAAGTTTGGGATTTGTTCTGATACTACAGTGGCACATGCTGTACCTGTGACACAGAGAAAAGGAGACAGGTGATGGATGGTATTCCAAGCTGGTCCTGCTCCACCTGCCTGTTAGCCCTGGACACACATGGCAGGTTGAGAGGTCCCTGGGTGTGAATAGAGACAAGTTCCCTGAAAAATACCCTTCAGTCAAGTCAGCTCTGAAACTGATATTTGTTTGGTGTGTTGGCATGTTTTTTCTTACACCAGAAAAGCACTCCTAGAAGCAGGGCTGGTGAGGAGCCTCGTAAACCAGATCTACAGCTGATGGGAATGATAACCCAGGATCATAGCACATGCAACAGTTACTTGTTCTTAGATACATTCATGGCATGGAGAATCTGCCTTAACCTCTTCCCTTTCTTCTTCACATGGCTCCATTCTTGTGGGAGTCACGCTCTAGATACACACCATACCCTCAAGGGCACTTACATTTGAACTAGATGGGACAACTTCATAAGGATTTGAGAAACAATTACTCTATATCAGACAACACAAATACATTAGAAACTTCATTATCTCAAAATACAAAAGTAAAAGCACCTGAAAAATTATTTTTATGCAGACAATGAAAACGACACAAGATTAGAAGTGCAGCACAATCATTCCAATATACATAATTTAATTTTTAGTCTTATTGTTCAGTGGGTAAGAATATTTTTCTCACATGCCTGCATACAAATCCAGTAAGAAATAGGAAATCTTTGGGTTTTTACTTGCTTTCCCCAACAAACTGTGTTCACTCTTCTCAGAGCAAAGCTTTGAGTTGACAGACGAGAGGTGATGTACAAGACAACTGATGACTACCAAGTACACCATGAATCTACTAATACCTCTAAACGACCATCATCCATATCTAAATCATCTTTGACCAGCTTTCTGCTGGTGGTGCTCCTTGCACTGCAGTTTGCTGCCTTTCTCCATGACTGCAGGAGCAGGACCTCTGCTATCCCAGCACAGAGGCATTTGTTGACACTGCTCATCACATTCACTGCAGTGTTCACATCCTGGAGCATGGGACACGTGCACCAGTCACAACGGCACCACAGCGAATCCTTCTTCATTAACAGATTCATAGTGATGCTATTCCCAGATCACAGTATTTTCCAGACCCGCTGTGGTACTGTAGACTAAACAAACACTGCATCAGCTGCTAAGCAGGTCCAATCTTTCATGTTTAGCTGTTTTTGAAACTCAGTCATTTCTTCTTGTTCCATATTGTCAAGAAGGAGCAGATGGCAGATGTGCTCTGCCTATAATATTGTTTTTATGATACTCTGCCTGCTGGCAGAATGCTGGAAGCAACATTTGGAGACAAGAATTTGCAGCGTATTTTCAGTTTTAGATTTGACCTAAAAGATAGCATAGGGTAGAGGGAGAGGAGGAAGGAATTCTACCAAGCTGGTTCTGATAGATTTCTTTGGGGCGCGGGGGAAGGAAAAAAAAAGTGATACTGACAAAAAAGGAGCATTTAAAATGTTCATATGGGACCCCAAAAAGATACAACTTTGAGACAATGCGTACTTCGTGATTTGCTGAAGGGAAGCAAAAGAGCAAAGCCCTCATGTATTTGTACGTACTCAGTGTTTTACTCTCCATTCTCCCTGTGTAAGCTTCATTAAGACACAGGTCTGCTGAAAAGAGACAGTCATCACTTTACATGCCTTTTTGCTGCCAAAAACTTATGACAGCAAAAACTGGATTTTCCTGCTCTCCTTTGTTTTCTGACACAAGAGCCTTTCCTTTGCTAAGGTTGTTTCAGAGATGTGTAAAACTCTCCACAGTTTTCAATTCTTCTACATATTGCCTGCAAGGTTTTTCCATCCTTTTTTTTCCTGAACAATGTGCCAATCTTCTTGAGAGGGTAGTCAAGAATGCAAGCAAGAAGACAAGAATTTGGGTGCAAGTAGTAGAAAAAAATCTACTTATATAACTAAGAATCTGGTATAATATTAATAATTTTTCTTCAGAGAGAATGCCTGCTTCTTTCCTTCCCCATGCAAGGACTCACACTGCATGTGTCTTGTTGCTGTCCCTCAAGATGCAGCAGTTATGGGCAAGCATGTACAAAGTCCGCAGCAACCAATCAGAGTTTGACTGGAGAAACTTAAAAATATGCTGAACTATAAATCATTTTTCTTCACTATATTTGGTCATAACAAACAAAACGTAGCTCACTTCCAATCGTAAGTCTACCATAAAATCTACTTTGCAACCATTTCATCAGGCAGTGTTATGCTCTACCATTTTGTGGCATCACTGTGTTGTCATTCATAAGGGATTCAAATGCAAGACTCAGTTTTAGCTTCTAAAAGTGTTTTCCTGAATTGCCTAACACCGGTGACAGAATCACAACAGAAATGATAACTAGAGGATAAATATATGCTTCATAACAAAGTTGAAAGAGACACTGTAAGTTTACATCAAGGCTCCAGAAATTTTTATTAAAATATTTTTTAAATATGTGCATGATACACTGAAGAAGTATTTTTAAGTAATATGACTTGAGCTGCCAACAGAATTTTTCTTTAAAAATATTAATACACATATATCTTCCAAAATAACAACAAACCTGACACAGTTAAGAAAGGAACATCCTGTTTTCATTTAAAGCAACATTAAAAGAAAAGAAGATAATTGCTTCAAAACTTGGGAGATTTTAAATTATGAATGTGTTACTGCAAAATGACATCTGGGGACTTAGGTTGAAAAGTTCATTTAGAAAGCCTTATAAATCAAACTAAATATTGTCTATAATCTGTGAGTCAATCTAAGGCAATCCCATTGCATGTGGAACTCATTTATCTACATCCACTGGTACCCAGCTGCCCAGATGCCAAATTCATTTTGCATAAACTACTGACAAAATTGTAGAGATGTCCCAGGGAAGAAAGTGTGCAGAAAAATAATTAGCTGTGACTGCTGAGCAGATGCAGAACAAGCTCTTCATCCTCTGCCAGAGAAAGTCCAGTATCTAATGGCAAATAAGGGTCCTCCTCTTGGCTGAATTTTACCTTCTTTCTTTTCAGTGGCATTTCTTCTGCTGTGGTACTGTTGCTATAGCTTCTCTTCTTTCTTCCACCCTTCTCCTCAACTTCACTGCAGAAACAAATCAATTAGTCTTTTTAACAACTGTGGTAATCAATATCATCATGGAATCTAACAATTCCTTTTAAACAAGGCAAATTTATGTCAAGATAAGAGCAAACGAAATTACAATTCTGGAGGGTGAAGCAATGGAAGCTGATGAACTCTGAATGTCTAAACTGGAACTGCTCTCAGGACGAGGTGGCGGTGAATGTTTTGCTGTCTTAATTGATCACAGTGTATCAAGATATCACTATCACTGTTATCTAATATTTTCTGCCTAATACAGGAACAGACAACTTGACAAAACTGATTTAGCCATGTGTCAGTGGACCTTGACATGAATTCAAGATCTTGTCTAAAATAAATATGCAACAAAAATAAAAATATGAGAACTGTCACTTCATTGGCAGATCCTACATTTAATACAGTTTTGATTTGGGACCATCTCATTCAACCACTCTTTCCCCTCCTTTCAGAAGTTTTCCTTGGAAGCTATTAACCACCACTCTGTCATGAGAGGAAGAGGAAAAGCCCAAACACAGTAATTTTCCCTGGTGAATTCCTATTTCTTCTGTTGCTTTTCTTAAGACTTGAATGAATTGCCTTTTGCAGTCTTTGATCTGGACAAAACAGTTTTAATACCCTGGATTCTACCACATGGCCACGTAACAACAATGGGAGGAAAGACTGAGCTTTCATGTATCTCCATGGGGGTTTTGTCCAAAACATAGAAAAACTGCTATAAATCATCTAAGATTAAACCAACCTAACCTAATAAAATCTATTCTAAGGTATAATATCTGTGTATCAGGTTATAGAGAGCTGGTTGTCCTATGCTGTAGGGTATTCATACCCAAAAAAAGTAAAATGCAACCCCTCATACCCCAAACCATTCCCTCCAAACAAGGTAACCAAAACATAGTGGCAATCTCATTTTTTCACATTTGTATTTTTTCAAATATACCAAAAGTAATAAATGGAACTTCAAAGACTGAGTTTAGGCTTTTCTAAAATAGTTGGGCAAATTCAGATTTTCAACTAAAATTTGGCAAATTTCTAGCCAGAAAATTCAGTCTACTTGAAAAAAAAAGTTTCAACAAGGATTTTCTTAATGTCCATAACTTTTACAATTGCTTAAGTGTAAATGCAGTGCTTTGTTGACTTTGAGCTGTCATTTGCATGGGGGTAGCTTTTCAGGGCTTGCTACCAACATTTTATTCCTTTTCTGGGGAAAGGACTCTCATATTTTCTCTGTAGTGCTTAAGATATTCCATAAATGCTGAAGCTATACTGACAGTATATGAAAATACACTAAAGCACTAACAATTCTCACTTTTCCAAGTGGACAGTATGGGTCTGGGCTAGAGTTTCATGGTGTTCACTTTGATCAGGACAGACTATAGGGGTTCACTTTAAAAGCATAAGGAAGGTCTCATTAAATAAGAGCATTTTATCTTGTTTGCAAAAGAGCCAATTACTTCCAGCCTTTGAAGGGACTCAGAAGCCCAGTTTGCATTCATAATTGACTAATGCTTCATCTAGGACATTAGTTCAAAACATCTGAGCAATTAAAACAATGCAGAAACCTCACAAGCTATGAAACAGCAGACTTTAATAACCAAAAATTATAATCACTTTTGGAGTTTCAGAGGCCCAAGGCCTAGACATCTGTAAGGTATAATGTTTAAATATAAAACACATTTAGAAAGAACTGTGAGTTTTCTCATTTTTTCCACAGACAAAAGCATATCAACACAATTATGACCAATTTTCATCGTAAATTTTGTGGGATAATTATGCTGAGTCAAGTCGCTTCTTACTATTACTGAGGGATTGCAGTGCTCGATTTGTAGTATAAACTAAAGATGTATCTACATGTTAGCAGGAGTATTTTCACACTGATTTGACCCCTACTGGGCTGTGAGCTGGAGTGGTGAATAAAGAGGAATATTTAACACAGGAAGCAGCAGCAGCAGAGCTACCAAGAGATGAAGAGGGCTAAAGACATGTTTTCATGATGCTCATAAATTAGAAGTAAAACAGTATTTAATAAAGGTGACTTAGGAAGGTAATGAGAATCACATGAAACATGTGAATAAAATGCTCCTAATTTTGAGACGCAGAAGGAAGACAGACTGTCTGTCCATAGAATGATTTCCATTGAAAGGGACCTCTGAAGATCAGCAAGTCCAACCCCATGTCCTGTTCCTGCAGGATGGATTTTTACCAGCAGTGGCGTGGAGAGGGGCTGTACTACTCTGGAGGAGCAGTCAGAGATCTAGGTTTTACAAAAGGTGAAAGTGGCAATCTTAAATGGAAGATGGAAAACATGTGTCATTGTGATGCTCAGAGACATCCTGCACTCCATTGGTGTGCTTCTCCTTAGCTGTTTTGACAGAAACTCTTCGAAGGAGGTGTAATAGGCGTAACCCTCAGGTCCACACGTGAAAGGACCGAGTGCACAAAGGCAGCTATACAGGGATGACTTCTGCACTTACGGTCAAATGGATTCTTCCTCAGTCTCCATTAACTGAAGGCCTCTCAGCCCACTCTGCAGAGCCAATCTTTTTATTGTTGGTCACTTCCTATGGACATAAATGGCCCCTTGTTCCTCACAAACACACAAACTGATGCACTACCAGCTGATATCCACAAATAGCCAAAATAAAGTTATTTTAAGGTGAACTATTTTCTAGCAGAACAACTCAGTTAGAAATCAACCCCACAATTCAGATTCAAACCAAAGCCAGTGCATCTTTTTGTCTTCTACTTATAACACTTTAAAAATGGTATGTGCAGCTGGTTTACAATTCCTTCCTTTTACCATCTGGTGCAATTTAGCTTTTCAGCCACATGAACGATCCATCTGAGGCTGCCTGATGGAAGGATTTACTTTCTGTTTACACAGGTGAGGAGGTACCAACAATCGACTTATCAACAGGCACGGTAATTTCTGTGGTCACCATTTGCACAGCTGTATCAACAAAGTAAGATGCTACCAGTCGATAAGTAATGTTTATTACTCAAACACTAAAGCATGGTTTATGAATCCTGTCCCTTAAACCAGTGCCAGCATATATGAATGGTTATCTGGGAAACAGGGAATCTAATTACGACCCTGATAGCTATACACCAAGAAAGCCTTAATTTAACTACCAAAAAATAATTTCACAAGGGTGTTTTGAGGTAATACCAGGAAAAAATAGAAAGCTTTTAATTGTTAGTATTTAACTCGCTTCTGGGCTTCAAGCTATGTCTTGGCAAGCTGCAAAGTTTAGATTTTAAGTGCTTAAGAACCAGCCATTTGAAATGTGCAGCCACAGAGCCAAGTTGCTGTTGTTTAAACAGTGGTAATGTGAGATGCCTAGACAGGTTCTGCCTCACTTAACATTTATTGGAGAATGCTTTGGAGCCTAGTTTTACCAGCACTGCTCTGGAAACAAACCGCCCTTGCCACTGAATTACAGGCCATGAGTCAAGTTTCCAGGCTGCAATAAAGCACACAAGCTCTTTCCCAAAGAAATGTACAGGAATAATGAATGAATCTGCTAATAAAATACAGTTCAGTAAAAGTTAGGAATAATTTATCCCATAAATATTGGCATTTTGCTAATCAAACATGCTGTGCCCAAAACTTTTTCCACGTAATAAATTTTAATTCACACAGCCATGGCAGCAATCCTAATGAAGATTAATTACTGCAGTCCCTTCCATAAAGCCCAGTGCAGCTTCTTTCTTACTTGCTGTCAGAATGCTACAGCCCATAGAAACAGTAATGAAAATGTACTGTGCTGTGTTATTTTCTGGATCTGGACAGGCTGGATTGATGGGCTGAGGCCACTTGTATAAGGTTCAACAAGGCCAAGTGCCAGGTCCTGCACTCGGGTCACAACAACCCCAGGCAGTGCTACAGGTGGGGGAAGACAGTCTGGAAAGCTGCCCAGAGGAAAAGGAGCTGGGGGTGCTGGTCAACAGCTGCTGAACATGAGCCAGCAGTGTGCCCATGTGGCCAAGAAGGCCAATGGTATCCTGGTCTGTATCAGCAATAGTGTGACCAGCAGGACCAGGGCAGTGATTGCCCCCTGTACTTGGCACTGGTGAGGCCACACCTTGAATCCTGTGTTCAGTTTTGAGCCCTTCACTACAAGAAAGACATTGAGGAGCCGGAGTATGTCCAGAGAAGGGTAGCAAAGCTGGTGAAGGGTCTGGAGCACAAGTCTTATGAGGAGCAGCTGAGGGAGCAGGGGTTGTTTCACCTGAAGGAAAGGAGGCTCAAGGGGGACCTTATCACTCTCTACAACTGCCTGAAAGGAAGTTGTAACCAGCTGGGGGTTGGTCTCTTCTCCCAGGTATGAAGCAACAGAACAAGAAGTGGCCTCAAGTTGCACCAGGGGAGATTTAGATTGGATATTAGGAAATATTTCTTGATTGAAAGGCTTGTTGTTAAGCACTGGAACAGGCTGTCCAGGGAGGTGGTGGAGTCCCCATCCCTAAAGATATTGAAAAGACGTGCAGATGTGGCATTTCGGGACATGGTTTAGTGGTGGACTTGGAAGTGCTAGGTTAACAATTGGACTCGGTGATCTTAAAGGTCTTTTCCAACTTAAATGATTCTATGATTCTCTTACTTGCCATTCCACTGATATAAAGCAAAACACCCCTAAAATTAAATATATAAAGAACCATTGCAGTAAAAGGGATGAATAATCTACTTGTAATGAAATACCACTGCAATACAACTAAAAGTAAAAGACAAATCTGTCTTGGAGCTGAAGGACTGGAAGAAGAATAACCTGTAAGAGGGAAAAAAAATTAAATGGAAACCAGACCAGCAAGAGAGTATGCTTAGTGTTTCGTATTATTCTACGGGAAGTATGCATAAGATTTGATGGCAAAAGGCACTCAGCTCAACCACCAACATCTCACTTCTGTTCTAAAGCTCTAGTGGTGGTGGACTCGAATCAGATCTCTGAAGTTGTAACAGCACTTTTCTTCTCTGTTTCCATCACAGACATTGCTGGCCATAAAGCAGCAGTACCTGACTCAGTTCTGGAACACTGAAGTTTCTATTCAATGTATTTGGGCTAAGCAATTTTAGCTTATCTTGATACAACAGTGTGAAAATTAAAATTATTCAGGGGTTGATCATAGAATCATAGAATGTTTTGGTTGAAACAGACCTTAAAGATCATCATGTTCCAACTCCCCTGCCACAGGCAGAAACACCTTCCATTAGACTAGGTTGCTCAAAGCCCCATCCAACCTGCTTTATATGGTTCTCATATGGATCTTGATCATCATATGGATCAAATATCACTGTTTCTGAGTTGAAAGTCTTCCAACTGGGGATGACCGTGGTTTTAATGAAACCACTTTGATTTGTTGTGCGTCTCTGTCAGAGGCTTAACCTTCTCTGAAATGTACTGCTGCCTTTGGAGATGCTGCTAACCACCTGTCTAACTCTTGCACCTGTTCACTCCTCCTCAGCTTCAACTGAGGAACAGGGCACTGACATTCTTCAAATCTGTTCATCTTTTTTTTTTGTGGGACCGCTATCATCCTCCAATTGTTGACAGCTAATTTCTGAACTGCAGAGTTTCAGTACTTACTCATTCCATTTCTCCTTCATTCATGTAGACACTTGTTGATGACATACTACATTTTTTAATTTTTTTTTTATTATTTTTTAAAGGTAATTTCTGTACCTGACAAGTTTACAGGAACAAAGGAAGGATAGAGTCTGGTCTGCAGCATAGATTACCAAATTTCACTAAGAAATTCTACCACTGAGTCCATTTCATATAGTCAGCTAGAGTGTAACTATGATAAAAACTTTTATAAAGACTTTCAGGGCATAAGAATATCCCATTTCTATCAAGAGCAATTCAATATCACAATGTCCAGTTTTGCAGCTAACCAGAAGGATCAAGACCTTAAACAGAGTCCTTTTATAACGTCTGTCCTACGGTGCTTTTCTGGCCATCACAAGACGAATCACAACCTGATCTGCTTTTATGACCAGGTGACCCGCCTGGTGGATGAGGGGAATGCTGTGGATGTGTCTTCCTGGACTTCAGCAAAGGCTTTGACACCATCTCCCACAGCATACTCCTGGAAAAGCTGGAGAGTTGGGCTGATTCTAACAGGATGAGGTTCAACAAGGCCAAGTGCCAGGTCCTGCCCTTTGGCCACAACAACCCCAGGCAGCGCTACAGGCTGGGGACAGAGTGGCTGGAGAGCAGCCAGGCAGAAAGGGACCTGGGAGTTTGGATTGACAGAAAGCTGAACAGGAGCCAGCAGTGTGCCCAGGTGGCCAAGAAGGCCAATGGCATCCTGGCCTGGATCAGGAACAGTGTGGCCAGCAGGACCAGGGAAGTGATTCTTCCCCTGTACTCAGCGCTGGTGAGGCCACACCTGGAGAACTGTGTCCAGTTCTGGGCCCCTCAGCTCAGGAAGGACATTGAGGTGCTGGAGCAGGTCCAGGGAAGAGCAATGAGACTGGTGAAGGGACTCGAGCACAAGTCCTATGAGGAGAGGCTGAGGGAGCTGCGGTTGTTTAGCCTGGAGAAGAGGTGGCTCAGGGGAGACCTCATCATTCTCTATAACTACCTGAAAGGAGGTTGTAGCCAGGTGGGAGTTGGTATCTTCTCCCAGGCAACTGTCTTAAAGGGTTGGACTCTATGATCTCAGAGGTCCCTTCCAACCCAGTTGATTCTGTGATGATTCTATAAAGTTCTGACCTTCATAAAGTAACTGCTATGAACTGAATAATCCATGTTAGAAGGAACACCATATATTTGCAGATGAATCATCTCAAAAGACAATATAATGGCAACCTCATTAAGAATCATGTAAAACTTAGTAGGTCAACATCAGCATCCTGGTATAAAAAGGCACAAGAAACTGCAGTTTACCATAAATAAAGGCAGGCGCACAACCAAGCAGCACTGAATACTAGCTTGCACACCTGTCAGCTGGTGACTGTCCATAAACTCACAAACAAACCAGTACAAGAACTAAGACATTGCTCCTTTCCCCTCATGTCCAAGATCTTTTCCATGCTGGTCTAAGAGTTAATGTGATCAGTCACACCTATTAAAGATTTAAAGGTAATGATGAGGGTCAGTCGGAACTTTGTTCTTCATTTTTATTTAAAGAGGTTGAGGAATTAGAAATACCAGAAACTCAATTCAATTGCAAAATGAATATTTAAGGAATCCAGCTGCTTTTCTTTCACCCTGTTCTATATTCTTAAATTTTTCACCTCATTAATAATTTACATTGATAGCCTTAAACCAAATATGATGAATGTTGCTAGATATACAAAAATTAATCTCATATTACATGCTAGTAGTAATTAATTACTCTGCTCTTAGAGGTATGCCTGGAAGGGAATTTTACTCAAAGGTAAATTTAACCCATTATTTGTATAGCTCCCCCAGTTAAAAAAAATGCTGGGGGAGGAGGGAGAAGAGATTAACAATGTCTTTGACTTTTTAAACCATGGACAGATGGTTTATTTTTAAAGACTCTTGAAGGAAGACACCCTAGGTCTCATATACTTACTCTGAATTATCTCAGAGTAAGATAATTTTTTTTCTTTTTTCTTTCTCCTTAAAGCAAGTAACAGCTAGTGTAGCCCAACATATTTCTAATTTTAATCCAACTCTTTGAGCAAAAGCTCTGGATTTTGGAAGTATAAAATAGAGTTGTATTTTCTAATACGAAAGCTTAATTTCACTGTCTGCTACTCTTGGTTGAACTAGTTTTGTTAAAATCAGTAGGTCAATATTTCCCAGCCTCAAGAGCAACTCATCATACAATTCAGTGGCAGCTCTAAGAAAGGTGTATGAGGCATGAATGTTGTTTTAACAAAATTCCCTCCTTCCCACTGGTAGTAAGATTTCTTGCCTGCTCCCTTACTCATTCTTCTTGATCCATTATCCTCCCTCCTCCTTCCCTGCATACATCCCTTCCATCTCGTTCCTTCCCAATACAAAATCAAGTAACATTTCTCTATGGCCTTATGCTCACCACCAGTCTCTTCGGCTACCACTTTCCTTTATCTATAAGGGCTAGCAAGGCTGTTTGCAACTGCTCTTTGGGTCCTTGTTAACTCCTGTTCAGCTCAAATGCTGAAGAACTTGAAGTAATTTGACTCACTTTCTAAATTTCTGTCCTCTTCTTTAAAATGCTAAAAACACCTATTCTTCATTGCCCCAGTCCTCCAGCAAACACAGACAAAACTGAAAAGCAGGAAAGTATTCAGTCCGAGTGTATAAAGATGGAGAAATTGACAAAACCCTCTAAAACCTTCCTTGGAGGCAGTAAAGGACCTTTCCCATTATTAAAAAGGTCAACCCTAAGTCAGGGCAAACAACTGAGACCAGTACTGTGTCCTGAAGTTGACAACAGTTGGTTATGAAGCTTCAGATGATGCCAGTTCTTGAGACATGTTGGCCAAATCTTGACCAAATCAGCCACTGATTCAAAAAAAATCTGCATTTATTACCACTGCCAAAAATCTGTCCATCTCTGTCAACTTTTTTTCTTAAAGCTTAGCTCATCTTGAGTCTAGCTGATGTTCTGAGGAAGGAATCAATACCGAACATGATGTATGAATGCATACTCCCCCTTGCACCAAGAAGGAGCAATTTACTGCTGCTCAGAAAAACCAATGCATTTCCCTATCCTCGTCATTCTCTTGACCCACACTGGTGGGTCCACTGAATGGGCTCCAGAGGACACGGCCACCAGCCTGTTAACTTAGGGCTATCCAGTCCTTAAATCCATGCCCACACCCAGTTCTGCATACTGCCTCCAAAACATTAAGTGACAGATGGATAGGGACAATCTAGCCACTAGGACTTAGCCAATTCAGATGTGAAAAGCAAGAGCTTTATGAATTTAGGCATCTAGAATAGAGCAAAATAAAACTCTATACTCCCATTTAAGTTTCAAGATCACCTTTCTGAATCTCTTACACAATAAGCTGTTTGTCAGAAACACACAAACGGATTTCTTGTTACAGTGAAGTCAACGACAAAAACCACACAGAACTTCATGTGGTATCCTTCCATCTTCCTGCAGTATATGCTCCAGAACTGCAGTATGTTGCCATCAATTACAGAACCTCATCCCCACCCTGTGCTTTTCTGTTAAACTACAAGAAAAAAATCTTCTGATTTATATAATTAAAAACAGTTTTAAATCAAGAAGAAAAGTTTAACATTGTTAATTTTATTATATATTTACTACTAACTCAGATTCCACTTCATGTGAATGTTGAAGAGTCTGAGCAACACTGAATCATAGAACTTATCAAGTTTCACCACGCACAAATTTATTTAATACAGGACAGGTGCAAAGGACTCACTGAAATCCTCAAATGACTTCAATGTTTTTCCTTTCATACAGAGCCTCTAATGTGACAGTAGAAAAATGCATTTCTAAAACTGTATTGGCTTGTATGGCAAGGTTTTGGTAGTGGGGGGTTACAGGGTTGGCTTCTGTAAGAAGCTGCCAGAAGCTTCCCCTATGTCCAACACAGTCAATGCCAGCAAGCTCCAGGACAGACATGCCACTGGCCAAGGCCAAGCCCACCAGTGATGGAGGCAGTGCCTCTGAGATAACACAGTTAAGAAGAGGAGAAAAAAACTGCACAACAGCAACTGCAGACAGAGAGAGAAGTGAGAAAATGTGAGAGAAAAAGCCCTGCAGACATCAAGATCAGTGAAGAAGGAGGGGAAGGACATGCTCTAGGCACCAGAGCAGATATTCCCCTGCAGCCTGCGGCGAAGACTGTGGTGAGGCAGCTGTGCCCCTGCAGCCCATGGAGATCCACAATGTAGCAGAGCACCTGAAGCCCAAAGTGGAGAACCCCAGGCCAGAGCAGATGGATGCCTGAAAGAGGTTGTGACCCTGTAGGAAGCCTGTGCTGGAGCAGACTCCTGGTAGGACCTCTGACCTTGTGAAGAGAGAAGCCCACACTGGAGCAGGTCAGCAGGTTTGCTGGCAGAATTTGTGAGCTCACGCTGGAGCAGCCTGTTCCTGAAGGACTGCACCCCAAGGAAGGGACCCATGGCTGGAACAGCTTGTAAAGAACTGCAGCCCAAAGGGAGGAGCTGAAGAAACTGGTGGAGCCATGTCCCCTGTGGGAGGCATCCCCACACTGGAGCAGGGGAAGGAGTCCTCCCCTGAGGAGGAAGGAGTGGCAGAAACAACATATGATGAACTGACTGCGACCCCCATTCCCCCTCCCCCTGTGCCACTGGAGATGAGGACATATGAGAAAAACAGGAGTAAAGGTAATCCTGGCAAGAAGCAAAGGGTGGGGGGAAGGTGTTTTAAGATTTGTTTTTATTTCTCACTACCCTACCGTGATGTGATTGGTAAAAAATTAAATTCATTTTTTCCCCAAGTCAAGTCTGTTTCATCCATGACATTAAACAGTGAGAGATCTCTCCCTGGTGTTATCTCAACCCATGAGCCTTTCATTATACATTCTCTGTTCTGTCCGGCTAAGGAGGGTAGTGACAGAGTAGCTTAGGTGGATACCAGGTGTCCAGACAGGGTCAACCCACCACAGAAATATACAAAACCTCCAGGGAATTAGTCAAGATTTTTGCAGGTGAAACAGTCTCACTGAGATCCCCTCGACACTAACTCAAAAATCTTTCTCATATAGCTTCATAAAAGAGAATAACACCCTTTGGCTCAGATTTCTGTTCTGCAACTAACACACAAACTAAAACTTAAATACTAAAAGAGAAAGAGGATGATTTTAAGATGAGTTCACAGAATCACAGGATATTCTGAGTTGGAAGGGACCCATAAGGATCATTGAGTCCAACTCCTAAGCGAATGGTTCGTACAGGGACTGAACCCACAACCTTGGTGTTGTTAGTACCACACTCTAACTACCTGAGCTAATCTCAGGGTTCCTAATATCTAAACAAAACAGTGTATAAAAACATGAACATTTCAAAATGATCATATGGAAGATGGTACATACCTATAGCTGTCTTCACTTTCTGAATCTTGCTCTTCATTAGAATCTTTGTATTTATCAGGATCTGGAAGAGTACTTGGATCAAACTCTTCTTCACTTCCACTGTGAGCAAGAAAGGCCACTGTTTCCTCTTCAGCCTGTCAGGTGACAAATGGAAAGTTACCAGACAAGCAAGCAAGTCCATGTTACTTGCCACAACCCCATCAATAAACAGGGAGGTTGTAACAAAAACCACTGGGCTCAACCGCAGCCAAAGACCACCACTATTATAGGCCGGAAAATAGAATAATTTCTGCCATCATCAGTGCTCTCCTCCAAGGCTTTTTGCTAAAGGTTGAACAAACATCATTAAAAAAGGAAGGACAAGAATTTACATTCAAATTCTACCCTCCAGTATTGTCATGTTAAATCTACCAAATCTAGGAGAGATTTGCACAGCAACTAATCAAGAGCCATCTGAGAGCAAGTGTCTAAGTAATATGCAGCTTTACTGTCTCTCAGAAACACCCTGGCAAAGAGATACTCACTTATGGACACATTAATCACTGCTGTAAGGTGAATTTCATTAAATACTCTGATTTAAAACACATCAGGGTGTCCTTGCAGTTAAAAACCAAAATGCTGCCTAAACTGAATTAACTGCTCTAAGGGAGTTTCAACCATCCTCCACATGAGATGCATGTTCTTCAGGCTTTCTCCCAGATCCCTCCTTGCAGCCCAGCTTCCCTCTGTCCCCAAAGCATGTCTTAGGATGGGCGGCTGGTGTTGGCAAGTTTCCCCAAGGTACGGTACTGCCTCACCAATTCTTTAACGAAGAGAGCACAGAAGATGCTGCTCCATAAAAGTACTGGATAATATAAAAAAAGCTGACTGATTTTGCAGATATAAGTTCTGCTCCATTCAGTCCTGAACTGATGGCACCACTTTTCTAAGTTTTTGCTAATAGGCACCAAAAAAACCAGACAGACTGGAGGGCATATGTAATTGTATATGTACACAGAAATGCAAACAGAAAGCTCACAGGCATTTCTAAGCAGTGTGAACCCTAGATCCATGCATATTTATGACAAAAAGCACAAACAAATGCAAAGAAACTATAATTAAAGACATTGCTACCTTTTGTTTATATATCTAATCAACGTGCACATAGCTGAGTTTCCAAAACAGTACCCATTTAAATGATCTTTCATTCTATGAATACCTTCACATCATTATATATTTAAAATTAATTTTTGTTCTGATCTTTCATCATTTTTGTCAGCCGGTTTTAAAAGAACAGTGTTTATGTGCACCTACTTTCTCACAATAAAAAAATAGAAATAATAATTTTAAAAAATCACAAAAAGCCAAAGAGAAACTATACCAATGGTCCCTTTTTATATCTGCATATAGAATGAGTGAAAGGCAATGAGCTGGTGAGGGGTAAGATTAGTCACCTCTGCAAGAGTCTGTTCTTGCTTGACCAGTGACACTTCTGCAGTGCACCGAAAGCAAGCAGAAGATATGGCTAAAAGCCATATCTGCAATCAGAAGGTAGAGGAAAAACATACTAAACACACACATTTTGTTCTTTACCACTCTGAAACACTAATAAAGGTAATTATATAGCTGGGTGTATAAAAACACTAAAAGTATCATCAGACTCTGCAGCACTGTAAGCTTCCTAAGGTAAAACCACCTATCAAAAAGCACATTGATTATCAGGAACTTCAGGTTCTACTTAACAACAAAGTATTTTTTTTAACCAAAAAAATCTCCAAGGTCATCTTTTAGTACAATACTATAGAGCACTACTAACTCCATGGAAAACTATTCTGAAGGTCACCTTTATGCTAATTAATTTCCATAACTGAAAAGCATTCTGCATTAAATTATAGCTTATTTCAAGTTCTTTAAACATTAAATATTTGCTCTTTGCTTGTCCTTCCCATCGCATCCATTCTTTCAATATAACTGGTGCATACCAATCTTACATTTAAAAAGAATTGAAAAAGAGAAGTAGCATTCAAAGCTGTTGTATGGAATGAAGTATTTTTTAATGTGTATGTGCAACATCATGCAACAGAGTTCTGTAATACTAACATTTATTGGCAGTCTAATTGGCAGTCCATCATCTTGGGCTGTTCATTCACATTCTCAGTTATGTCAGTGAAGTGTTGAGATGCATTGTTTCCTAAGTTTTGTCATTTATATATGCACACATAAAAGATAATTACACACATGCAGATCAAACCTTCACTTCCATTAAATATTCATATTAATTTTTTCCAAAAGAAAATATGCAGAGAAGTGTTAAACATAACGCTTGCTATAGCAAAAGAAATAATGGCAAAGAAGCCTCTTTCATTCATCAGGAATCATGAAGCTGTTTATCTTATAAGTATCACCGGTTACATATTCATTAAAATATTCGTAAGACCTTGCAATTGTTAAGAACTTCAACAGGAACATTTATCATCCACAGCTGAACAACAGAAACTCATTATTTTTCCTCTCTTGCTTCAAATTTATATCAGCCAGTCAGGAAGAAGAAATCTTGCAACTTCACATTACTCACCACAAGAGCTGGAGAAAAGAAGTAAAATCATAGTTCAAAATTACACATATAAAACTTCCTCAGATACAAATAGGATGCAATTTACAGACTCAGGATGCGACCCTTCCTAAGGCAATTGCTATCAAAAAAGAGATTAACCAAAGAACAGATTTCAGATGCCTGTACTTCATGTCTAAGGTTAGTGACAATGTAACACAGACTTTGGAGTGTGTATTTATTACCGACTTCAACTGTGGAAGGAAACCTGTTCAGACATCAAATCAGACTGGCCAGGAGAACTGGATTTGCTAGCAATCATCTTGCTATTTTCATTCTGCTCAAGGGTGACAAGCTCGCTCTATCTTCAGACGACACCAGCCCACGTATTTTATAATCCAGTTCCACAGAAACTTTGCACAAAGACTTCCAGTTTGAACATAACATTGAGATGAAAACATTTTTGCATTCACGTAGTCTCCCTTTGAGGTCTAAAGAGATTCTTCTTATGCAAACTCAACATTTTAGAAAAATTCAGCAAAATTTCTGCACTAGAGGTTTTGGAAACTTTGTTGCCTTCAACCTTCCCCATTGTACCAAGTCAACAATGATCATACTCGACCTTACTGTAGTCATTTTGGAAACATACACCCAATGAGGCAAACAGGGCAGGTTCCTCTAGAGCTTTTGCTGCATTTCTCAACAGAATACCTCCAATTCAACTCTACTTGTACTTGTTACAAGATGTAATGACAACTTTCTGTCCTCCTAAAGAAGACTGAATGGATGGTGGAGCTCAGGTAAATGTGTTAGGCAGGTTGCGAGATACTGAAAATGAAGAAATTGATGTACCTTAGACACTCAAAGGACTCAAATGTCCAAAAGAACAGAATGATGTCTTACTTCTACCAAGCATTAGGCTCTCAGGTGGAAATTATCTACTATCACCAGAAAAAAAGGGAGAACTAAAAAAAAACCACCATCAAAACCTGTACGTACATAAAAAAAAAAAAAGTTGTATTTGCCAAGATTTAATTTACAAAATACATATTTATTATGGTATTTAATTTAATCTAATTTAATAGGGTTTTTTCCCTCCAATTAAATTGTCTAGGGTTGCAATTTTTATGTTCAACACTTTAAGCAATTTATCAGTTTCTCCAAACAAGGTTGAGGGAGGAGAAATAAATGCTTAGGCACTATCAGTTCTGTGCATAGTACTTTATAAAGCACACTGGGAGAATATTTCTGATTAGATGAAAACAAAACTTTCAAGGTTTGTTTAGAATTTGATCAGACTTGAGTCCACCAAAATTACACTCATAAAACATTCCTTTTTGAGTTGTGTCACCCTTCAATTTTTGCGTGGTACTTGTGATTATAAAGCTAAGAAAAGGTAAGATTTAAATACTGCTAGGAGGTTACCCTACCATAAGTACACACCTTTTAGAAGTTTATCCTATTATGGTTCATATAAAAGAATATTTTAAAATATAGTATTTTGTAAGATCTGACAGCATTCCACATTTTCTTAATTTTCTTTTCTTTGACAATTATTTGTCAGATGAAAACAGAAGTTGTTTCTGCATCACGTTTATGATGGAACATATTTATAAACAGAGAGGGTTTGTAGCATTTTCTTTAAAACATCTTACTCTGGATTCCCCTGATCACCTCGCAGGTTTGTGGGGTTTTTTCATAGCCTGTACCCCCAACCCACAACACTGTTCCCAGCTGATGCATGTTTGCTCTGATAGCACCTACACTGCCCAAAGGAATACTATTATTCTGGCAGTTCACAAATGAAATACAATCTTTGATGTTGCTGGGCTGTTTGATCCAACAGTTGTTTTGAAGCTCAACACCAAAGCCTTAGACGATACTGAAAACTGACTGTGAGGCAGTGGAGCAAACCAAGTGCTGATCTGACATACAAGGAGCTGCCTAAGCCATGCAAAAACTGGACAACCACACTCCATTACCATCTAAGGTGCATCAGTGTTCCATGGCCTGGCCAGAAAGGCTGATAGCCAAAAACTGGAGAAACCAAGGTTCCAGGTTAGTGAGACAGACACAGTCTTTGCACTAAGATGATCTCACTAATCTTTGGGTTCTCGAAGGGGTCAGTCATAGTTTCTGGTTTTCACACCACTTGGTTTTCAGTGGAAGGGACAGATAACTCCTAGCTTCATCTCCAAATAATTCACCCTTCCCAATCACTTGCAGTAACACCAAGGTTCAACTTCATGCAGGCATTCTTTATTTCTTTTCAAGCAATCTGACACCTTAAATAATACAGTAAGCCTAGTTTAGCCAGCAGAACCTTACTTTTACCAGTGGTCTCACATAATGCACATGAGGATATTTAATTTTCTTTCTTGGCATTCCTAAATGCCCACATTTTATGGTCAATGAATGGGTAAGCCTGTGTTCCAAACCAGCAGACATTGATGTATATATTCTGACATTCAAATCTCTGTGTAACTATGGCAAAGCAATTTGTGCTGGAAATGGCTCCTGCCACAAGCTAAGTTCATCATCACTGAAAACACAAAACTTGTAGAAATTTCCACACATTTGCTTCTGGCTTTTTAATATTAGTAAAGCTTCTGTCATTTTCATAGCTGTAAGAATACACTTTATCTATAAAATTTGATCTTTATAAAGTACTTAAGAGTCCATACTAGAGTTAATAGCAACACAATGAATCTATGTAGAGAAAGATAATATAATTTGGTAAATTTACAATTACAAACTCATCTACCTCAAAACAAAACGCTGAGAAGTTCTAAATATACTCAAAGCCTTTTTTTCATATTATATTAGCTCTTACCTGCATTTGAATTATAATGGATATGTGTCAGAACTAGACCTTATGCTTCTCCTTTTTTAATTTGTTCCTATAAAACCCATGCAGAATACTTATTGTAAAGACAATCTTCTTTCAGTTGTTACTAGCCACAATTAACAACATGATTTTAACAATAAGGGCAGGCTAATATCAGGACAAAACAACTATCCTATTACCTTACATGTAATTCATGTTACAGTCATGAAAATACAACTTAAAAGAAACTAAGTTACTAGGTGCATAGCACCAGAAGCAAAATACACACTGAAATACAAGAAATTCTGGCAAGCAGAAGGGTTTAACCTACTGCACATAATCTTGACTTTAGAGACTGCTTGCACACAGATTTCACAGGAGTGCTAATAGTTCCAGCATAATGAAATACGGGCATGAGCCCAAAGTGGGTTTATTTGCCATAACAGATCCACCTTAGGATCTTCAGTACCATAAACAAAGTCTCTGGCATTTGGGTTAACCTTCATCTCTAGTGCATATATATAGATTATATACATATTTTGTGTGTGTATACATATTTTGTGTATACACATATGCCCCGGAACACGTGCTTCACGGTGCTGCGGTTCCAGCTGAAAACACAGCTGCATTGGGCAGGGCACGTCTCCAGGATGAAGGACCACCGCCTCCCTAAGATCTTGCTTTATGGTGAACTTGCCACCAGCTGCAGCAAGAGAGGAGCCCCGAAGAAAAGATACAAGGACTCCCTGAAACAACATCTCAGCCTTGGCCATATTGATCACCATAACTGGTCTACTCTGGCCTCTAATCGGGAGGCCTGGAGACACACCATCTGTAACGCTGCCGCTTCCTTTGAGAACGCACGCAGGATCGCCCTTGAGGAGAAAAGACAAGGCAGAAAGAATCGTGCCCTGCAGAATTTACCACCTAAGGAGTCTTTCTGCTGTGCCTTTTGAAACCGGACATGCCTGTCTCGTATTTGCCTCATTAGCCACCAATGCACTTGTGACAAATGTGGGTAGAGCCCTTCCCAAATCTTCATTCACGAAGCCTGGCCATGATGATGATATATATACATATAGGTTATATAGTATATACAGGTTATAGTGTATACATATTTTATATGGTGTATATATAGGTTATATAGTAAAAAGGTTCCCACATGTGTCATGCTAATAGGCAGACAGAGATGCTACCATTCACACTAAATCCCATCTGAAAGAGAATTGATTTAAAGCATTTAACAATGCAAAGGCTTCAGACCAGAAAAGTCTACAAAATTTTTATTTTTAAACCTTTCTAATGCTAGATTGTCAGGTATTTTGCTTGCAAGTGAGCTAGTAGTACAGGGAATAAAAGAGGCTTATTTGCTGTGACTCAGGAAATGAGTAAAAAAGTCTGGTAGAATTAAACCTGCCAACATAATTGTCCAAAATAATAAGGCCCTCTCAAAAAAAACCAAACAAAAAAAAACCCCAAAAAACAACAACAACAAAAAAACACCCCACAAAAAAACCCCACAAAAACCCCACAAAACAACAACAACAACAACAACACACCAGCCAGAAAACCACAGTGCAGAATGCTGTTTTTAAACTTATATTCTCAACACATAATCCTTGGACTGTCTCTTTACACTCCTCCTTTCTCTCCACTTTTAGGTTCACAGCAGTCATGGCTGTCAGCTCAAATACAGAGAGTAATTCTCCCAAGTAGTCTCTGTGTTCAAACATTTCAACATATCAGTCTTCTCCACGGAACCTCAGCATATGTCCACAGAGAGAGTGCCCACACAAGAGAATTTTCTCTGGATCGCTTTCTGGCATTTTTGAACAAGCCTGAGGGAACTGCATTCCCTGCTGTGACACAGCAGCACCCCACCACCACTACTCACAGCAGGGACTGGGACCAGATATCACTCTTTGCTTAGTGATGTGTATTTTTCAGGAAGGAACAGATGAAAAGCAGCACTAACATGAAATAATCAGGAGGGAAACCTCATAAGTCACGCAATTCTGTAAACTGCTTAGTTCTGTTCTTTTTTTAGAACAACTGATTTGTATTCAGTACACAACAAAGAGTAACACTGGCTTTAAGTGCTTGTCCTATGACAAGATTTCCATGTTTTTACTGTGCTAAGTCGCATCCCCTAAATGCTTGTACAAAATACGCATGTAAAATAGCATATTTGCAGGGAGAAAAATACGAATCAAACTAATTCCAGGCAGCAAAAGTTATTTTAACTGCTACTGTTGCTTCTACATGAACTGAGAAAAAGAAACCAAGAAGAGGCATCGCTGCTCATAGCACTGACTCAATTACTTGCTGTGAGAACAACACCTTGTCTGCCTTCATACCAGATCTATGTAGCAACAGCAATAGTTTCATATTTCTTCAAATTTTCAAACAAGCAACCAGAAGGTAAATCAGAAAGCACCTGGCTGATGCTGCACACTTGCAGGGTCATTTATTTTATTTTTTAATTATTGTTGAATTCACATTCTTAAGCCATGAATATCTTTCTACAAAATGTTGCAGAAGACAACTCCCGGCACAAAAAGCATAAGAGTTAAGTAGAAAACACAACAGAACAGACGAATTAAGACTTACAGACATGCCCCCTTGTATTTCCACAGGCATTGCTGCAAAGGGGAACCTGAATGAAGAAACTCAAAAAGCTTCTGAGGTAGACTGGCAGCCATCCACTAGCTAACAGAAAATTATAATATCCCCTGATAACAGTTTTATCTACATGAACAAATATGACAGGCATGTCTTAGAAATGACAAGTGGGAAGAACACGAAAGATTTATGAGGCAAGATCTACTAGGTCAACTAAGTGAAAGAAACACAAATTTTCAGGTCTAAAGTAATATACAGCAACTTAAAAAAATAACCAAAAAAACAACCAAAAAACAACCAACAAACCAAACCACCGAAATTAAGGATAATTGCTGAGAGTCAGTGTTACAGGAGAGTTCTCTTCAGGAAAGAGAGAGAACATTTGTCATCTGTGGTAAATGAAAGGACAAATGGAGAATTAAGAAGGATTTAGATAAGCACCAGGCAGTGCTCATGGCACTACTAAGGCGTATGCTAAAGTGAGAGAAAGCGGTAATACCCACACTGACTGTTAAAGACAGTGGCAAAGAAGGTTGAACTTTTTTTCTTGAGAATTGCCTAATCCATGAAATGTCAGCTAAGATTTTAATTTGGATGGAAAGGTAGAGCTGAAGTAAAGAGACTGAAATAAGACTCATCAGTACAGATATGAATTTCTATTTTTCTCCACAGATAAGAGGAGAAAAAATGCAAAAGGCTGTGCAAAACATTGTCACAGAAGGAGCCTGAAGACTACAAGATTCCTGAAATTATGAAGGAGGAGCTAGTAGAGAAGAGAGACATCAGAACAGAGGGTAGTCACATTTGCAAACCCCTGAAAAACTGAGCGGATATGGAAAGGCCAAGTGACCGACCAACGAGTGAGAGGAAGGCTGAATAATGTCAGGGCTTCCAGAGGAGAGGAGCTGTCTAAGAGGGAAACCAGAGAGCAGTTGCTAAAGAACACGATGGATGATGTCTATGGAGGAGAACTGAAACATGTCTATGTTGCTAATGAACAGAAGGGCATGAAGAAATGGGGCAGCTTGAAAAGTATGAAAGGCCAGTGTGGAAGCAAGAATCAAAGACAAACAGGGAAGAACAATAAGGCAGAAGTGAGAAGGACTCAGAGAGGAAGACTACCAAGAGAAGATCTGATGGAGCTGAGAGGGATGACAAAGGCAACCAGCAAGGAGAGAAGAACTGTCAGCTATTTTAAAAATGGGAAAGAGTAGGAAAGGGGAAGAGTAAGGAGGCATGAGAATGGCACTGAAGCTGCTTGTGAAGGACACAGAAAAAACAGCAAAGAGGTAGAACAGCTAGTCATGGGTAGAGAGGAATTTAATCAACAGCAAACAGAACTAGGGAACACATGGTAGAACATCTGAAGGCACCTCTTCACATGGCAAGTGGAAAAACCGTGCATGTTTTGCCACAGTCTACATTAGTTTACATGGGCTCAAAAAGTAGGTAGGTAACAGTAATAAAATATTACCAAAGCATGGTAAGTAACAACAGTGCTGTTCCTGTGCCCCTGACAGTCCCTTAACTCCAGAACTCTTCAGCCAGGGACTGTTTGAAACAGTCACAGTTTGAAAACCATACTGCAAATTTTTCTGCAAACCAACCAAAAGATCTGACAGGGAGAAGGGAAGGTCACCCTCATTTCACAGAAGTAATTTTTTTTCCCACTGCTGTTCTGTTTTCTATTAGTCTTTCAGGTCTTCTCATGAAAACATCACCGTTTATTAAATAAATCTAGTGAAGACAACTATCATCTCATTCTCAGTACAAAACCAAAATATTTGAAACAATGCACTGAGAGGAAAATTGAAAGTTGAGACAATTTGCCATCAAAAGCCTAAATCTGTGCCTAATTATATCACATGCAATAGCTTGCTGAAGAACCTAAACTGTGCTATCTGAAAGAGTCTTTGGGTTCTGTACTGCTGCCAAAATGTTTTCCCCTATTTCCAGCGACTGAGCAACAACTTTCAGATTTAGCAACTGAAATACAAGTGGTATACAAATACTCATCTGTAGATGTAATTAGCATATTATTGATTTTTAACTGACTTCTTGCTGCTCCCTAAAGTCCATACTTGCAGCAAATCAGTCTCAAACATTCCGCAAGCATTGAAGGCATCTTTACAAATTTTAACCTGGAAAATTGCAATTTTCAGCTAATGACATATTATAACTTAATAGTCATTCATTTGCTTGCCTGTTCATTTCAACAATATCTAAAAAATCGTTATACTGCATAAATAATGTATTATATCCATAACGACAGGATACAGTACACTGTATGATTGATTATCTTGGCATTTAGCTCCTGTGGGAACAGCTTTTGTGAAACATGGCTCTATCAAACTCCCTGAAAATTACATTTTAGTAAAACTGTCTGAATGATCAAACTCGGGTATGGCTAGACATAATGTCATTAACATTACACAGGCAGGTACAAACTTGCACTCTTCATACTGTACCAAAGCAATGCTATTTTACTTCTGTTTCTCAAGGAATCAGAGATAGCAACATCAAGGTGGATCAATTTAAATCAGTGATTTGAATCAGTAATTATAAACCTCATTAAAGCCAGGAAACATTTAATTCCCACAGTGTTTTACACAAGAAATCACTGATACTTTCATTTTTATTTCAGTATTCTGAGGCACAATTGTTTTACACTGGACTTTACACAAAATGTGGTACTATTTTATGCTAATTATTTTAAGTCCCAGTTTTTCCTTTTCCATTAGCAAATGATAAAAGAGCCATCATGTAGTTGCCAAGTGTTTGCTAATAATTTTTTCATCATGGTTAGTGTCAAGCCTGACTCTTATTCCATTTTAAATACAGTAGACGCATGGAAAAAAAATTAAGTTTTCCAAGCAGGTGCTGTATTGTTAATTTAACATTTATGTACACATTCTGCATTGCTAACAAAATTTACTACTTCTGAGCACCCTATCTTCTTTTTGGTACAGCTAACAGCTTCCAATCTAATTTATATTCACAGGCTGAAAGAGGATGTTAGAGTAAACAAAGACAACCAGTTCCTCAAATCCTAACATATTTTTAAACCTTTAACTGCACCTTGAATTCAACTTATCAAATATATCAAATGAATAAAGCATTTCAGAACCAGGAAAGGATACAACTTGTTATGAAAAAACAGTTCATTTTCCCTATTAATGATTGTTCTCTAAATCACATCCCTATCTGAAACTTAATCAGCAACTTTATTTCTTGAATCATTTATTTTTAGATTTTTCTATTAATTTTTTTTCATAGCTCATTCCTTAATACCTTCATTTTATCCACTGTTTTTAAGTCCCCAAAAATAAAATAATGTATCTAACAAATTAAAATATGTATTTTAATAACTTTTTTGTTATTTTTATTGACTTGCTGATATATATACCTATCGTGTTATTAATAAGTATAAGATGGTTTCCCCCTCTGCTCTCCCATTCCCCAAATACTTGCAACATACATAGAAAATGTGAAAGAAAGGGAGAACAAGAAGGATAAATATTAATCTCATTGATTTAAAAATAAATCATAGCATGCTCAGAAGGCTGTCAGGAAAAGTAATTTTAGCCTAACTTTACTGCTCATTATGAACTCTGGTGCAAACAGTTCAATTGCTCTACTGACTTTCTGGCGTTGTTACACAATCGGCTTGCAATTATCATTTGCTGTACATTATTAAATACTGGAAACAGAAATAGCAAACTGAAAACAGGATCTACTGGCTTGAGTGTAGACATACCAGCACATATTGCCATATCGTGGTGTTTTACCACTGGCAGAAATGTTTAAACATATTTTCTCAACTGCTGAGGGAAAGATGAGGTTTCCTGTGGCAACATTAGTAGCTCCTAGAGACCCATCCTCAAGGGGTCTAGCAGTCACTAGTCTTCAGCATTTCAATCTTGACAAAAATCTGAAGGCAGCAGCCATAACACACCCCATACATAAAAACTATATTCAATTGCTACTTTCTCCACTACCTGTCATACAATGATTTAGATTTGCATAATTCTTCAATTCTTGGCCTAATACTTAGCACAACAGATGAAAACCAAGTCTTTTTTTCTCTTAGAAACCTTTTTCATCTGTTACATTAAACAGATCAAAAAAAAGAACTGTGACTTTGAAACAATGTTACACATTATTATAATTTCAGAGTCATAGGAGTATTCCTCTGTTTGAGAAATGTGGGCCTTAAGTGGCTGGTCCCCTTTGCACAGTCACATATCTTTGCAAGGGGAACATTTTATCTTTACAATAATATTTTTGCTTTCTTCAGGACTACAACTCTTTGCCACTGACAAGTTTAGGATTTCAGCTTTATAGAGTCACTAAAATTATTTCTGCCTCAGTAGAGCGACCTGATTATAAAATCCAGTTGTGATTTGATTGCACCCACAAAGCTATCTCCTCACGCATATAACTTAAATGGCTTACACTTCCTTTTTAAGTTCTTGCAGTCTCACAAAATTTTGAGGATAAAATTTAATGATCTATTGAAAATAAATAAATAATTTGTTATATCACATTCTACTCGGCATACAACATTAGCACAGAGAACATTTGCTAGAGGTACTGTTAAGTGAATATCCTTGTTACATTATGCATGACTTCCCAAAGCACTGAGTACATAACATCCATCATAAAATTCAGAATATATAACTAAATTTAGTAATAAGTATATTCAGACCTGTGATCAGCATTCTGACATCTCCAGTTATGAGTTTTAATTAAACTTGCTTTTGTATTAAGTCTATTTTTTTAAAATAAGTACAGAATCCTGCTTTATACATCATGCATAAGAAAAAAAAAAAAAAGATAAAAAAGTTATTTGTAGATGCCTTTTTTTAAAGGGACTTCATCATTCAAGTCACTGTTCCATAACTTCTTTTCAGTTGTGATGAAGAGGCGCAACTGCCGAACACGATCAGTGTCTTTGAGAAATTCAGACACCTCACTGGCAATCCATTTCAGCACCCCAAATACTACTTCCAGTGACAAAAAGCTGATAAATGAGATCAATGGGTGATACAGGGAATGGATTTTTTCTTTTACCAGGAAATAAATTATCAAAAAATAAACCCAAAGAGATTCTTGGATACCTCTGATACATCAGACTAACACTTGGATTCAAGTTAGTCTCAAGCAATAAATGAAACTAGAATTAACTATCACACCAAATTACCAAAACCAAACAAGGAAAGCCCAGCTTAAAGGATTTAGTATTCTGAGCTTCAGAAAACCTATGAGAATGATTTACTGACACTGTGGCACAGAAGAGGGGTGGTTTTGCGGTTGGTTTGTTGGTTTTGGGGGGGTTTATTACCATATTAATACTTTTGTTCAAAGGTTACTCTTTCTACATTTCCAAAAAATAGTTTTTATTAATAGAGCCTAGTACTCTACCATTCACATTTTGAATAAATACCTTTTCAGAACAGTCCAAACCAAGATTCCTTGGAATCATATTCATATTTACATTCATATTTACAAATTCTACATCACTTCCTCCTTGATATCAAACAAATGCACAAACACAGATTTACTGGCTAACTACTATTAAGTAGAAGTTAGAAAGTAACTGTCTCTTGGAAAAACAGCTCTACTGGAAGAGCAGAAAACTATTTCCCTGCTGCATAGAAACCTACTTAGTTATGCAAGAGAAGAAACTAAGAATTTCAGATTTATCTGAGCAATTTCACTCCATTTCCTGACAATCGGATAGGTAGAATGCAGCATCTGTTAAAATTTCAGTATTAATTCAGCACAAATTGTGCTTTAAACTTTTATTTCTCTGAAGCAATCTGTACTCGAAGAAAATTCTGATTTTAGACATGCTTTTCAACACATGTAAACACCGCTTGCTTTTCAGACCAGGGTCTGTATCTCTTATCTGTACCAGCATCATGGGCACGGGCATGTACTGCTACAAGGAAATTCCAAAATCTTTTGTGTGCATTGAGTTGTACAAACAAGCCTCTAAAACAGATGACTGTCACAAACAAAATATACAGTATTTATTACAAGTTTCCAAGAAGCCAAGATTTTGTGTAGAAAATAACTTGAAAGATGAGTCTTTTCATAGTATTTCTTGACTGCATATTTCCTATAACAGAGAGATTGTGAGCACATCCTGATGAAATGTTGCATATAAATAAACAGCACAAATAAAAGGAGGTAAAATGCTTTAAGGATGTGTACTGACAAATTGAGAATGACCATAAAATAATTAACATAAGAAGAAACGCAAATATTGGAAAGTTATTTTGGTTCTAGTTTGCTGTTTGTGCTTCATTACTAAAATTTTAAATCCATTTCATCACAGACATGCACTGTACTGTATTTTCAAGATCAATTAGGTTTATTTTGTAAATATGAAATAGTTAGAATTTCAATCTAGAATTTTCCTGGAGAGAATTTTGGACAAGTAGTTTGTCAAATTTGTTATTTTCCTATTTCTCCTCACCTTTTCCATCTATTCGATGCTTTTGATATGGTTCACATAATGCCTGCTGCAGTCACTTTCACTGTGTTAAAGAACACTAATTTGGAAATGAAGATGCACCAAATTATATTCCGTAGCTTTTGGAAAGAATGAAAAGTGAAAAACAATAAACCCCCTGCATGCTAAATAGAGTCAGTGACTACAAGACATAAAAGAACTACTGCACCAAAACGTTCTTGCTGCTGCTGCACTGACACCTCTGAATTTGAACAAATGTGGCTCATTAAGCTGAGGCAGAATAAAGACAAAACTGGAATAGAGGTTTTCCAAAGTGCTCCACATGCAGGTACCTTATTTATGAACTTTATTTTCTTTCCAATATAGGTAGAATGGCAAGCATCAATGTGTTGCATATGTTGTAATAAGTCTGAAGAGGTTTCAGCTGATCGGTCTTAAATCCCTGTTTCTTCAAAGGTGTAGGAGAGTTAAATGAATGGCCTAAACAGACTAAGTGTACAGCTGGGTAAAACTGACATTCTAGAGAAGTAATATAAGAGTCATCATGGCATACTTGTACAAAATGTAGTTGACAGCAGTTAATTCTGGAACCCTTCCAAACTGAGACGATGCTAATTTTTTTTTTTAAGCTGAATGGTGATTTGAATACTGCAATAGTGTCATCCTGTGTAAATGTTCAACTCCCTGTACCTTATTGATATTGTGACTCAAATATAAATATATATATATACACATATATATACACAATTCATAGAGAAGAATATTATATACGCATTTGCGTTCTTTCACAATGTGCACTCGCAGCCCAGAAAGCCAGGCTGGATGGGGCTCTGAGCAACCCAGTCTAGTGAAAGGTGTTCCTGTCCATGGTAGGGGGGTTGGAACTGGATGATCTTGAAGGGCTTATCCAACCCAAGCCATTCCATGATTCTATGATATGATTTTTCAGCAGCTCATTTCACTTTTGTGAGATGAAGAATGTTAATTGTTTTTCTGACTTTCAAAAACAGAGAATTAAATGTAATTGCTCAATGCAGATATGCATACACAGGCTGGGATTGTTAGAATACTATCAAGTATTAGATAGAGATGGTCAAGAGAGGTTCACAATGTTTCAAAAATGACAGCCTACTAACAGCATACTAGTCCCTCACAGATGCCATATGGAAGCCTGACATCCCCTCTGCACATTGACCAATTTTACTGATGTTAATGAAAAATAACTGGCTAAGAAAAAGTGAGCTGCACATATACTAAGCCCTTTCATGCTTTCTTAGTTTTATGGGTGTTTCACTAAGCTCTCCAAAATCATCATTACGAATTTGTTTGCTCATTTAGCAGAAGTAACAGTGTCATGTTAAATAATATTTAACATGATTTAACACTGGCATATGACATTTTCAAGATTTCTTTATTGCTTTTAATTACCTGTTCTATTATTCTTTTTAATTCAGCTATTTGCTGTTTAGTCTGTTAATAAGAGCAATGAATTACTATACCATATATCAGCTCTTTAGAGAACATTTGCATAGCTACACCAACTCAATGTTTTTCTACAGTCAAGTAGTTATAATACATAATGAAAGTATACAAAAGAAAATCCAATAGGGTACACTGGAAGGGCTGAAAGACTTATTATGTCAATGAAGTCATACGTAAGAAACAAAACTATGTTTATTATCCATTCTAATTTAAATCAGCGTTCTTATTTCTACAGGAGTACTTTCAACCAGAGACAAACCATTTTCAACAAACAAAATATCTTTTCATAGAAAGTTTTACCCTATCTGAAGCTGCCCAGAACCATAGTAAGATGGGATCCCCCTATGGCCCAATGCAGAAGAATATGCAACTGCTTCAGTTACCTTCAGGAACTAGTGAGCTTTCTTGACACTACTGCACAGCCCAGCACTCCTATGGAGATGGTCAGCAGCAATTTTATGTCACAAGATTAGTTCAATATCTACCAACCCATTCTAAATTAAAAGACCTGACATCTCTCCATCAGTAATCAACATTCACAAGGTAAGTTATGAGCAGAAAGCAGACAATTTCCAGCTAGGATTGGCCCAGGGGAAACAGGCATATTTGCTTTAATCTGCTCTAAATGAAAGCATAAAACGCAGTCATGTGTTCCAAAACATGACAGTCATGTGCCCATTGTCTTCCTGGATGAAGTTAATCCAGACTGCACCCTAAATCAAACGCTATTAGCTTGTTACAACAGTAGCTTCTCACAGAATTTCAGGACATCAAAGATGTTTTTAAGTGCTAAAATGGGCATATGAACTATTAGATATTACACACAGCTGATCACTTTTACAATTTAAACAACTTCTAAAGTCTAGTCAAGACAAAGCACTTGTATTTGAGGATACAAAGTTACAGCTCACAGAAAAGCTTAGAATTGAATTCCTTGTGCTCTCTGACTGTTCAAGTAGTCTTGGTTTTGCATGCAAAATTAAAAAAAAATAGTTATCTATAGTGCCATACCTTTAATCCTGGCTTTCATGAAAGAAGATTAGGCTCAATTGTTCTTAGCTAATTACCAGAATAAGTACAGGCTTTTAAAATAAATCCTAACTATAAATGTTAAATAGCAGAGTGCCCACTTATTCACAGTTACTTAAAAAAGACTAGCAGGCATCTTTAGGATCAAAAAATTTCTCATGGCTTTATCACAAGCTGTTTAAGTTTAGCACATTTTTCCTAAACACACATAGGCCAATTGCATAAAATAAAGGTGCCACTTTAATGGAAACAATATTTACATTGACTTGTTGATAAAACAGTTAGCTATATTCCTAGAAATCAATGTACAATCTGACAAATGGTAGGCTACTTGCAAATGTGTTGAAGAAGAAAAAAAAAATCACAAGGTTACTTTTTCTTTTAGTGTCCTTGCTGAGAGATAAGAAGAAAACAATAAATTTGAATTACAAAACGCATCTGGAATATCTGAGATAGGTTGTGCTGTCAACAATTCTTTCTTTGAAAGCACCCTATACACAGGAGACTTGCTCCCTTTCATTGTTCGAATGTTTCTGTCTACATTCTAAGCCATCCCTATTAAATGGCCTATGATTTAAGACTTGAAAAATATATTTAAAATAGAAGGGTATTTTACTTCATCTTAAGAAATGTTAATCTTTAGTCAGCCACTACATGACCTAGTTAATTCACTGCTCAGATGGTGGCAGATACAAGCTTCTATGCTAGAAAGTCCACTGAATCTCACTGAAAAGGAAGCTACAAGAATCAGTTGATGTATCATTTCATTTATAATACTGCAATATTCTAAGAAATATGCTACAGAGTAGAGGTTTTTTATGAACACCCCATTTATGAAAAATAAATTAAAAACTGTTGCTAGCATGCAACTGGTTTAGTGCAGTTATGATTAATGTAGCTGCCACAAGGACACATGCAAAAAAAGTCTAATTTACTAAAAAATATTCAGGGCAACATTTGGATGACTGGAGGCTACAGCAACACCTTCAACTAAATACATTTGCATCAAGCCACTTGTTTTACAATTACGTTTTCTCTTTTTTCCAAAAAAGTAGCTACTCTGTAGACCTGATGGTTTTGCATTCTTTTCAACTGAAGATGAATTTAAACCAGCAAAAGCAAAACAACAAAAGAAACAAATAATTTCAGAGTGCTCGGGTTTTTAACATCAACAAGAAATCACCTACCAATACACAAAAAATTAATCTAGGGATTAACCATTTAACTTTTTTTCTTGTCTCATAATATATATAATGGGAAAAGAGGTTAAAACATCTGCTCTGAGTATGGTTCCACGTAACTGAGATTAGAGTACAGATGATCTGAGGCAACTGGTTATTATTTTTATTTAAATTCTGATACCACCTAAATAGTATCACATCCAGAGCACAAATATCTACAAGCACTACCATATCAGAAGTGCCACTACATGATAGCATCTTTATCTTTTACTATGTAGAAACAATTAAATTGTTTGAAAACAAAACCCAGATAGCATCAAAAATTCAACTAAGACAGGAATGGAAGGGGCAGGCAACCACTCCATAAAAAGCTTGCTGCCATACACTAAAACACTTAGCAAAGCTTTACAAGAGAAACCCGCACAAGTACCAAAAACTACAACTATAAAACACCTCAGGAAGATTTTTTCTAGTTCTCATGAAAGCTAGAAATTTGTAGAGGGACATTTTCAGAGGATGCTGTACCTCTAATTACAGAGCAAAACAAAAAGAAACCCTCAACCCTAATAATTCAGAGGGAAAGAAACAAATAAAAAAATCTGGTGACTGGTTGAAACCTGAGCCCAAGAGCAAAATGTACCCATGAGGTATCTCTAACAGATGAAGTCCTCCTCAGCCATATATTCCAATGTCTGCTTCCAAAGAAAGTTGAAAGTCACAAACAAAATTAACACTGAAATGTCCCATTACAATATTAATGTAAAAGACAAAGAGCTTGCTTTTAATTTGAGTCCTAACTTAATGACCCAATCATGGAAGTCAAACAAATGTATGTCATCATGATTCTTTTAAATGCAATTTACTGATACAGTTTTTTATAGCTTCTCTAACCACTTGAAAACATTTTTGTTCACTGACAGCTGTATGATTACTATTAAGTTACTCTAAAATATTTTTTTGTACAAGAAGGTATAATTCATAAAGGCTCTATTATGGAAAAAAAAGCAGCCTGCTACTGTCCAAACTAGTATTTAGTATTGACTTCTGTAAAACTGAAAGTTGTCATCAGATAGAGAAAAAATGGGAAACTATATTCAAGTCTTCCCTTTAAAAATGCATTTAAAGAGCTTCCATAAAGTCAAGGTCTTAGCTCCAGTCGTGTGTTAAGATAAAATTTTTCATTTTAAGTAACTTTCAAAGCTATAAGACAGTATAATCAATAAATGAATAAACTTACAAAATCAATACAGAATGGCCAAAAATAAAAAAAATTTCCAGTTGTTCCTCAAACTACTAGATATTGCCTGATGATTAAAGAATATTCCTATGCAAGATGTCCCACTGCCTTTTAAAAACCATTCCTAGAAAAGATAACCCATGAGCGTGCTTTGCAAACAATAAGAAAGCACCACAATTTCAAAAAGTATGACTTCCCTGAAGAATCCTCTTCCACAGGAAGAGTTCAGAATGTTTCAGGCAAAACAGTAAAGCAGAAGTTACAGCCCTCTATCCTCTCCTTCATGTGTACTACAGAAGCTGCCTCTGTGTATCTAGAACACTGGATATCCAGAGCACTGTATCCAGAGCACTTGAGACTATTTGTTTCAAGCATCACAGTAACATTTTCTATATGTTTGCAATTCAACTCTCCAAATGAGACTATTATTAAGGTTGAGTACCATTTTTTTTCTAGGACTGACACTGTGATGCACAAACTTTACTGCCATAATTCAGGAATAAGTGCCATAAAAACACTGGCAGTCAATTAATGAAAAGCTAAGAAGGCTATACAGTATTATACCTGGAAAGGATTTCACACATTTACAAAAATATTTCTTGTTTTCAAGAAGCCATCATAATCCATATCTGCATTTTTAATTGTAGTCTACACACTTTTGAAAGTTAGTATGGTTCATTGCAAATAATTGAGAAAGCTGTTGAAATTCTCATCCTCTCTATGTAACAACATGGCCTGGAAAATACCTTTGGAAATACCTCTCAAAAGGTAGATGATATTACCAGCAACAGATCCAGAGAGCAGTGGTAACCTGGCCTGGCCTACAGTTACTGGAAGAAATGCTTGTACCACCATCACATCACATATGAATTGCAATTTCTTTTTAATCCCATCTTTACATTTTTTCTCTTTTTAAAAGCCTTTCAGACATTTGGGGACACTGGCTCAAATCTCCGCTCTAGCCCAAAGTCAGAAACAAAGTCTAAGGAATTCACTGGGTATGTCCCTCTTCTCTTGCCTGCACACATCAATAGAACTAAATCCTCATCAGATTGCAGTGACGAAAAACACGCTAAAAGATCACACAGCACTCAGTACTACAGTCACAAGGTCTGCAAAATTTAGATAGTCAAAATTTATTAGCTTGTAAGGTAGCATGCATGGAATAGCCTTTCAGGGGATATTTCCTGCTCCTTCAATGAAAAGTTAGATGGTTGTTGCTACTGCAATACAGTAGTTTATCATCAGCCTTTGACACAATTTTCCAATAGGCAACTTGTTATCTTTGCTTACAAATATCACACTTAAAATGCATGTATCATAACAGAAAAATCACAGCCGTCATGGTTGATGGGTAAAGACTTCTGTGCTGACATCTTCAGCATTTTACAGCTGTCTAAAAGTAAAAACTGACTGAAAATGTTTCTACTGAATGACAAGGGTTACAGATGAATAGCTCTAGCAGCTATAGATCTAACTGATGTTTGAAGCTGCCAATAATTAAGAGCCAGCAAGAGAGTAAAATGTTCTGAAAAGATGCTATCTGATTTTGTTTGATAATGAAACATATTAGGACAAGTAGCTCGTTCTTTTTAATACTGTTTATAACACTATTTCACTCTAGTTTTATGCTTGTGACTCAAATATCTGAAAAAATGCTGAGTTAAAAGTGCCTTTCTAAGGACGGTACTATATAAAGATAACTTCAAAGATGCTAGGAGTCTTACTTCCAAAGGTCATTTCAGAGATCAATATGCAGAGGGACAAGGTAAAGCTGCTACTCAAAATCACCACAAAGACAGCAGATCAAACAAACAAACAAACAAAGCTAAACTCGAAAATTTCAACTTCTTGCTGCGTGTTTGAAACTATCCTCTTGTGCATATTTTGGATATAACACCACACACCTTTCACATTGAAAACAGCTGCAGTTTGCTTGGAGGTCTAGATGATATACACTAAAAGAAATCATAAAACTGCCGGACAATTTATTTACAACATAAACCTTTCACCATGGCCAAATCCTCTTTGTCCAACAGCAGACATAATTAAAAAATACTTTCCTCTTTTATTAAAACACCTGTAAAAAATCTGAAAACAATTTCAGGTGACAACTGGGTTTGAAATGCAATGCCTTATAATAATGCAATGCATTATACAGGGAACAGACTTTCAAATTGCCTTTCAGAACAAACAATAGAGCAGATTTTCTTCAGCACCTGCAAAACTCATCTCATGGATTTGTAATAATGAATTAAGTATGTCAACTCCTTTTCAAGCAGAGCTAATAAACAGAATCCATCTTTTAGTTGGTGGATCAGAAGTCACTAATGTTATCTGCACAAATCTCTTGCTCTATGTTTAGGTGTTTTCTGCACGTTTTCAATAGCACTGTAATGACCAATTATGAGAATGCAAACATTGTAAACAGTACAGGGTGAACGACAGCATGAACTTGCAATGATTCCTCACTGACTACCCATAAAGTTCTTTCAACTCATGGCAATCAAAGCAGACCACTCTGAAGAATGGCTATCTAGCCTTTAAAGAACAAACATGTTCGTACAGGGAAGCCAGCACCTTGCAAAGTATGACCTCCAGTTCATTCCTGACCTATGTCCATATGGCAACTCTGTAAGAGAGAAATCAAATACAGAAACCTGTCTTTTTCACCATTCATTAGCAACAGAGGGAACTGGATGGAATTTCCCCACAAAAACATTCACTAGAAAATTTTTTTTGGTGATGAAATACTATGACATCAAAAGTACTTTCACCAACTATTCAGTGCCTCATACAGTTGGACGTTTCTGATCAGTTTCTAAGTAAATTATCTTCAAAGTTCATAAATAATTCATCTTCCTGTCTTGAGGCTGTAACAGTGGATCTGGCCATTCTGCTAAGGGACAAATCCAAACATCCTGGTGACATTAACCAATTTTAAAGACATGGTGACTTTTGACAGACTTCAAAAAATTTTTAAATGCATGGTTTTCAGTATGACACCTTTTGCTTTTCTATGACCTGTCTGATACACAGTCTGATTTAACAAATACAGCAAATAACTGACAGAATTCAGCAAAAATTTGTTCCTTGTAAGATCATTCAGACAGCTTCCCAATCTCTATTTTTACCTCTTCTAATTATAGCTCTTTCTTTGCTTTACATCTGTCAACTGGGACCTTGTACTGGGTTTGTGTGGTAAGGTTTTGATAGCAGGGGGAGTTACAGCAGGGGCTTCTGTAAGAAGCCACTAGAAGCTTCCCCCCTGTGGGACAGAGCTCATGCCAGCCGGCTCCAAGACAGACCCACCACTGGCCAAGGATGAGCCCATCAGCACCGGTGGTAGTGCCTTTTGGACAACATAGTTAAGCAGAAGGAAGAAAAACTGTGCAACTGCAGCTGAACAGAGAAGTGACAAAATGTGAGAGAAAAAGCCCTGCAGACATCAAGGTCAGTGAAGAAGGAGGGGAAGGACATGCTCCAGGTGCTGGAGCAGAGATTCCCCTGCAGCCCATGGTGCAGACCATGGTGAGGCAGCTGTGCCCCTGCAGCCCATGGAGGTCCACAGGGATGCAGAGATCCACCAGCAGCCCATGGAGGACCCCAGGCCAGAGTAGATGGGTTCTCATCTGCAGGGGGCATGGGGGAGAAGAAGAAACTTGGCTCAATCCCTTTGTTGGGTCAAAATCCCATTGTGTTATGAAGTGCAGCATAAGCTTTATTTCAGAATGATTTTACTTAGGGCACTTGTCCCTGTGAAGAATAAAGAGCTGTACTTTCTTATTCAGCTGGTTAGGAAATGTCTTGGTATCTCCCCTCACTTGTCTTCTTTCTCTATTTACATCATGCTTTTCTGAGCTTTTCCTCATGTTTTCTGACTTCTTTCTACTGCATCCTTTCTAAGCTGAGGGTGACTAGAACAGCACATAGTTCATAAGTACACTGAGCCCCCTGAATTTATGTCTCCCAGAGAAAACTTAAAAAGTAAATAAGAAAACAACCCCACACCACAAAAACCCTACAACAACAAACCAACCAGGCATCACGTGAGTCCATGCTAGTTCTAGCACAGCTTAAAAGACAGTCTGCATATAACAATTTCTAGTTCAGAAAAGAACTCGAGTTTCCTAGATCCCACTCCTATTCACAGAATAAACACAAGCAAAGAATAAAACTAAAGTATTCTGAGATATATTGTCAAAAGACAAAGAAGTTGGTGGGGGGCAGGGGGAAAGTGTGACAGAGAAAATGAAAAAATACATCAGTAAATGTTATAAATAAGGATGTTAGCAACAGTCCAGCTCCCAGTTATGGTAGCTATTGTTTGTCAAAGGATTTTTTATCCATTTATTTTACAGATGGCACTTACATCAAAGAGTAAATGAAAACACTGAATAGCTGGGAAATGTACAGTCTCCTTCATTCCTTACTACACAATAAGCGAACGCTGAGTTGAGTACCTGGCTCAGCTCAAAGTGCAGGCAAGCAGACAGGGAGAAAGGGAGTAATTTCTCAACCACCTGCATTGCTGTATTTATACAGCAAGGGACAAGCACTGACAACTTTAATTCTGGCTTTTCTTAACTTACAAGTAATTAGCTTTGAACCCTTACTGATGTTCTTTTATTAAAAGGTTTCTTGTGAGAAGATAAACGTGTGCAAGGAGTAATTAGAGACTGAAACACTTTCAGCTCTCCCAGCAATGGAGGAATGGTGCGACTGGAAAAATAAACATTTATTCAGCAGTACTAGAATGCCCAGCCCAGCAAAATATTACCAATAGATATTTATTTGAAGGAATGTCAGAAAAATGAGACCTTACAGAAAGAAGAGAACAAAACAAACAAAAAGCCAGACACAAAACTTTTTCCTAAAAATACTAAGTACATTTCCCAAGGCTTTGCTCCTAGATGATGCTATTACCTTCCTTTCTGCTGTTCCCCATTGCTTCTACTCTTAGTTGCCACACAGCAGAAACAGAAGCAGTAGCAGTTTGAATTTAACTCCTTCAGAAGAAACAGAAAAGGGGTTAAGGAAAGAGCACGAGATAAGAACCTTAGAAATCTATAAAAAGTTTCATAGAAGACCAGAGGAAAAAAAAAAAACAAGAGTGAAAGGAAACATTAGGCCTTAAGGAAAAGAAATGTTGCGGGAGCCAACACAGAAAAACCCAGGTCCTAATGGACTCCAGACAGAAGGTGGTGCTTCATTTGGGGGGAATTATGGGCTTGTCAGATTCCCCATGCAGTCAGTTGAATAACCACGTGTTATTACTAGTTTGGCATTTCCTATTAATGAACTCCTTGGTTTAACAATGCAGTCAATAGTGTGAAAGTACAGAAAACTTATTATTATCTCTGCTCACTGTGGTAAAACAAGGGCTACTGCATTACTCTTGATCTAGTATATTTGGCAAAGGAGGATTGACAAAACACTAAATCCTTAAAAACTCTCTTGAAAAAAATTATATTTGAGAGAGTCATTAAGAGTTTTCTCGTTCTCTTTTAATGCTCACATAAGATTCAGCCACTGGAATCTTGATGACTGCATGATCCCAGAGCACTCTGAAAAAAACAGCCTTTAGAAGAATTTCAAAATGCTGGCAACTTCAGCATTATCAGTCAGAATGCAGATAATGGTTTTCTGATTGCACAGATCAATTTTCATCACTAGTAGCAATTACAGCTGCTGAGAGTAGCTATAGCACACTATGCACAATACTGCAAGCAACACATCCCAGGAATAAAAACAGGGGGGCATGCTGAGAAAACAGAACTGCTTCATTTAATACTAAATACTGTTACTTGCTGCGTAGGGATGTCAGCCATCAAAACACATCTGAAAGATTAGCCCTGCTCATCAGCCAATTAACTCATCCTTAAGAAGGTAAGACCTGAGATACAGAGCAAAATAGAGTTCCTGCATCTGAAGCCTATAACCTAAGAAAGTTTCAAACACATAAGGAAAGCTGTGAAGTGATTCAGAATAATACCAGAACAAACCAAGGTGCAAAATAAACAAGTTTGAACAGTCTGATACAGCTTACTTGTGCAATGGAATCATCTGTATAATATTTATACAAAGTTGCGGCATGTGATTACACCTGCTTTTCACAACACATAGGAAAAAGATCTACAAATCCATAGAGAATTTCCACTTCCTAAATAAAAGCTTTGTGTGCAAGTTGCTGCAAGCCTTAGATCATTATGTCTGGATTGTTTGGGATTTCCCACTTCTTCAGGATTATGGGCAGAGGCAGAAAAGAGGGTGAAGATCTCCAGAAGGGAATTCTTCTGTACAGTGTTGATTATGGTATCAAAAGACTATGGTGAGGCAAAAAGAAAAATAACACCACACTTACAAAAAACAGCTTGTTGCTTTAAACATGTATGGAACATAGCAAATAAGCTTGTAGTAAGAGCTTTAAATTTTGTCATTTAGAGGGAGAGAAATTCCAAATACCGATTATTAAATAGACACTACTGACTAGTAGCATAGTGCAGATAAACAAGTGAAGTATCATTACAATTAACTTTATATAGTGGCCTGTTTGCTAGGATGAATATGCCTAAAGAAAGGTTTGTAACACTTTAGGACAGCTTTTTAATTTTTTTTTCTTTTATTCATACTGGTGCAAGTGCTGCTTCAACAGTGGCTGTTGCCTCATTTCTTGGCCAGATTCAGGCAGGAGCAAAGGAACCATTCATGTTTTGCTCACACAGGGACTGTTGAGGGGATTGTTAAATCAGTGAAGAAACTGAACGAGAAATGTTGGAAGCCAAGAAGAAATTATGCTGCTAATTTACATATACATTTCAAACCAAACTGTAGTGGCTAGTTATGTTTAAACTGTACACTTGCCATATTTACAAGAGACCATATTTAAAAATTAAATGCTTACATATTGATGGACAGTGATCACAAAGCTAAGTCCCAGTGCTCTCTTCTTCCCCTATTTAAGTTTACAGAACATGGTGATACACAGTTAGAATGAAAACATTCCATCAATGCTGAAATGGAAATCTGAAGCTCAGCTGGAAAGGTCTCTGCCCTTGAATATATGTGCTTGTACTTTGCAATGCACAGAGAATTCTTGTCTGGTTTTTTGCATACCTATTGCTTTTCTAGATACCTGTATTGAATCAGAATATGTTGCCTGAATAGATGAAGTGTGTATTCAAACAGAATAACCTTATCAACTGGGGCTTAATCGTTCACCTCAGAAAGGCACCTCTGCAAGACTAATGGAGGACTTGAATTGCTTTCCCTGTGCTCTACTACACTGTCATATGCAGGGAGGAACCTGACGGTGGGATCCTGCTCCTAATATGCACAGAGACAGGCAAAGAGGAAAAATGAAGTAGAGTAATACATACCTCTCTTGTTCAAAGGAGAGACAGAGCTGAAGCAGCAACTGAAGTAGCCCCTCAGTTATTTGCTGAGCCCCGCTCAAGAGCATGGGGGTAATGGTGCCAAAGCACTCCTCAATTCTACAACTATAAAGGCTTATTTGTAACTATATGATACAAAAAAAAGATTACAAACCCACAAAATTCAAGCAGAAGAAACCACATAATTCAAGTGAAATGCATACTTATCTCAATTTGCAATCTTGCAATTTTCATAGCCTAAGCTATTAATAAAAAATACAACTGAGGGCATTTTTCCCCCCTCAAAATGTCAAAATATTATTAATTCTGAAATAAACAAAATTGTGTGGTCTTTAACATGCTCAAAGTTCTGGATCTCAGCAGTTGAAACCTAAGATGGCTCCAAAGTTTCAGTTCCAATGGTATCAAACTTACAAGGACATTCTAGAAACAAAAAGTTTCCTAAAGAATAACGAATTAAACAGTGTAGTCTTCCAGAGTCTATTGGAGAAATTTCATCAATGTTGCCCTAGAAATTTAAGAAAATCATTTGCAATCAAGTAAGACAATAACCTTTGTGCTCCCTGCCATACCAAAAATACTGTTATTCTGTTCTTACAAATCCTTATCATGTTTTGCATTAAAAGCTTCCCTAGAAGTGCAACCCGCCAAAATAAGAAAAAAACCCCAAAAGTTTGAAGAAAAAGAAATTTCCTCTCTTTACTACAAACGTGAAACCAAACACAAAACAAAGCACAGGATATAGGTATATCAGAAACTGTAATGAAGGTGCACTTGTATTGATCCACTGTGCATCCACCTCATCCCAGCAGACTGTCAGGGAAAAAGAGTATGTGCAAGGTCCACGGCCCCACTACTATGCTTCTGAAAGGCCTATGGAGAAATCACTTCAGTGACTGGTAAAACAGCAGTTTTTGGTGTGTAGAGCAGCAAACTGTCATCACATACCACGTATGATTAAAATTAACCGTTGTGAATATTACACTCAAAAAATTCAATTGCTATAGCAGTGGCCAATTAGTTTAAATGGTCAATCTGATAAATGTATTTAAAATCCTCAGTGTGCTGGTGACTGCAATGAAAAGGTTCATAAAAGCATGCATAATTGGCAAATCAATCCATCAGAATACTTCTTTGCTACTTGTTTGGAGTCACAACACAGAAATACTGGTTTAATCATATAAATTCTTAATTGCAGAAAAGGTAGGACTTATAACAGCTTTAAAAAGCAATTTAATTGTTATATTAACTGGAATCATCAACATAATATTTTCAAAAATCAAAACACAAGTAACATTTCCATACAGGTACATAATACCCATTTTCAAATATTAACTTAAATATTGTAGAATATATTGATTCAAAGTACAAGTAGTTCAGAATCGGCAATTCATTTTCCATTCATTTAACAACGTGACCTTGAAATCATGATTCTGCCTGGAGAAACCTGTTTAAAATTACTAAATTATAGGTTAAAATGTTGATAGCCCAAATTACTCTGTTTATTCACAGAGCTTTTTAAGGAAATTTACAAACACAAACTTGCACTGAATAAATAAAGCTACTCACAGCTTTTGGATATGCATACAGGACGCAACAGTTAACAGACCAGAACTACTTCTAAACCAAGGTTAGTGAAATTGTTTTAAGCAAGAAATTTGACTTATTTAAAGAGATCAAATTTGCGTGGTAATTTCAGCTCTAAGCTTCCCACACTAGAGATACTGGAAGATTTTGCAGGTGAACAGAAGTATCATTGCCTCATTTTTTGCTGTTTGTTGTGATTTTCAGAATCAAGAATAATTACTAATGAAGAACAATTTTTAGGCCTTTGCAATTATCAAACAGCAGGGACAAGACGTAGCCTGACCCGAGGCTGTATCAGGACATGATCCTCTCCTCAGGTCTTCTATGAAAAACAGAAACACCAGAATCTTGACATCCTCCAGACCATCAGAAGTATCTAGCCCTGAAACCTGCTCCAGCTCCAGAAATCACAGAGATCTAAAGCAATGGCTCCTCAACACCATCCATGGGAGGGTTATGAGAGTGATCCAGAACCAATGCACCTTCACCATTAACCATCAGTATTCAGGGCATCCCATGAGACTTTCCCCAAGAACATTTCATGAACCCTGATCAAGGGGATTTGGGAACCTGTATTCACGGGAGGTGCAGACCAAATTCCTCCTTCACTCCTATAAATCTCTTTTCCACACTGAAATTACTGTTCACACCCACACTGAATCTAGCATCTCCAGTCTAAACACCAGGCCGTGGGCTAGATCTCAAGAAAAAGGAAATTCAAGGCAGAGGCAGAGCTGTCAGGTAATACAAACCCAGTAACTACAGGAATGATACACAGTGGATGCAGAGTTTTCATCATATTTTAAAGTGTGTATTTCTCCCAGTGGATTATTAGCCACAGCTACCAAGGTATCTGACTGTCCCATTCTTCTTCAAATTTTCCCACACAGTGCAAAGATTTCTTGAGTTACATTTGGCATGGGTATCTCAAATCCATTGGAGGATGTGAGAGATTAAAATAAAATGGTGGTTTTAATGGTGGTTACAATCTCAACAGAGAGCTGGCACAAAGTGCAGAAAACACAATGCTATAGTGATGTGATAAAGGCAGATATCAATGCCTGAATCTGCCATATCTTTAAGTATATGCCTCCTGCTCACCCACGTGTATTTTGTAGACATGGTCACATAAATCCTTTCATAACAGTAGAAAGATTCCTAACTTCATTATGACTCCGAAAATGTTAAATTATGTATATATAAAGTATATATTTTGTAAAATCTCATACACAACTACTAATACCTGTGGGAATAGAAAAATACATCAGGGAGAGAACAGAAGAGAAAGGGAGGACATGAGAGAAGCTAAAGCATATTTATTATCCTGCTGTTGCTGTCGATCTTTTAATGCTCTACAATTATTCAGCATTTCCCATGAAAAAGTGCCCCTGACAACCAAGCACTTGGATTTCTTCCAGAAGTCAGTTTTTCAGATTGATAAAAATCCCCATCCTCAACTTTGTCCAATGAAAACAGAAAAAACCCTCTCAGTAAGGCATATGTGTTCAAGCTGGATTTCCCTAAGTTTTCAGCAGGCTACATTTTTCTTATGGACCTTGGATAAATGGCCTCTGCTCTGCTAGTCAGCCCCTTTTCAGGTTTTTCTGTTTTGCTTTGGACGTCAGTGTGGTATAACTGCTACAGGATTGCCAATGACTGAATCAGTGCACCAAACTGAGCAAGTTTTACCTCCAGGCACTGTTTACAGATGGCGTACAAACTATTTCTAGCAGATACAAATGCCTTCTTTCAGAAGCTAGTTATCATTGCTTGCATGATGCTGGGAGCTGATAGTTGAGGATTACAAAGCACATCAGTGCTGGCGCAGGGAACAGCATCTTCTCCTGACTCCTACTCTTCTTCCCTACCTTAAACACTGTTTAGCTGCTCCTGGAAAATTCCTCTCCTACAGAAACACTTATCTTTAAAAGAAACCAAAACCTTCCTTACTTCATACTTCTTAACATATCAGTAGTGCTCTAGGGCATCAGGACAGCAAAACACTAAACTCACCAAAGGAGAAATACAGCCCTGTTCAGCTTCATTCCAGTCAACAACTGCTTGAAACAACTGGTTGAAACCCAGAAGTCTTTTATGCAGACTAAGAAACTAGTAAGTCATAGATTCTAGAAGAAGAAATGCAAAGCCAGGAGCGCAGCATTGCACGATGCAGGGATGTCCTGCCTGGGGCCAGGGGCTGGCTTCACCGAGTAACACCCAGCTCCTTCCTCAGAGCAGCTGTCCACATTGCTGCTGCTTCTGCTCAATGCTTTATTTCTTGGTCAAAAGACAACACAGTTGCCTAATTTTCTCTAGACTACCTTCAAGTAAACAGCATCAAAATTTTTTTAAGGGGCTGAGGACTGAAATTTTATTACTACTGAGTGAAGACAAAATAGGTTCTTATTTCATCTTAAAATACTGCAATTGTAAATATCTCATCAAATTCTCCTAAAATGGGAGACAATTAAATATCTTATAATAAAAAAATCCCAACCCCCTTATATTTCCAGTTTTTCTTCAATAGGAATACTAAGAAAAAAAAACTTTTTTTATTTGTTTTCACAGCCTTTTGCACTAAAATGTAATTAATGGTCATAAATTCCAAGAAATACTTTCTCCAAAGCATCCTTTAAGAGCCTTCACTTCTTACCCAGTTTATTTATTTCACGGAGATTTATCCAAGGTGGAGTCAATAACACTGCAGCTACCTACTCATCTAATCTCCAGCTCAAGCACATTCAGCAGTGCATGCCAGAATTTGGTTATTCAATTCCAGCTGCAGCAAGCCTGCCCCATCCTAGCACAGCAAAGGCTGAGCAAAACCTTCTCTGCAATTACTCCTGCAGCACCAGAAAAAAAAGGAAGGTCCCTTTCCCCTATGATTTTTTCTTTTTTGTTGGTACACAGCTCATAAATTAAAGAATTACAGGAAGAGCAAATGAAAAATGTCAAGAAGTCAACACTCCTGGTACAGGAAATACATGAACGTGTACAGCACAGAGACATCCTAAAACTAAAAGTATCACAATACAAGAATCTAAGATTAAATTAAGACTAAGATTAAATCCCACAAATGTATGGTTTAAATTGTGAAAATAAACAAACTGTAAAACATAAAATTTTAGTTTCAAATAAATTCCCTCTTCATTTTGGAAAAAAAACCAGCATACACTCAGAATAACATACCAGGCCTGTCCAGTCAGCAACAGGGCACAACCAAAAACAGGACAACAAGGACTATACTAAAGCAGAGATGCAAAAGTCGTAACTAAAGAATTATTATTTAATATTAAGAATGGAAAAATAAATTGCTGGTTTGGTCATGTCAGACCCAGTGGTCTGTGTGTTAGTGAAAGATAGTAAGCAATACTTTGTAACCCCAAAGAGTTTGTAACCAGAGACAGACAGTTAATAAAATGAACAAGGGAAATAAAACAAATAGATGTGGAACAACAAATTATGACCACAGCTGCTTTGAAGTGACGGGCTGCACAAAATTGTTGATCCAGCCTTTTTTTCCAGCTGCTAAACTGCATTAATATGGCTAAAAATACCTTTTCTGCTTTTTTTAGTTCTCCTTATTGCCAAAGGAGTTGTGTGTAGCAGAGTAAGTGGGTCACGAGCCATATTATGAAAGGACTAGTGAAAATCTTAACAATTTTGAACTCCTGATTTTGGAAGCATATATTTTCTAAGCTAGTTTCAGCTCCAATAGTTCGTTGCTGTGTTTTACTGTTTCCTTTTTTTTTTTTTTCTTCCCTAAGTATCTCATAGGAGTTGCTTGAGTCGTATCACAAACAGACTATAGAGAGTTTCAGCTACTATAGCTTCATCTCTAAGATTCTGTGAAGCAGGGAGTGTTCTTAATTAATTCCTCAGACACCTAGCAGACAGAAACTAGCACCTTTATCTATTGTCTACTGCTCCCTTCCACTTCCAGGCGTGAAAGGCCCCAGGTCCAAGCTGGCAGCTTTTCCCAGTAGAAGCATTTTCCCTGAAATGAGCCCCACTGAAAATGACAGGACTCGGCAGCACACAATTCTGGCAAAAATTGCCTATAAACAAGAGAAAAAGCCCAACAGTTTTTAATCAAGGAGATGTGTCAGGTCCTGAGGCTTGCACCTTCTTGCAGAGAGTGAGCTAAACACTTCAACAGTAGAATGAAGTCAAAGCAATAGCAGCTTTGCACAGCTGGTACCCTCACAGAAAGCATATGCCAATCTCACAGTAGACCAGGACTCGTAAATCAGCTTTTCAAGTGCAAGTATTGCACAGAAGAGATGCAAAGGTGCATAAAATTGTGGGTTTATCTTATGTACCTTTGGGGCTGAGGTTCCACATTTAACTCATACTGTACCCATGGACACACAATGCCCCACAAAGACAGACCATTCCTTAATAGGGATCAATTTCATTCACCTTCTGATAGGACAGAGAGATTAATTTGCTTGGCCAAGAACAGGACAGGAGATGTACATCAGCAAGCAGATCCTTTTAAAAGAAATGCGTTTCTTTTTCCAGCTGCTGAATAACATGACATTGGGGGTTTTTTATTCCTTAAAAAGAGGTAAAACTAACAAGCAGCATTTACAAATGTGACACAGCCCGATTTGAACAATATTTTCTCCCTTTATTAAGATGTTTGTTAATTATTCATTCCATAATTTTCCTAAAATGCTTGCTCAATGCATTAAAAAGTATGTATCTCTATACATTCAATTACAGGCAGAAAATTTCTATTGCTTGACTGGGGAGTCATGATGCCAACAGCACTCATAGCTTGCCATCTTTGAAGACAGAATCATACTTCAAACTTAGTATAACTAGGCGTTTCATCTTAAACTGTAATTACTTTCTGCCTCAGAGCTACACAATGAAACATCTTCCTATACTTAAGCATCTCAGAGCACAGCCAGTGTGCAAAAATCGGACAAAGAACATTATCGATATTTGCTAACTGCCAAGAACACACTGTAAGTATTCATGTGTAGTAAAAGGAGATGCATGTGAGAAATTACACGTCACTCTGTCCACATTCCAGAAAATCACTGCAGCTGAACGAAATCTCAGTTTATTGCAAACCAAACAATATGAAATACTAGAACAGCCTTTAGTAATTTAGCAACAAACGTATGAAGAAAAGGATAGAAAAGGTTTTATTTGTGGTAACAAAAGGAAGGAACAAACTTCAATGTAAGTATTTGCTGTTTAAATATAAGGTTCGGCAGAAAAAGGTTTAAGAAAGATTTGACACACAAAAAAAATAATGTCACTGCCTGCAATTTATAAACATGACCCAAATATTCTGAGAAAATAATGGCATCAGCACTACAGCTGAAACTGCAACTCACCTGATACAAAGAATAAAGAGGCTAAAATTCCAAAAGGTTTCCATACAAAACACACACATCCATGCTTTCTTAGTATCCCTCCACAGCAAGTTATTACAACCACATCAGAGCAAGGGGGTAAAAAAAGACAAGCAATGACTTTAAAGAGTCATTAATCACAACACTGCTTATTACAGAAAGGAATCAAATAATTTAAAAATCATTTCAAACCCACAACCAGTAGCTTGATCAAAACAACAAAAATCCTTACCTGTGTGTTCTTATTCCTGGCTTCTCTCCTTGCTGCTTTTTCTTTCAGTCTCTTCTCCTAAAACAAACAAGGTGCACAGTTTTAAAGCAAACTTCCATATTTTTTTTCTTTTAATCTTTTAAGATTAATGTTGAGCCATCTAGATATTTTTAATGCTTACATGTTAAACATGTGGTATTCACCTACATGTTACTGATGAAAAACAATAAATAAAAGATCTGATTGAGATATTATTCATTCTTCTTGCTTTTAAAGGAAATAATTAAACAACAAGAATGACTCAAACTCATATTTTATCTTTACCAAGACTTGTTACTCTTAAAGGAATAATGCAGTTAAGTTAATTTAATAAAGTTAGTATTTGTCTGTAAAATAAGGTAGTTAAAATGGCACCAAGAGATCCAACTTCTCTTATTTCTCAGTGGCATAATATGAAATCAAATCCATGTAACAAAGAAAACAAAAAAAATTTCTAACTTCAGAATGGCTAAAGCAACTGGGGAGTGAAAGCTAAAACACCTCCATTACTAACAAACACTCTACAAAAGCATTTGCTTAGTAATTGCATCGATTCAGAAACCATATTAAAGTTCCCTCCACCAAAGAAATTCTGCTACGGGAAAATGAGCTAAACACAATGATAAAACTCATTCAAAGCTGCCTGCCAGATCTGTGACATACAGAAGTGGCTAAGATATTTAATTCAAATTACATTTCTTGTGGCTTCTTTCGTTTATCTTTAAACTAACTGAAGTATTATCTCTAATTTAGACTATGTCAGGTCCTTCCAATTGAACATCCTTTAAATTGTTTATTTCACGAGAAAAGCACAGAGATCAGGGGAGAGCACATGTCTTCTGGAAAAGCACCCTGCTCCCTCTTTTTTTTTTGTCTTAGTGATGCTGATGACATGGGTATTGAAACTTTCTGATGCTAGGACAAAAATGTTTCTGGAATATAACTAAGTTTCTTTGAGCAATATAGGCCATTCCTAGCATCAGCACATTTAGAGTCGAGTCTATATAATAGAACACATTAATATCAGTCCAGGGGCAACATCTCAGCACAGAGAAGGCTGAAAACCAGTCACATTTCAGCTCACTTGTGGGAATAATGAGAAAGCTACAGCTTCAGCAGTCCTAGTGCCATTTCATCACAGTGATGCTGCCAAAACACATTGGTAGGTACCCCATGAAGCTGTTTGGAAAAGCAGTGTCTGAGTGCAGACCTGGGAAAAGGAGAACACAGCCACCAAGATTTTCTAAATTGCTGTCTAAATTCAGGGGGTTTTGAGATATTTATTGGGTACATGCCATTTTCTATTCTCCCAGTTGCTCAAACTACAGAAGTGTTAGCTTATTTTCAAAGTCCCTTTCTAAGTAAGTCAACCTTTTCTCTCCAAATCAAAACAAACAGTCCCCCAGTGCTGTGTGCAAAGCTACCTGGTACAAACATCTCAATACACTCACAGTTACCTGGCAGGGTCTTCAATGCATGCTATGAAACAAAACAAAAACCCTGCCACTGTAGACAGATACAACACAGCTACTTATTACTTCAGATTTGCTGAAGTATGAAAAAGCAATAAAAAATAATAATTACATTTAAGGCCACAAGGGCATCATATGGGGCAAGTACTGTCTGGTCCATAGGAAGTTTCTCAAACAAACCAGACCTATGCATCATGGTCATAAGATGGTCATCCATTTTATGATTCCTGCTCTTCCAAGTCAAATTTGGATTAATTTCTGATCATTTTTACTTATGCTATTCTAATTTTTTACTTAAGTTTTTGACTTAAAATGTTTTAGTTGCACATCCTCCACTCTTTGGGGTTACTATTGGAGTTCTCTCATTTTTCTGCTAAAACCATAACCACTGAAAAACTGAAGGAGAACAGAGCTAAAAATTAACATGCCAGCTGTTACAAAGCAGGATAAAGCGGTTTTTGACTTGGACAGTCCAGAAAATTTTGAATAGAAAATTCTATGGTGTACAAAAAGTTGTGTCTTAACCACAGCTACATGCTTAAGATAATACAGCAGTAGTCAAAGTTCCTGCTCAAGGGATTTATAAAACACAGCACTGAGAAGACAGTTATGAAAGCAGAAGACTGACATAAGGACACAGGAAAGTATGCCAGACAGCACAATATACTTTAGTCCCTAAAGAATAGTAAAGACATAAAAAGATTCTAAAGTTAATAGGTGCAGAAACTGAAATCAGGAGCACAAGAGAAAAACAAGACAGGGAAGCAATCAGCAACAGATGCTGTCAAGACCTTTTTTCTCTTTCTTTTTTTTCCCCCAAAGAGGGAGAGAGAGGATTTCATTCCTCGTCAATGAAAAAGAAAAGCAGATTTTGCAGAGAGTGCCTGTATGTTGGCACTGAGTTGGAGTTAGGAGTGTATTTCAGAATGTCCTAATCAGGCCTGCTTCTGCTGTTTCGCACTAATACACTCCAAACAACACTGGGCATTCGCAGAGTCACAGGATCATTCTGACTAGGAAGAACATCAGGGGGTCTCTGGTCCAGCCTCCTGCTCACAGCAGGGTCAGCTCTGAGGTGAGGTCAGGTTGCACAGGGTCTCTCATCCAGCAACATCAAAATCCCAAGGATGGAACCTGCATATCATCTCTAGTCAGCCTGTGCCACAACCTGACTGAACTCACACAGAAAAAATTCCCCTTACATCCATGATGAATCTCATTTTCACTTACAGCCACTGCCTCTTGCCCTCTTGCTCTGCACTGCTGTGAACAGACCTGCTCCATCTGTGTATTCTCATGACCTCTCCACAGGCATTGGAGGGTGCTGTCAGGTCACCCCAAAGCCATCTCTGCTCCAGACTGAACAAGCCCAGCTCCTCCAGCCTCTCCTCACAGAACCATCCTCTCGGTGACCTCAGATAATCTCACTTCAGTTTGTTAAAACCCTCCTTGTACTGAGGGTAGTGGTGGTGTGCAGGATGCCATAAATACCAAGGAATGACTTCTCTCAAAGTGATTTAGTGCAAAGCATCAGATATGAGCTAATACAGTGCAACCCCACCACCACCACACAGCATGCAACCTGGTTCTCAACACCAGTTTATCTTTCTCTGCAGTCCTGCTCTTACTGGGCTACTTCACTTGCAAGTGTAGGAATAGCCATCAGGCTTTAACTTGGGCTTCAATTCAGGAAAACAATCCCATTAAAGCACCTCTTAAATTTATGCAGAGCTTCAAGCACACAGGTAAGTACACACAGTGCGCTGAGCAAATGCTTAAATATTTTTCCCCAGTCAGGATCTTATTTCCTGTTACCCAGAGGACAACTGCATATTCTACTGTGCCAAGGTAATACCCCCAAATAATAAAGACACCCTTTTATATGACTACATAAAACCCATAAATCAACTGCCTTGCTTCAGGTTACAAAGAATTGCTAGAGCACAGCCAGAAACAGATCTCCAAAGACTCAGGTGAGTATTTTGACTACAATGACCTTCATTCTCATACTGCTACTGCCAGGAAGAAACATGAGAACGTGCAGAACACATGTGGGCAACATACGTATGACAGTTCTAAAAAATAATCAATGAGGCAAAGTTGAACCAGTCAAACGATTGATATTGATTTATTTCATATGAACAGGATCTGTTCATCTATGTATAACTACATGTAATTAATAAACTGTCCAATATTAGTTTTCACACATGGGAAAAATAACAGAAAAGTCTGGATTTTCTTGGAATATCTTAAGTGTAACACAATTAAGTGTCAGATTTTATCACTATTCTATCAAGCTATAAATCACTACTTGCATTAAAGATGAAATAGATTTTTCATATATTTCAATTTACTAGGGCAGGAAAACAAAAGACTATGTTTCAAGATATGGATACTTAATTATGAATGTTACTGACTGACACACTGTTATAGCATAACTTCATAACCAGGATGATGAGGCTGTCAGCTAGAGCTCTAAAACACAATCTGATTAAACAGTTTTTATCTACAGCAGTGAAGTCAAGCATCAATCTTTGCATTTGTACTGAATAGCTCTCCTTTGCACCTTCTTCACAGCTGAAAGATCTAGTTGTATCCTTTAGAGGCTATCAATACTGAGGATGAGAAAGAAGTTTAACTAAAAATCAGTGCAATAATATGTTGTAGCTTAACTCCTAAGAAAATGCTTCCAGTCCCTTTAGACAAAAAACAACTCATCTCACTAACTTAAAGGCAGTAGCCAGAACATTCATTTATCATATTAGGTCAGCAACATGCTGTATGCAAATTTTGAACAGTGGCTAAATGTATATTATCTAGATGTCATTTAAGGAACAGTTTGGATAGAACCACAGGTTCATGAATTTATGAAACAGGAGAGGTGATAGGATCAATGTGCCTGAGTAGCACAACACAGGCTATAGGACTGAATAACTGAATCAATCTACTACAGTGGTCATATCCTGTTTTAGAAGAGCATTATGTCTAGATTTTAAAACATTTCACTGAAGAACAGTGCACCATAATCTTTCCAAATGTGCTGCTGTTAGTAGTCTGAGCCTACTTATCTTCGACTTTTAGACCACATCTAAACTGTTTAACTGGTCTCTCAACCAGTTTAAAGGAACCCCTGCTATCAAAGTTTAGGTCCTTATGTAGACATATGCTCATCATGCCTTTCTCTCTCACAAGGTGAAGAAAATCAATTCCAGATGTCTCTCAGCATATAGGTCTGTTTTCCTAAATATTTCAGGAACAGACATATCCAAGATCTCACCATCCCCCCAACCCTACTTTGTCACTTCTGTTTGTATATTCAATAATTCTGTCAGCCCCTTCGGTCCTGTCAGAAAAATCTCACTGCAATAATTCATGTTGACTTGATCAACTATCACATCACCCAAATCTCTTTCAAGGCTATCTCTCTAAGGAAAGAGCTTTCAGTCCTAAAATTCTGTTCTAAATTTCTTCTTCCTAGAAATTTACATTTCTGCCTATCTTACAACACAGCTTTGTTTGTCTGAGTCTAACTTAACATGAAAGCTTTCTTCCACATCACTAAAAAAATCTTGAAATAATACACTTCCCAATGGGCCCAAAAGAAACATCTACTTAATGAGAAGCCACTAGCTTGGGATGTTCCAGTTACTGAGGTTTTGGTCCATTTAATTTGTGCCATGTTAATTTATTAATCAAAACCCTTAAGTGAAAAGCCTTGTAGAAATTTCTATGTATTCCACAGCTGTATTTCCAAGTCAGATTCTGCTCTGATAAAAATACATAAACAAACACAATTCACTACATAACTAATTTCCACAAACCCACACTGGTTAGTATTATATTCCTGCCATGTAGTTTTTCATTAATGGTATTACACAGTTCAGAGACCTTCTTGATCAGCTTTTAAAATTTACTGCAAATGATCTTTTTTCTCCTGCCTTATACACCTACTTAACAAGGATGGTTATAACCTCAGTAACCAAAGGGATGAAAATTTTTAGTAATCATTATGTAATGTGGCTAAATCATTTGGCTTTAAACAGTTATTGAAACCTTGTACCTTGCCTTCACTAGAACTGACAACAGAACTAGCTCTGTCTAACAGGAGTCAAAGCCATGAATAAAGCAATGTTTAATATATGGAAAAACTACTTGCTGTTCTTAACTGTGAAGTTAAGAAGCGTGCCACTGGCTTCTTTTCACGCTCAATTTCCTCCTCCTTTCACTTGTTGGGTTTTAAAGCAAAAACTCATACCCCTTTTACTTCTCCTTAGGACTCCAAAGACTCCAACACACTTAATCTAACATTAACATTCCACGTTCTCAACTTGAGACAAAAAAATAATGAGTAGTATCATGGCAGCTCTCTGTAGCTCGTAGGGCTCACGTACTGTGAGCTCTATCTGAATATGTGAAAGAAGCATAAACAGACAGTTTAAAAGTCAAGTTTTTAGTTATAAAAAATAAAGTACAGCAATTTTGAAAGGTGAAAGTTCTTTCCTCCCAAAGGAAATACCCTCTTCCTTTGACTCTCTTCTTTCTACAGTTGATTAAGAGTTCATTTTACTTTGTTCAGAGGGTAAAAAATTTAGAGCTTATTTCCATGTAGTATGAACACCTTTGTTTCATACAGTAATTTTTCTTTTAGCTTTTTAATTTGTAAACAATTCATACAATCAAAGTCCCTTTCTTTTAATTAATTTGTGCACAGGTCATAACTGTCCAGATTTTACATTAAATAAATTTTTTACTTGGTTACATGTTCCTGTTTTTCCACACTAAAATTTCACTGACCTCCTCTATTTGTTTACCTAAAGGCAAATAATAGTTTCACTCAACACAACTAATGCATCTTATAGCATATTTAGCCCAAAAAGCATTAAAAAAGCCTGTGGTAAATCTATTGCCTGTATTTCCCATATTTCATTCTCATCCGAGTCTTCTGAACACTTTTTATTTAAATACTCAAGAACTCCTGCAGATTTGGATCAAACATTTTAACACTAGGTTTTTAATAACTGTTCCTTTACATACTGCTGATATAATTTGGAGCTACCAACCTTTTCTATTTAACAGCTGAGGTAATGGTCTGCCACACAACAGATCTTTAGTGGTGGTTAAGGTCTGGAACAAATTGTTCCATTTCCTGGAAAAATCTGGCTGTCACTTGCAAACACATCTTGGTTGATATAGGTACCTGATACCATTTCTTGGTATTCCACTCTCTCTTGTTCTTTTACACAGACATAGTTAAGATCAGTCAGTTGTGCTGCAGAAAATACACAAAGAGCTGTTCAAAAGCTCATACCAGCTCTCATATATTGGCATTGCCGTAGCCAAGAGCTGGTTTACACCCAAATTTTAAAGTACAAATGTGCTTTGAAAATTGACCTAATAGATATTACTGTGGTTTCCCACTTTTGTCTCCTCTCAGATTTCACACTAAGTTTGTGCTGTTTACATGCTCATGACTATTACTACATTTATATTGCAATGAAGTTTAACGTTTGTCTTGTTACAGAGCTTACCAAGCCACCTACATGCAAGCACTGCTCCAACCACCAAAATTTACCAACATTCCCAACTAAAAGATAAAACTGAATCATCTTATTAGCATTTCTTTGAATATTATTTAAAAAAAATCTAGGAAGGAAGTACAAAATTAGTTACTATTAAATAAACAAATCTTAATACTTTCAGGAAAAAAAGGCAAAGCTTTTTGATTATTTTGTGTTTGTTTTGTCGTGTGTTTTTTTTTAAATCTCTTAACATTTGGTTTTAGAAATATAGAAAATAATCTCTCCAAGCAACAAACTATATAAACATAACAATGTAAACCTAATCTGTAGAGTAGATGTTTACTTAATAGGCAGAGAAACTGAAACACACGGGTCTAATATTGACCTATTTAAGACAACAGAGGAAGAGTGTGTCATCAAAAGAATGTGAAAAACAGCACAGGGACAGTCTTGAACATTTAACAAGCACTGGAAAAAGTCTTAAAGGCAGCTGGAAAAAAAAATAATTCTCATTTAAATGAGGAAAACAGAAGCTAGGAGCAACTGACCCTTAAAAGGACATAGTTAAAACAAAACCAAAACAGGAAACAAGTGGACAAAACTGGTAATTATTCCTTTCTCATTTAGATGTGAACACACTGACTATGCTTTAAGGATAGAATTATTTTTGAAAAGTTGATAAGTAGTCCATTTGATTTAAACATATATATGTGGACGAGAGGCTGTACATGAGCCAGCAGTGTGTGCTCGTGGCCTAGAAAGCCAATTGTATCCTGGGCTGCATCAAAAGCAGCATGCCCAGCAGGTCGAGGGAGGGGATTCCGACCCTCTACTCTGCCCTTATGAGACTCCCACCTGAAGTGTTGTGTCCAGATCTGGGGCCCCCAGGACAGGAAGGATGAGGATCTGTTGGAGTGCGTTTTGGTTTCGAAGGGATGATACCATTTAACAGCGGAAAATTCATTATCTAGACAGGTCCTGAGCTGTCTTTATGCAGCCACCAGTAAGGAAACACGCAGCTCTCATACTACAGGTCTGAAAGCAGGCAGCCAAACCCTGCACCTACCTCTGTGCCTGGTCATGCAGATACAGGTACCCAGCAGCACCCACGTCCTCAGCAAGCAAACCAAGATTGTCTCTAAGAGGTCAGCATTTTGGACAGTTGTTCCATTACGTCCTCTGCCAGGACAATCAGCCTGGTATGGAAGCTCCATTACAGCACTAAGGCTGGTAAAGGCTTACTTTAAGGTTAAGTCTGCACTACTTCAGTCTCCACCCACAGCTGCATTTTCCTGGTGTTCATCTGATTAGGCTGTACACAAACAACGTACTCAGAGTTATCCCATTTTCTTATTTTTCACATCAACAAGATCAGGCCAAGAACTCTGATTTCACTTCAAAACTCTTAGCAAACATTCAAGGGCACTTCAAACTGTAAGTGTAGCTCATCCAGTTGTTGAGTTAAAGATAGCAAACAACAAGCAAAACCTTGCCTCCACCAGCAGCACAGCAAGACCAGATGGATGGATTGCTCCTAAGGCTGGAATGGAATGCCTGTCAATGCACTTTTCAGTGTCCATGCCCATATCTTAATAGCTCTGCATTTGGAGTATAACAACAGCATTGCCTGCACACAAAAGCTATGAAAGGGCTCAGATAGGCTTTCTAACAAAGTAACTAATACTCTCTTGATTTATTTTACACATCTCACCATCTGTACTTTTCTTTGCCATTCAGCTAAACGCTCCTCTCAGCAGCAACCTCCTTCCCTTTATATTTTGCTCCTACACTGGCACACTCCTTATGTGAGAGAATTTTATTGTCCTCACATAGCACCACATTAACCCAACTGTACAATTACCCTGAAATCTGACAAATTCCACCTCAAAGTGCAGGACTATTCAAGTGCTTTACTTAATAAAGAGCATAACACAGCACTGGATTTTTTCCCTCTTCAGATTATTTCCTTTGAAATATGATGCAATCTCTGTTCAGAATTAATCTAATGATTGATTTCAAACTACAAACACTGTTTTGCATTGGAGCATTTATCTTCCAGCATACTGAATGGTTTGTATTATAAAGTATTTATTTTTCTTTTTATTACTTTGGTTTTGTTTTTTTTTAAATCACAAGTAATGATTTTATAAAATAAAGAAAACCCCTGGGGTCTTTTCTGTTTCTTGTACATGGTATATGGTATTCAATGATTTATTAAAACACACTACAAGTACTTTTGGTATGATTTTATAAAACTATAAACCAAAAATGTTAAATCATAACTACCCTGTCATCACAGAAATCACTTGCAAAAGCAGGATTGGGAGTGAGGCAGAGCCTAGAGCTCCAGTTGGAATGGGGCTGCCAGGAAGGTTTAAGTCACAGGCTGCTCTCCTCTGAGATTTCCCATCCGGGCCATGGCTCAGCCAACCACGGGGTTGCTCAGTCAAGGCATAGGGTGAGGATTGTGGCAGGAGCCAGAGGTCAGACAGAGATAAAGGCTACAGCATTACACCAGGAAGTAAACCCCAAGGAGTGCAGTGTGGCACAAGATACATAAAGGAAAAATAATCCACTATAAATATCAGCTGACATCTTTACTGATTTGGTCACACTGTTCTACTCGTGCTAGTTAAAATTACCAGCATTACTACTTTTAAAAGTAAAGTTTGACTATAACCTTTGGCCAACTGCAGGTTGCAAAGGAAGTCTTCCTTGATAAGTAAACTTATGCCTCTTTTTTCAAATTCCTACATCAAGTGCACCTTTCCTTGAAACGACTGAATTCATACAGCTCTTATGTCATCATGAGGTAAGCGGAGTTCTCCAAGTACCCTCTTCAAGAATGCCTGATATCTTGTATACCTGTATAGTACCTCTTCTTTTCCTTAATGTCCCCAGATATTCATGCTTTTTAAATATCAGCTCTAAACTTTGTACTGAGGTTGTTACGTCATCCCTAGTATTGTAACTTCATCATTCTTTCCTGGAGGATCTTTTCCAGATTCTAAAGAACCGTATGTGAACTAATATATAATAAAGTTATCTCTCTCCTACTCTACCCCCTATATACTGATGCAAAAATAATCAGAAAATGCTTCTTTTGAACTCCATGTTTAATTCTGCGAGGGTGGTAGGGATACTTTGAATGTAAAAATGTGGTTTGTAATGATATCCTGTTAAGAGTGAGATAAAAACAAGAAGGAAAAAAAGTAATAAAATGAATACAAAATCCCCAATCCTAATGAGCAGTAAGGGAGACAGTAACAAGAGATGTGAAGTCATAAGTCACTGACAGATGAACACTAAAGGAACCACATAAGCACAACCTTGAGAAGGTCCACACAGAACATTGTAATTGATAAGAAAAAGAGAAATCAGGTTATCTGTGTTTATCAGCCTCATGGAAAAATGCAAACTTAAAATGGAATATTTGAAAGGCACTAGGAGACCATGCAGAAAGAGCAGCACATGGAAAAACCCAAGGTCAAGGTCAGCGACTGCGTAAGGGCCCTGTGATGTGAGCATGAAATTAGACATATTTAGGGCCCACTCCACTATTTAAGGAATTAGTGAGTGCAGTTATCAAAGGAGTGAGGATCTTGATAGTTTTGCCAGTAAACATGAGCCCTGATCAGCCAACAAGAACTAAGCTTGTGCTGCCTGCACTGTTCATGTTTATGTGAGTGCTGCCTGTGTTTCTCTTTTCTGCCTCTCTTGACTCTGTGGGTACCCATGTGTGTACTGTGAGTCCCATCCATGCAATACACACACAGCCTTGCCAGACTCAGTCTTGCAACCTGGAACAGCAGCACGCTTCATTAAACAGGCCTGTGGAAGAAATCTCCTGAGGTGAAAGTGAAGGGATTTGGTTTCCCTTACCAGTCTGCAATCTTCCATTTTCAAGAATGAATTTTAATCAGAAAGTTATTGAATAAATTCAATGGGGTAAACACACTCTTCCTGAAACTGAAAATTACTTATTTTATAATAGTCTTTACATAAAGTCTGGTATCAAGAATTTCCTCTTTTGGTCTTGGAAACAGTTAAGTAATAATATTTGGGAGAGCAAAACACAAAGGGTGAAGCCTCACAGTGTATCCTCCTCATTAAAACCATCCACTCTGCTGCTAACAAATGCAGTCAGGGCACAGGAGACAACCCAAACAGGAAGTATTCTGTTTCAACAGAGTTTCTAAAATAGTTCTTTATTTTCTACTGAATTAAGAACAGCACAAGCAAAACTACGAGAGCACATAACTGCAAACTTCAGGCAGTACAAATTAGAACCATTACACAAGGGGCCACGAAATATCTCCAGGTTCCACCCACCAACATCAATATCACTGCAAGATTCTGCAAGGAGTCTCAAAAATGCAAAGCATATATTACATTTAAAATACAGACTTCTGGTACAACGCTTACAGTGCAGGATATTCTGAATGGCCCCTCCTGTCATCTAAAGTCTGAGTCATACCTCTATAAACACACTTGTTTAATGTCTCCCAGGAAGGTACAGAACTACTGCATCTTGCAGTATCAGGCCCATGAAGACAGTCTCAGCTTGTTTGCTACTAATACCACCCAAATAAAATAAAATTTAAACAAAACCACTTCTAACCATCTTATCATATTGACTATCCAACATTCACAGCATATCTTGTGGGAAAGAGAGGTAAGAAATAAGGTTCCTATTCATTTTTCCTTCAGCACCAATGGGCATGCGTCTGAACTTGAGTTAGTACAGAGAAAGACGTTATTAAGAAGTGAGATGAATCCCTCTCTGCCACTTTTTTCCTCTTAACAACAGAGCATTTTCAGTTGAAAACTCGAAAAATGGAGTGCAAAAACACTTCACCCTTTATTGCTGTTTATAACATTTTTAACATTTCAAAGGATCTTAAATCCGTACCTCTCACTGGGCTGTCATTAAATAGCCATTAATGCAGACTTCTTTTCACACCATATTGATCGGTGTCACTGTCCTTTCCTTGTGCTCAACTACCAAAATGTACTTTGTTTCCAAAAATTCAATAAGCATTAATTACACCACAATTATACCTCAGATTTTTATTTATTTTTATCCATCTGATTTTCAATTTTTCCACATTTGCAGAGGAAGGAGAGGGTAACAAAACGTGAGACTCATGAAGGAAACCTAATTATAGTGTAGATGCTTTGCAAGTTGCCACAAGCCCTAAGGCACTGCAACACACAACTCATCTTATCCAAGCATCTCATGAATGCACCAAAACATTCTTCTGATCATACGGAAAACTGTGATCATTTAAATGACATTCACAAATGGATTTAAAAGCAATGGCCTGTGCATACTTTCTGAATAGTTTTGTTCTTTATCAGAAACCATTTCACAACGAAAGTTCATACTGAGCTTACAGGCCACGTTCACCAAAACAAAAAAGCTATTTTGTGCAAGTTTCGATTTTAAGAAGTTCCCTTTTTTCCCCCAGAGACTTCTTCAAGATTATACAGAAGAAACCATAAGAGAGGGATTCTCAACTGAAAATTACCTGTAAAATTACAAGCTTTACAAAAACACTGCTTTTTCTACATCCAATCACAATCTAAATTACAATCTGAACCCATGTGCAAGACATAAAGAAGCTGGACGAAATAACATCTGCTTTTATAGCTAAGACAGCACTTTAAAGCCAAGGTAGAGTCTTCAGGTATTAGCGCACACTTCCAGCTTCAGGGGACTTTTCAATTCCTGATGTACCTAACCATGTACCAGACTTCTACATTTGGTTTACACAGAACAAAAAACACATTTCTCTCTAATGGTCTTTTTATACTATCTCCACAGATTAAATATTTTTTTTGGATGCAAGTAAATATCTGATTAACGTCATTTGTTCTCCTTGGCGTTGTAACAATGAAGGTGTCTTAACAGACCAAGTGATGAAGTATTTTATCATTGAAATCTGATGTCAAACATACGGTGTCACTCAAAGTTTATGAATTTGCTAGAGAATAACAGGTTGATTGCAAAGTCATAGAATCACTCTCTCCTTCCTTGTTTATTAACCTGCATTCTTGAAATCTGATAGCATTGCCTTCTGTAAACTTGACTATGATTTCACTTCTAGGACAGAAAACATGATTTCTTTGTACCTACTTTCAAATGCAATACGTTGCTAAAGAAGAGGTGAGATTTTTTTCTGTTTGTCAAAGGAGTGTAACAGGACTACAGGAGTAGACTTTCAAATTAAATGCGTTAAGTATGCTTTGACTTTACCTGGAATACATGCCAAAAGGCAACTTGAAGCCTTCACAAAGCCCTTCCAAATTACTTTCTTCAAATACAAACCTTTACGAACACTAGGAGATTTATCACTAACTACTAGTAATCAGTGGAAAAATTCAAACTGGATAAAATCAGCATTTGCAGAGCAGGGCAATAAAACAATGCTTTTCCATGCTTTGAAAATTTGAAGCTTTAAGCATAAATCAGGCCTTTAACTATGTGGCAGAAAATAAAGTCCTGGGATCTCACATTTGTCTGTTATCTGGAGAATTCCATATCCATCTCACAAGGACTAAGGGAACGATCCCTGAACTCAAAGACATGCAGCTGTATTCCATATGACAGTTACACAGCAAGGTCAGAAAACTCTGCTTCGGTCCATAACAAATAATACAGAAGCAATTTTGAAAACTTATGGTCTGCAACTTAAAGGTTTTTAAATGGCAAGAGAAGCCAGACTGCAAATAATGATGCTTTTAAGTTACAGCTAAAATTATATGACATTATTTGAGTAATTCACTAAATAAATTCTGACAGCCCTAATAAAACCAATAAAAAAAAGTCAGCATTTTTGCCTAGCTGAAATTTTATACTGAATGTTGAGCAAGTGGTAGTCTGAAGACATCTCAGAGACACTCTTTCACTTTCAGCATTGTTAGACCACATATGCCAAACAATACTTTCTTTTTGTGAAACAAACCCTTTCACTGAACACTGTTTAAAAAAAAAGACACTCCCATTAAACTTTTAACAGATTTTAAAGTTTTTAAATAAAACCCAACTGTAGCCAACAACTAGTATTGAATAAGGCTTTGTGCTATCCAGCTACTTACATCAAAACAGTCTTCCTATGTGCAATGTAGTCCTGAAAAAACCTGATGAATTTAAATGAACTTGTACTACACTTATTTTACAATGCATTTAAGTATTTTTCCACAGTGAGCAATCCACAGCACAGTATTTCCACACTTCAGTAACTGAGGTAGAAATCAACTTACCCTATGTTTTTCCTTTACTTTCTTCCTGTATTCTTCTTTGTCAAATTTGTCTTCTTCACGCAGTATCTCTTTCGCTTTATCTAAGTTAATACCGGTGGCATCGTCTTCCTCATCTGCTTTCGCCAAACTGGATTTTTGCACAGGTGGCCACTGCTGCACTAACTGAATTAGACATGCCAACAAGAGAAATAATGGTTAAAATAATTTTTTTCCACATCGCACTTTTGACGCCCTAAATATTCCAATACATTATTTTTCTAGGCTAAATAAAAAGGCCATTTGCAAAAGAAACAGATTAACAAAACTTCTGGACAACAGAAACTCAGATACCTTATTTAACATCACATTCAGTCCAAAATTAGTATCTGAAAATAGTGTCTCCGCTATATCACATTACTGTTTAAGGGATTCACTTTAACTTCTTCCCCTAATTTTCTCTCTTTGCTGAATGGAACAAATAATTTCAAATCCTGTTAGCTGTTTTGGGAGAAAAAATGTATTTTCTTTCAAGAAACGATTCTCCAAAATACATCAACAGAAAAGAACAGGATTAAATCTAAACAGTACCTTTCATGTAAACAACCAATATTCCAACACATTAACTGAGACAAAAATGAAGTAAGCCTTTATCACAGTACACAAAAAAAACAAGACTGCAGGTTCATGTTTTGCGGAAAGCAAAGAGAACAGGTATGGAGGGGTTTTTTTATTTTTGTATGAAAACTATATTGGAAATGTTTGATGATTCATGCTGATGAAATGTTTGAGGGATGACATACTGAACACATCCAGCTTCCCTTAAATATCTGAAACTCTGAAGTTAAGACAAAGACTACATATTCAGCAAAATACCCCCATGTATCTTGTGACCTAATAGCTTATACCTTGAGCACACATTTTCAAGGGACAGTCTTTGCAAAATCATTCTTGCTTATGGATTGGTAGGGTAATAACTCTTTAAAAGAAACTATGTGGCAGAAAATATAGAATGCCTTTCAGTACAAATGCAAAACCAAACACGTTTAGGACTCCCTAATGCACACAGGGTGTTATTCACCAGGTACTGACAAACCCAACTTCCACTTCCTTCCACAAAATTGAGTTTGTGTAGTTATATTTTCTAGAAAGATACATTTCTTAAAGTACTTTTATTTTATGGAAGAGAAGTATGTGGAATAGAACAGTAAAATTTCAAAGCACAGCTCAGAAAAAAAAAAAAAAGCTAGAACAATATCCATAGATGCCAACCTTTTGTTTCCTTAAATAAGTCACCCCTTTTCTATTGTGCTGATTTTCAAACTATAATCTTTGTGATAATTTTTCTTCCTCCATCTCTACTCCTTTTTGCTTCGTTGCACAGATACATAAAACATTTGCATATGAATTTTCAGATGAGACAACAGCTTCTGAATATCTAAAAATAGCTGAAATTATAATTTCCAGTCAATGGGACAACCTCTAAAATCTTTTAAATTCTATCTAATGTCAGTAATTATCTATATGGCTACACTCCCTTCACCTGCAATATAAAATGCTTTATTTTATTTAGTCACAAAAGCAAATTATATACTTGTGAAGATGACCTCTCTTTCAGGTTATGGCTTACTGAAATTATTCTAAAGTAGAATTAAAAAAAAGAGAACTTATTTTTTATCTTAATGCTGGAAATGGAAAAACAACATACACAGCATCTGAAGCTGTGAAATCAAATGTTAGAAAAGTTTATGGAGCATGGATATTTGCTAGTGAGGTTATCGACACAGGGAAACCCTAGAGGGAGTAGCATCCACAATAGTTCCTTTCAGTATAAAATCAATACATTTTTCCAGGGTCTATTAAAAGATCCAATTAAATAACTGGCAAATTTCCAGGCACTGCTACATCAGCACTAGTAGGTCAAATTTGGTACTTCCTTAGCCTTCCTAACAAAACTTTTAATCTAGAAATACTGAATGCTGGAAAAAAACCCAGAGACTTCTTTTAATTCCAGTACACTAAATCAAGACCTGGGGGTGTTTTAGCAAATAGCTACAGGAAAATTGTTTTACATTTCTGTAAGGAAAAAAACAGCTCTCAGTTCCACCTGAAATTGAAGATAATAGGCAGAAAAGAGATAGGGTTCTGTACCGTCACTTACAGCTCTCATACAAGTATCTGACACATACAAAGAGGAAAAGAGGTCAGTGCTCAACATTCCTCTTTTTCCCAAAGAAACTGAATTCTAAATGGAAGCTGAAAACTTCTGCAAAATTTAAGCCAATTACAAAAAACATGTATTTTTGAAAAGCTTATCTTTTTATACATACAAAGCATATTTTTTACTTTCTATAAACTACAAATTCAGTTCCCACCAAAATACAGTTATTTTTAATTGATCTTACCTCTCCATCGTCAGTAAAGACTATTTTTGTGTTAACTTTAAACTTCTTCTTCAAAATTTTTTTGGCTTCTTGGGTTTTAGTTGTTTTCTTCTTCACCTTTGATTTTGATGCACTCTATAAAAAAGAAAATGAGATTTCTTACAGGTTTTTCCTAGTCACAGGGTATATCCTTCGAACTTCCTTAAAAGTAATTAGATGTATTAAAATGTAATTCCTAAAACACATCAGTAAGATTAATATCCAGTAAAAATTAGCTTGCAGACCTTTTCATAAAAGTGTTTTAAGCAGGCCATATCATCAGAAACTCATTTACTCTGATAAAAATTCAGCATAACTTAAATCCTGCCAGCACCAGGACACCTGACTCACTCAAATCTCACTAACCTTTTTGGGACAAGGACACTAGATTCACCAGCTTATGCTACTAGCAAACCTCATCAGACAAGAAATACCTTATAACTGACTTGAAGCCATTTGCTACAACAGATCAGACACCACTTTCATCTCACTCGTCATCACGTTCTCCCCAGGCAGCACAGTACACCAGCTTTAGTTATTTCTGTGTCCATGAAGGCCACAGGCGGCCACGCAAGAACATTCCTACTTCATAACTTTCGTCCCTTACAGACCCATCAGGTTGCAGAACATCAGTGCCAAGAGATGTCTGCCAAATTTAGCATTAAATAACATTTAAAAATCACGAAAGTTATAAGCAGCACAGAAAAAAGTTGTAGTGAAAAAAAGTGGTCAACACACCAGAGAAATTAATGAGGAAGTCCACAAAGATGTGGAATCCACATATGGCCAACGCAGGTTTCACCGAGGCAACCATCTGGTCGCAACATCATGGAACTAAGAATGTGGAGATTTCCAACCCCCAGCTCTTCTTCAGAGAACTCTCCTTTCAAGAACAAAGGCCATATGTGTTCAGGACACAACACACGTAGAGGATGTTTTAAGCAATAACTGCCATTGCATAAAGTTCTTTATGGGAAAAGGTAGTCCACATGAATATGTGGATACTCCCCAGGAGAAGACCCACAACTCGTTCATCGTCCCACAAAGGCTGCAATCTCTCCACTACTCAGGAAAAAGTACCTGAAAAACAGTCAGTCACTAAGCTGTCTAAACTTCTAATAAATAACAGAAAGCAGTCAAAGCAACCAGAGAGAAAAAGGAAAAACTGAACTTGTTCTCACTTTCATTTTTTTATTTTGGTCATTTTAATCACTTTCATGTTCTATACCAAATCTACTATAAAAGAAAGCAAAAAAATTAACTCAGAAAGTCACTGTCACTGTGGTCAGCACACTAATGCACTAAAATATGAACTATAAAAGAGAAAAATCACAGTTCTCCTAACAGGAAAAATGGCTTGTGACAGCTACTGCGCTGTGTGATCAAGCAATGACCATATCTATTATAGAAAATAGCAACTGTACCAGCACTTTTGTCCTCAGTACAGTCAAAATTTTTGTTGCACTGTGCAGTTACTACTAGTTAGGTACATCTATAACAGCTCAGAAAGCGGTGCTACTCCTTAATGACTGCTGCGTATCCTACAAACACAAATTGTTTGAGAATCTGCATAAGCTTAAAACCCTCACCTCAAAATATGGACCACTTAGTAGAACAACAGGAATTGTCCAAAGGAAGAATTTAAAGAGAGGTGTACTTCACAATGGTAGTACAATACTATTCACTACCACAGCATGTTCTTCCACCACTTGATTTTGGTTTTTTAACAATCTTTAATTTCTGCACTGCTGGTATTATTGGTACCAGCGTAACATCCTAATGTAAAAAAAAATGAGTTTAAGTTTCAAATTAATACATCCATATTTTGCAAAATTATATTTAACTGTGAATTTCAGCTGTTTATATTTCTTCTTTTAAAGAAGGTTTTCCTAGCTAAGGAGCTCAAATATCCAATTAGCTGTCTTTGCATGCACACACAGGCAACATTTCCAATTGTATCTTGTTTCCCCTCCCTCCTCTGAATTTGATGCTGCAAAGTTGCATGGGAAAAAATGGGATAGGACAAAGAAGAGAAACAAGAGGCGGAGAAGAAACAAATGGGAAACTAAACTCCCTCACTATACACCTAAAAAGCAGTGTGAGATCAGTATGTGAATTTGGCAGATTTATAATATGGAGCATTAAAGAAAGGTAAGGAATTAGAATTTTAAAAAACCTACAGAAAAGAGCACGAGTATAAAACATTACACACTCCCTAGATAATTAAACTGTGTTTTTTATTAGGACACTTTCATTGCTTTACTAAACTGAGCATATTTCAAAGACAACTTTCAAGGCTCCTTCAGTTTCAGATACTGTCTCCTGACTGACCGCCACAGATGGGTTCATATACCTAAACATTTTCATCACAGATGTAGGCACGACTTGTCCAGACTACATGGCTTCAGTGTTCAGCGGTAGAAGTGGTGCAGCCTAGAAGGGACCTTCGGTGTATTAGGGCAGTGTTTCCTGACATGGTTTCCCTGTTCCAAGAGGGAGGCTACACTGTCTAGGATAGGAGTTGGGCAGGTCAGACACGGAGTGTACAGGGTCCTGGGGCTACCACAGGGTCTCATAAATGCTGATTTGGTTCTCTCCTGGGGACCTCCCTCACATTTTTCCAGCATCCCTACATAATCCTAACGTCTCTCTCTTCTGTCACCTTTCTCCCTCCATATGTCTTTCATTATCAATGGCACCCCTGTGACCCCCTCACCCAAACACCTAATGTCCTCACCCAAATTTCTAACACCACTGCCTTGACCCCACATTTGAACAGCTACATTGAAACATTAATTTCCCATCTACCAGGAGTCTGATTCATCCATTTTAAGAAGTGCAACACCACTGGATGTCAGAACTCAGGCTTCCCTAATCTTCAGTGCCAATCCCTGGTTCCCTGTGTTTTCAAGCCATTCTGCTTACTAGTTTCCCATTTTCATCTTTTGTAATAAGAGACACCTGACAATTGACAAGCAGCAGGTTGACATTCTCCACGGCTTTATCTCTTTTCTTCACAATGAGCTCACCACAGCAGCAGGCATCACCAGCTGCTGGAGGCTGCCAAAAGATCCCCTCCATCTGTTTACCTCAAGTACTTCAAAGAATACAGCTGCGGCAGGAGCAGTGACTCCTCTCTGCTCAGTAAACAGCCGGAATCTGGGGTCACAGGCTTTGCAGGCCAAAGTACTATGACATAAGCAGCTACAAGTCAATGGAGCTTTTCTGCTGAGAGTTAGATCTTTCCCCTAATGCCAGAGCAAACCACAGGCCTGGGCTTTTTAAAGTGAGGCGAGAGGGCACAGCAGCTATCCACATTGAGTGGCTCATTCCAAATCCTGCTCAACTACCATGTACTACAGTAAATCCATTTCTAAAGATGAATTATTCCATCAAATAAGCCATCGATCCAAATAAAATAGTATGCATGATCTAGGCATAGGTTTTCATGTTGTTGTAAAAATATCAAAGGGATTCTGCATTTGAACTCCGGTTGGTAACATCAGTTCAAGCACCAATTGGTGCACACACACCTCCCTGTCAGTAACCTGCTGCTCACCAGTGCATACATTTTGCCCAATACAACAGGCCCATCTTTTCTTCTATACAGATGTGGCAGTAGTTAAACTGATCAAACAAGATGAGAGCAATAATCAAACTCTTTAAAATGGTATATAACAGTTAAGCATTGGAAGTTTAGAGTCACTAAAGTTTATAAAAATTGCATAAAACATAGGCTCAGCTGCAGGGTTCGGGGATTTTCTACTGTTACTAATCAAAAGCCTAAATTTCTTTTTCCTTTTGTACGTGCCAGATGGCTTGCTGGATTATTTAATGAGTAACAATAAAAACTAGCTCTCAGAAGCAAAGAAAATTCAAACATTTTGATATAGAATCGGTAAGAATACAGCTAATATGCAAGTTCTTTTCTATTTTTCTCAAGAAGAGGCAGGCTTTTGTTTTCTGGCTTAAAACAGCTTATATTCTTAAGTTGACTGAATCAATGACAAAGGTTTTCTAAATGAAGATACTGACAAGTTTAAGACATAAGATTTACTATTTTTCAATTATAATATTTTTCTGAAAAGACGGTAATAGAAACATGAATGTCAGTAAATTCTGCTATTCTAATATGGAATAATTTTCTTATTAATACAATTTTAAAGTCAATAGATAGACTTGAATATGTAATCCTCGGTAACTCAGGATCAAAGCACTTACAGTCTTTTACCACAACTAAGACAAAACACATTTGATTTGACCTTTGGAGGTTACAAATCATCAGTATAAAGTTACTTTGTTTCTGACTATACTTTGCTTTTTAATTTCAACTCAACACACCCTTGAAAGTAAGCACAGTATATTCACTACAAAAGTTGCCTGAAGACAGCACTACATTATTGTGGCAGGGTAAAATATCAGTAGAAAAAAAGTTAGAATCAATTTTCCAGTCCTGTTAGCTAAAACAAGCATTACTGCATTTCTAGCAGTTTTGTGGGTTTGTTTTGTCCCTCCTGCTTATATCCTGCAATTCCTAGAAAGAATGGTGCCATACCTGGATGTATTTTCCAGTCTCTCCCAATGTAATTACATTACTTTACCAAGAATTCAACAGCAACTGCCTCTGAGAAACAAAAATCGATGTGGGACTCAATTTCACAAACTTGTTTTGTATTTCCTCAAGAAATTGCCCACAACAGAAGCAGGTATTACCACATTTGCACCACCACCAAGTACACTGATCCCCTGTCAAGCTACAGAGTTCAGACTCAGATGTCATTCCCCACAGAAGACATAGGCTCGCAGATTGAAGCTACCAAACCTTAGACAAGGAGAAGAGCTGTCTTCCTCTTCATGCCACAGAAAGCATAAAGACAGAGATGGTTTCCATCTGGTAGGCACCTTTCAGAATAAAGGTCGTAGGAACTTTCAGAATACTAAGTATCTTCCAACCATTAATCTTAAGCAGCCTACCCATAAAGCATTACCTCTCAACCCCACAGACTTCCCAAACTCAGACTACAACACTTTGATTACCTGCCACGGAGATTTATTTAGAGAGAGAAGTGTTCACTCTTCCTCACAAATATCTAACCAGAGAAGAAGCAGTGAGTTACAAACTTCATCCCTTACACATAACGATTAAAGACAAGGCTGAAAGCATCAGGAGAGGCAAAACAGCCAGACTTTGAAGTCCTGTCCATATTACTTCAAGCACCTACACAACTCTAAACACCAACAAGCTTCCTCTTGATAATACAATTTGACTCCAGTAGCCATCTGTATTCCTGTTGAGTATAAAAGGAACAGAGAGGCAAAAATCCTAGGATGAGGCATGACCACAAGGAGATGCATGGATGCTGCTTTTCTTTATGATCTGTGATAACTAGGTGGTCTCTATTTTAACTTCCAGTCTGCTTCTCTGCAATGGCAGCTATTTCTGTCCTTCCTCATTTCTGCTGACTGCTCATGACTCATGGGCTGCTTTGCATTGTCGTGAACATCAGAACAAGCCAAAGCCACGGAGCAGCAGCAGGGCAAAGCTGCTTTCACCAAAGAACTCTCCTGAGCTTTCAGAGGAAAACAAGCTTCTTTTCTTAGCATATGGTGGTGTTTTACTTTTCACATAATACAAATGGGGTTAATTTTACTTCGGTGAAGTATTCTAAGTTTTTACTTTTTAATTAAATGTTAAGAATTAGGAAGCTTAAATTCATAGACGCTATCCCTTCAACTTGCATAGCATGTGTATACCTCACTGAGGACAGCTTTTACCATGATAGTTGTGATGATACAGAAATAGGGAGGTTGGTACTCAAAAGATAAAATCAACACTCCCTATATGTTGTTCTGTTTATTTCTCTATGAACTTTTAAAGTACATTAGTCAATTATCAAGAAAACACGATCTTCAATTTTTCAAGCGGTGGCTTAAACTAAAAGGGTGTATTGATGGGGGGGATGTTCTTGTTGTTTTGGTGTGTTTTTTTCTTCAGGATGTGGGTGTTGGTGTTATCTTGATTTTTTTCAGCTAGTAATGTGCAAGATTTCAAGCAAGATACTGAAAATCCATGAAGTTGAAATTATTGGTTGGTAATTCTTTACATAATATTACAGTTTGAACAGGGAAATTCTAGACAGCTAAATTACTTACTGCATCTATTATTTCCTTTCTAAACCTATGGAAATAACGTTGATTTTAAAGGAGACCATTTTCTAGGGTAGAATAACCCAGAGAGAGAACTGAATACAGCTTCACAACAGTAACAGTTGTGAAGAGAAGGAAAAAGAAGAGCATAGATATGAATCCTTTCAAAATCACAGCAACAGGGAAAAAAAGTAAATAATAAAACCTTCTAATAACCACTATTCAATATTGCTGATCATATGTTGTGATTTAACCCCAGCCAGCAACCCCAGCTGCTTGCACACTCCCTCCACGTCAGGATGGAGGAGAGAATCAAGAAGCATAAAAGTGAGAAAACTTGTGGATTGAGATAAAGACAGTTGAATAGCTAAAGCAAAAGCCCCACATGCAAGAAAAGCAAACCAAGGAATTCATTCACCACCTCCCGTGGGAAGGCAGCCTTCTCCAGGAAAGTCAGACTCCATCACGTGTAACAATGACATGGGGAGGCAAACACCATCACTTTGAACATCTCAACCCCTCCTTCTCCTTCCCCCATCTTTATATGCTGAGCATGACACTTTATGGTCTGGAATGTACCCTGGGTCAGTTAGGGTCAGCTGTCCTGGCTGTGTCCCCTCCCAACACCTTGTGCACCCCCAGTCTCCTCGCTGGTGGAGTGGGGTGAGAGGCAGAAAAGGCCTTGGCTCTCTGTAAGCCCTGCTCAGCAGGGACTCCCTGTGTTATCAACAGTTTCCAGCACAAATCCAAAATATAGTCCCATACTCAGTACTATGAAGAACATTAAATCCACCCCAGCCAAAATCAGCATTCCATGTTTTGGACAAAGATCACAAGACCAGCAGCTCATCACACTATCATTCCAGTTTAAATTGCCTTTCAGATCAAAGAAGGAGCCATGGATACAAGAAACTATAGCCAAGACAGACTTGCACTATGGCAACCACATGCTTAGATGATGGTTTTGATTACTATTAGAACAGAAGATTACATCTGAATCTGAGTTTCATTAGCGTTTTGTGTTTGGGTGCAAGAGTTTGGTTAGAGGAGATGTCTTAAACATTACACTATTATTTTCCATAAAACAGATTAAATTAAGCCATGAAAGTTGAAAAGAACTAAATTTAAGATTAAAATTTCAGTATTTAACACAAAATGCAGAAGGCAGGATTAAAAAAACTTGCCAAATTGCTAAAACAGCAGGAATTTTCTGCAATATGTTTACATTATGAGCTTGTATTTTAAAACATGTATTTATTCAGGAGATCATTTTTACTTGTATACAGAGTACGATAGCAGATTAAAAAAAGGAGAGAGTCACCAGTAGATGCGTCCCTGTTCAGTATTTATCTCTAACCACAGACAAGACCCAAGCTTACATACAGAAACCTTCATTAAACAGTTCTTCAGTGATAAATGTTACTCCCATTTCTAACTGATGCCACACAGCAGTACTTCTCTAGAATGCATCTAAAACACTGAAAACAACTAAAATGATTTTCAACTGAATTATTATGCTTTTTCTATGAATGAATGCATGTTCCATGGGATACCTGACTGTTTGTTTCAGTAGCTGATACCAAGACTTAAAAACAGAAGTTCTGGCAAAGGGTAAAAGGAGATAGATGAAGTTTCTCTAGCAAGTCAGTAAAAAAACAAACAAAAAAAAAGGTAAATATTAAGAAAAATATGTTGATATAGCAACATTTACTGTAAATTACTGAACTTATTCTGTCAATTACAACTTAAAAACCATAACCGTTTAAACAATGGTGCAGACATCAGCATTTTCAACACAAACTATCTTTGCATTGGACATTGGGGATTCCATCAGTAGCTGTGCACTTCCAACTATGAATTTAGGTGAGAGAAAGGATTTCTTTCATTCCACACAGCCCCATATCTCCCCACTCATTTTAAGATGTTTATTTCCGCTTTAACTATTTCCTCTTGTTTCTTTACAGGCACTTTAGAAATGCTCGGGTACCATTCCTACTCCTGAAATACTGTTCTTGTATCCTCACAACAGCATTTAATAGCTACAAATTTAAACCCAATCCTGAAAATATTTTTTTAATGTGTTTTTATTCATACATCCATGAGAAAACTTTCATGCTTTCATTTTCTTTACTGAATAATAGAATGTTAATGTTTTATCCTAATATAAAATCCCAGAACACGAGAAGAAACCACGAATGACAGCACTGCACAATCAATTTTTCATGCTATTTACTTCCCTATCTTTCCCTCTCCCTCTGCTTTCCTTTTTTTTTTTTTTATTTTTATATTATATATTTCCTACTCCTCCACAGAATAGGAAGATTTTAAATAATGCTTTGGTGAAGGGCTGAGCTCCCCCAGCCCACAAAACAAACATTTGATTCACAGACTATAAATTACCTAATTGTACAGACAACTCTATTTGTATACACCAACAAATGGTTTTTGTCATTCATCTGCAAAACCACTGCAGTTCATTTTCCAAATCTTTAAGTATAAGAAATAAGACCAACAAACAAACAAACAAGACTAAACAAACCACACCAAAAACCCCAAACCCTACATTTATTATTATCAGATCTAATATGAAGAAACCAACTATGACTTCTCATACTGCTTATTTAAATGAAAGGTGTAGTAGAGAATAGTAAAATATTCATATATTTCTAGGATAAAAGCAAAATTAAGATATAATCGAGTATGGTTGACTAAATGAAAACATTCCAGAATACTATAATCCAAAACCAAACAGATTAACATAGCTTTTGTTTATTCTTGGGGCCAGGGTTGGTAGAAAAACATTTTCCAAAAGAAACACAAGCCAATATATCCTAAAAACTCAGGCTGCCTCAGACTGTAAATATAAAAGTAGACAATGATAATTAATAGCACTAGTAACTGCAGAGCCAGATCAAGACACGAGATGCTTTCATTCTACTCCTGCCTGCCATTACAAGGTATGTACCATTACAACACAATCTTCCTTTGATAAAATCCAACAGAAATGCACAGTAACCAACAAATTCCCCAGCATTTCTACAGCCAAGAGAATTAGATGAACTGCTTGTTGTTATCCTAAGTTGAGGATTATATCTTAGTAAATGAACAAGTGTTCTTCATACAACATCAACTGACAAACAAACACCATGATTTTGTTGACTATTTATCCCCCCTATTCCAGAGCTTCCATTTTTGTGAGAACGAAAAGGCTACTATGAAGATGCTATTTCCAGCAAAACTTGGCAAATTAGAAGATCATGAACACGTCTTTCATATTCCTTAAAACATAGTCACCTTTTGTTTGTTACTTCCAAAAAAAACCCCAAAATCAAACCAAACCCAAACCGCGTAACACATCAAGGTGTGGTTGAGGAGCTAGGAAAACTTGCACTTGCTTTGCATCTTTTCTTCTATTATGGATCTCCAGCAATGACAATGTTGAGATCTTTTCTTTATTTTTAACAGGTGAAAGATTCTGCTTATTCATCCCCCACTAATATTTCACATGAAACAAGGCCCATACTCACAATGGGAGTGAGGGGAGACAGGTAGGAAGTGGAGGAGAAGGAAGGGCTGCCTTTCCCTTAAAGATGAAAGGAACCCTTAAGTCCTTCAGGTGTGCTGAGAACATGCTGTCTTCTGGCCCTTATAATTTTTCAGTTTCCGGAACCACCAGAATTGCTCCTCTGCTCACAGGCTGCATTTAATATCTTACTGTGAGACAGTAAAACTGAAATATTCAGAGAAACATTAATCACTGGATTATACAGTCAGTGTTGAGCTGACATTTAATGAACTGATTAATTTGGCCTTTTAAAGTCAAATAAAGATCATTGTGTTTAATGTGACTGTATTTTCTAAGAGTTAGGACACAGTTATTCTAAGGAAAAAAAAAGAATTTTCTGCATAATTATTAAGGCAGTCAAAGCTTAAATGAATGTCATAACATAATTAAAATTATGGCTTAAAAATACTCTGCAGAAGAATCTTAGATCAAAAGGTGAGATGACAAGACCAAATTTCCATGCTGTTTTTCTTTAAGGTTGAATATATTTTACCATGTGTGAGCAGTGTGACCTTCCCTTTCTCCTTCAAAAGCCAGAGGCCAGGCCCCAGAAACACAACAGCAGCCAAGGCTGAAGCATCTCAAAACATTTTGTTCTCTATATTCTCCTGATCTGCCATCAGACAGTAACAAAACCATTACTTTGCAAAGAGAAATATATCTCAACTCTCTCTCCCCCTCCTTTTGCACAAGCTAAAATCACAACCTATGCCCATTTAATTACCACCCCACATCAATATTCTCCACAGGCTGTGACCAGAAATAGCAAAAACTGCAGATGATTTTTGTTCATTTGAGCAGTGTACGTTTTTCAGCAGTAGATTAGTGTGATAGCCGTCACTGTCTTTAAGAGAGTTTTATCTCCTCTTCAGATTAACACAGATGGCACATTCTTCTCTCTTCCCCCTTCAGAGGCCTCTGAAAGTGAAGCTCCTCTCCGTGCACAGGAGCCAACACAAGTGAAGCTATTCATCTGCCTCTGCCTGGGCACAGCACTACTTCAGAGAGAAACAGGAGGTAACGCTAGTTGGCAGTCTGAGAGGCTTTATCTTCGACATGAGGCTCGCTTGAATTTAGCTCCCATACTAAACTAGCTCCCACCTGCACCAGGGTCTTCTCCACCATCCCACACACCCAAAAAACAGGAGGTCCAGCTGGGGTAAAGGCAGCAGCACCATATATGTGAGTAAAACACACCCCAGAACAGGAGGAAGAAAGGGGAGGTCAACTGAGGGAGTTGCTCGTGGCTGGCAAGAGACCCAAGAACACCATAGCCAGTTTCTCCCAAGCAAATGTCCATCAAGGATAATCTGGAAAGACAGTTCTTCACAACCAAAGGCTGATGCAGAAGCCACAATAATATTAACCATAAAAAATATTTCATGCCTATTTTTCTTCTTCTTTAAAAAAAGTTGAGTATTTTGATTGCTTTCTCCATGTATTCAATACAGACTAAAAGCTGCTGCTTTGAGGATTTAAAACTGGCAGAAAGGTTGTACTAAGACTAGACAGGTAAAAGCAACTCAGCTTCCAGTCAACAGGACATGAAAACTGTCCAATCACTTGGAAGGAAAAAAAAAAAAAAATAGTTTCCCCTCCTCCCCTCCAATTCAGACATTAAATGATCAGGTAATACCCATCAAGGAATTCTGAAAATATTAACACATAAAATCTTCTATCGGTTGTGTGATTTTACTTTTTTTTTTCCTAATAAATCTTTCTTACTGGAAGTAACAGATGATTTCGAAGTGAATACAGCAATATTTACAAAAAACAGCGAAGGGCAAGGATATATGACCCAGGCTACTCTAGATCAAGACAGGCCCTCAGACTGAACTCCACAGGATGCAAAGCAGAAAAGCAACTTGCAGAGGAATGATGAAGTACAAAAATGGAATGGAAATTGGAATAAGAAATACCTTATAGCACAAGAATGCCAACAGCACACTTGCAATAAAAATGTTTTCTTTACTCTTTAGACAAAGCCAATAAAACAGGACTAATTAATTCAAATTTCAGTGGAGCATTTAATGTAGTGCACACTAAAAAGTAGCTGAAGTCAAAAAAAAGGTCAAGGAGAATTAAGAGAGGACAAGGACTAGAACAACTACAAATGGTGACTACAATGATCTGCACTGGAAGACAAATTACTGGGGCACCACTGATTCTCCTCAGTCAGGTCCATGGTCCCTGCTCTGGCAGAAATGTTCAAATGGCACAAAGATGGGAGCTGTCCCCAACTCAAGAGAATGAGCAAAGGATTACTCAAAAGAATGAGACTGCCTTGAAAACAAGCAAGACACACTAAATTAAGATGAAATTGAAGAGCAGAAAGTGCAAGAGCTATTCAGAATTTAAAATTTAAAACAACAGCTCAAACTGAAGCAAAACCAAGGAAAGGAACTGGGCACTTTCTGTCACAGGATGACTCTGAACCCCACTGCTCACGCTGCCATAGAAGACAGAAATACACACCCTAAGATCTCTTTGGAAAGCCACTGCCAGTGAAAGTCATCAAAGATTAATGCAACTAAAGAAGGCAGTGGTGTGATCTTGCACGGTACCCTGGTGCACCCCTAGTTTTTCAGGCCAAGTCAAGGTGAGTTTATTTATGACTGTTGTTTTGAAAGTGGAACAAACATCTGTCATTCACAATACACAATGTCTTAAAGTTTATGGCAGGCAATTAATTGCACTCCAACACTGATCTCCTCCTGAGCTGCATTTACAACTTTGATACCAACTTTTTGGAAAACTTATGTTCTGGATATCATATTTAAGCCACAATACCCATATTTTAAAGATGATCTTTGGAAGAAAGTCAAGCTGAAATCAAATTAGTAATTATTTGTAGAGGAATACAGTGGATTTAGAGATATTAAGAAATTAACATAATCTACTTGTTATAGTTATTTCATTATCATGAAGTAACTTTGCATAACATTATACACTCTTCTACTCCCTTTAAATTAAACCGTACTAGTTTTGAATAAACGTGGATTTTATATTCTGCACAGACAGAAAAGTAAGTCTAGATAACATGTGAATAAATGTCTTGATAGCTGTTCACCAAAACATACATCTTAGACCTGGACCTCTCTTGTGCGTACTGAAAATCCTTAAAAATTTAATAATGAACTTTCACAAACCAGAGCTGAAGGGAATGCATCACTGATTTTAGAAAGAATGCTCTGAATTCACAGAAGACATATGGCACTGATCAGTCATCCCCATCTCTCTCCCATCATAACACCAAGGCTAACACTGGAGCCAAGTCGCATGAAGGCACAAGCAAGGAGATGAGTGGCATTATGCTTTGAGCTCTAAGTGTCAGACCATTCGCAAGAAAAAGTTCGACAACTGGTGATGGAAGATACTTCGCCATCCAAAGAGATGTCTCTAGTCTTCCCACTGGGAGCGCAGTGAATTGTAGGGAAATCTGTCATAGGACTCACTGCTTACATAGGTCAATAGCTGGACCAATCCATTTTAAATAATACAAACTAAACAACACATTCCCATTCCTGAAGTGTTTTTATGAGCACTGACAAATAAGCTGCAAGTTGTTCATTTTCAGGCTCATTCTCATCCTCGTAATTCACAGGACATGGTCTCCCGAGAAATTTCCCTACATTAAGAAATTCTCTGTTGACAGACACCTCTTGGCTGGACTTCACTTCTCTACCACCAAAGAATTATTCCATTTGAGCCTTGTCTAAGCTCCTGGGCACACACGCAAATTGCTACATTGCCTTAAGTGAAGAAGAAAGCTGGAGCCACCAGGCACACCAAAAAAAAAGCCTGAAGCTGGTAATACAGTGTGGACACAGCAACTTATGCTAGCACAACTGGGTCACTGAAATACAATCACCCCAATCTGCCCCATGCTCATTCTCACTCCAGCAAGATGGAAAACCACACCTTGCTCAGCTGCAGCAACTTCACACACACTACTTCAAGCAAACTGGTATAGAGAAGAATCAAGAGTTTAAAAAGTAAATTGAAATGGATGAGAGAAAGGAAGAAAAAAATAGGTTTAGACTATGAATCTGTCATCACTACTTAAAATAGGGGGGGTTTGCTGACAAGTCTCCATTAAAAATAAATCTAGATAGGTAGCTTAAGAAATAAGGGAAACACTCATCTCTTTCAAAAAACAATAGTTTCTGAAGTGGTTTCAGAGAATGTTCAGTTAAGAATAATGTCTCTGAAAGTCAAGATTTCTAGGATGGTGAGAAATATTTCCCATTTAGATTGAGAGTGTTTTCACATTGTGCCATTGATCACAGCTGGAAGACACCCAAATACCACTTCTCTTACCCAAGAAGTGTACGATTCCAGAATGCCAATGCAGCTGGAGAGAGTTTTAACAGCATAGCAAAAGTTAGGAAAAGTAAGAAAATCAAGGACAAGAGTAGACCGACTGCCAATGTGGAAACTGGTTTTTAAACATGTGCATCCACATCGACACATCTTATTCTAGACTGAACAAAAACCTCTTCTTAAAACTTTTCAGCAGCAAAAAAGATTCTACATAACAAACTCTCCTGAGTAGGAAGACACCCATGTTCTCTGCATTGCTAGTGATCTTTTTCTATTCAAAACAGTAATCCAATATGGAACCAAATAAAGAAATAAAAGTAATTTAGATCCCTCTTCTCCAGAGTAAGTATTTTGTCAGGTTCTGTAACTGTGATAATGCAATAGGATATTGCTGTTGCAAACAGACTTGTTTGTAAAAACAGGCAAATTTACCTTCTGCACAAGCCACACAATTTAAGATCAAAAAGTGTATTACTTCGAGATCATGCTTACAGTATTCATGCATAGATTTATTTCCAAGATGATGAAAGTTCATATATAATTGGAAGAAAACTCATTGAAGTAATTTTTCCTACTGGATCTACAGAAACTGAGGTTATCCCACTGTATTGCTGCACAGGTATTGCTTTGATTTTTCCCAGAGGAGAGAAGATACTATGACTTACTCATACTCTGGTAGAGGAAAAAAGTCTGAAATGCTTTCATAAGCATTTTTTACAGCGCTTCCATGCTTGAACAATACAGCTTTTTATGGTGCAGTAACTTTTTATCATGCATTCAATAGATTTTATTCCTGTAGCCATTTACGGAAATGTGGGTAAGATTCTTTTTATCTCTCATTTTCAACTGCTCTGAGGAAAAATATAAAAAAGGCATATCCAAATTTAGGCTAACGCAGACAGGCAGAGATTAAGAGACCTTATGGATAAAATGTCTTCCATTTCAGTATAGTGTGGAACTCTTTTATGCTTTGTCTAACATGAAACTTTCCTCAAAACTAAGGATATTTGACTGATTTGTTTATAAATGAAAAAAGCTGCTGAGGTTATTCAGTAGCCAATAATCAGGAGAAGACAAGAAGCATGATAAGAAGTTCACACTACATTGAACCAGCCACCTTTTTCCAAGGACATAACCATAATACTTTTTCTATCCCTTTAGCAGTTGGCAGAAGATAACTTCCATAATTTATTATCTTATTTATCTACTTTGCTGCTTAGAACATCAGTAGGTTCCAGTATTTAGTATAGCTATGGGAAAACTAATGAGTCAGCTATGGCCCATCAGTGCAAAGAGATCAATATTTTAGCTAGGATAAAACTAGAATGTTCAGTCAACAAAACTACAGATTACACAGAGCCAGTCCAACAGCAAGTATTTTTTCTTAATAAATTTTATAGTTACATTTAATACAAGCTTACAAAAAATAGATTATTAACATTAGAATCCATCTGCTCACTTATTTACATGCTTTAATAAAGTTTGTCTTTTGATAAGTTCCACTCTCACTGCTTAAAATAAAATATATGCAATGAAAAAGTCTTTTTTTTTAAAAAAAAAAATCACCCAGCAGACCAAATTTAAAAAAAGAAAGGGAAGTAGTTCTCTTCCTCTAGGGAAAAAAAAAAATAAAGTGGCAGCAGGTATTTCCCACTAAAAAAATCTTGACTTCGAATATTCAAATTGAAAATACAAGCACACTTCCCACAGCACAAAAAAATTGCTTTTCCATGAACATTTGCTTAGTCAGGTTTTACTTGTTCATAGTTTTATGGATTGCCCACTTGCAAGGACTGTGGTTCAGACAGACTCAGTTTTTTTATCTTTTTGAAATTTGGGGCTATTAAGTCCTTCACTTGTAAAACCGTAAGATTTGGTTTTTCAAAGGAGGCACCGTGAGTTTGTGTGATTTACAAAAGTCATCATAAGGATGTCAAAATTCTGGAAAGTTAGCATGCTTCTCAACTGCTTGGATGGTTTGAGAAATAATTTTAAAGGGAATCAGATATGAGACTCCTTTTGAACCTTCCAAAAGTCTTATCTGGAAAACTACTACATTTCTAGAAAGATAGGAAATAGAGGGAAATAAAATGAATGTAAAAGTGATATTTTTCTTCCAAAAGGTGAACTTGAAAAAAAAACCCTTCTTAGAATTTTAAGATACCCAACACAAAACAATTTTCACCATTACTACATTCCAGCTTCAGGGCACACTGCACCTCCAGCCACAAAGAATTCCTACTGACGTAACCCAAGACAAAACCATAGTGGTGAGTAGCTTACTGACCCACAGGTATCCACACGACAGTTGCGAATTCTGCCATCTGGACTATTACAAAGTCATATCAGTCCAAAACACTACCATGAGATTTCAGATCAGATCCCATAAAAAACTGCAATCATGTCACTTCCACATCCAAAGGGTCAATGACTCACCAATCATTTTTGCTAAAGCTTTTCTGTAGCAGAGGTTTAACAACTACACAACAAACTGCTTCCTTAGTGGTTTGGCCCATTCACTCTAAATAACCCAGCAGGCAGTCACTGTTCCATGTTTTCAACTGCAAAGGACCCATTTTTACTTAGAAGTCACAGGCACAACTTGTAACACAGTACAAATATCAACTGTGCACTGGGTAAATAAATCATACAGATTTATTTTTTCCTTCCAAACATTCTATGGAGCAAGTAGCAGGAATTCTGCAGAGAGTAGAACTGTGTTTTATAATTTTATAATTTTCTTTTCTTACCTGAAGTGCAGAATATGAGAATCTCAAACAAAGCAGGCACGAAGCAAACAGGAAGAGCAGTGAAGCACACAAGGAAGCAAAGGAAAACTATTTTCTCCTTACTACCTTTGCAAATAAAGAGGTGATTTTGAGCAGGGGGTAAAATATCAGGGGCTTTGAATCAACTCCTGAAATCACAGAATCCTAGAATCCTAGAATAGTTTGGGTTGGAAGGGACCTTAAAAGGCCACCTGCAATGAGCAGGGACACTTTCCACTACATCAGGTTGCTCAGAACCCCATCCAACCTGACCTTGAAAGCTTCCAAGAATGGTTCATCTACCACCTCTCTGGGCAACCCATCTCAGTGTTTTACCACATTCACTGTAGCCCTCTTCTTTATATCTAATCCAAAGCATTACCTCTATTCTCCACTACTGGAGTAAGCTTGGATGATTGGCCTACTCAAGAGAAATTTGAGATGATCCTTACGGTCAGTCTTCCCCACCCTTCAAGATGTGCTCTTTCAATTTTTGAACTCCTCAAAATGCACCAGGCTCCTCTCTATTCCCTAGAAACTACATGCCCTCTGCTAGTGCATCGGCACCACAAAAAGGTGTTGTGGTACTGTACCACAATACCAGTTGTATTTCAAATGGCACAACTTACCAGCATCAGTCTTTCCACACAAGTATCTTAAATCCTTGCTATTTTTCCACCTTTCAGACTCTCCCCACACTAAGCTTGCCCTCATAAGGAGATGTACCTCATTAATGTACTTCAATTCTTAATGAGAAACTTTGTTTCAGCTTAAAGTTTCCCACATAAAACATTCATACGATATTTTGACCTAAGAAATCTTCAAAGACAGAAGTCAGACTAAGCTGCAAGAAACCAACACCAGTATTTATTATCTACCCTATCTAACTTTCTACATTACAGGTGCAAATGACAGATAAGCTAGCAGGGAGTGGATGTATTTATAGATGTAGTAATACGAATTATTTATCCAATGTGGTCTCTGCTCTGCAACCACCAGATTATCCAGGACAGGATACTAGTCAGAAGCCGTGGTAGTGCTCCAGACACGGTAAAACTTTTACATTAAACCCTGTTAAAGCCTCTCGGATGTGAATCCTATTACTACAAGGTCCAAAAAAGTTAAGGAAATCACTAGGTAAAAAAGCTTCACCAGCCTTCCCAAAGTACATGTTAACAGTAGTTCCTTCACCCATCTTTCTCTTTAAAATGCATTTTCAGTATCCCACTATATATCCAGTTGCATTAGTCACCACAGTTCAGCTTGACCCTAAATATAATATGAAATCAGTCAGCATGTTTCCAAATCTGAGGGGGAAAGATTTTTTAGGAAACAGTGATATAACAGTCCCATTATTTAACTTTCCTGGACTCTCCGAGGCTGGGGAATTAAACATTTTCCTTATGTGAATTAAGTTGGCCTATCAGAACTTAAAGGATGATTTGGGCAAAGAAAACCAAACACAGGACAAATTTAAAACAAATTCACGGGAATACTCCAATTGAGACAAAACTTGGGAACGCCACATATAAGACAGAAGTGGTCTCATTTATGTACTTAGTACTTTTGCTCTGTATGAAATACTGTCAGCTTAGTAGTCAGAGTGAAAAAAAACGTAAAAACTATCAGTCTAAACAGTAATGCAGCAAGAATAGACTTCATTCCAAGACTGGAACAATTTATTTCTGGATTATTATTATTATTAAAGATCAACATTGACTGATATCCCCTTACCAACTGTAATTCCAGTAAAGGCCCAGGCACTCACAAATATGGGTGCTGAACACAGATGAGAGCTGAGGAACAATTCTCTGTCACCATAATAAACTTTACCAACCAACACCACTCAGGTATTTAATTATATACAAACATGCACTGCTACATCCTTAAGGCAGAGTGAGAAAATAGTGCAATACAACAGAAAATGATATTACAAAACTTCTCTCTGTACCTGGACAGATGGTAAACAGCAACTGCAGCTTATTACAACACTCATAATTGTCTCCATCACCTTTTGTTTCCCCATCTGTCTTTTGTGTCCACCCGTTTTCTCACTTTAAACTGGCAGACCTGCTACAACATATATCTAGTATGTTAAGTGCAATGAAGTCCCAGCCTTTACGTAGAGATTTTACAATCTACGTTAAACAAAATATAAATCACATTTAATCAGGACTGTGCATAGACTATTTTAAAATGTGCATTATTAACATCCACAAATCATGTTATGTTTTCTTGATTTAGTCATTAAAGAGATTTTTAGTGCTCCCTTGCCTTCAAATGCAAGACTTTCACATCATATTGAAGAAGAACTGCTTATATAAAGAATTCAAGATGGACACACTATCCTTTTCATTATCTTGCCTCTCCACTTCCTCCAACACTACTTAGTCTTCAGTTTGCCTCATTCCATAAACCTCACAGATTAGTGTTGGTCCACAGAACAAAACTCAGGAACCAGCAACTTAAATGTATTTTGGAGCTGAAATGCTTCACTAGATTCTACTGGACTCAGCCCAAAATATGTGCTCCTACGACACTAAAATCTCCACTGCTACAGTGAAATATGAGGTGTTTATTTTTATCCTGTTGCTTCCTCGTTGTCATTGTTGCAATTACAGTAAGTGCTCATCGCCTACAGTTTCTCTGGTGTTACTTGGCAGCAGCTGCAGTCTGCAAAGAAAATACTCATTTACTGTGCCACTGGGCGAGCACCGCTGTGAAGCAGCACATCTCCTTTGTGTCCCAACCTTCTATACAGTTCACAAGTCCTCATTAGTTGTGTCCCGGGTGCTGCGCTATGTAAGAAAACAGAACATCAAATGCACAACCTTTATTTCCAGATCAGACACCACCTTATTGCTAGACATTACCAAATCACTCTGCTAAAATATCACTCTACATTAGTGAAATACATGGCTAAGACAGATGAAAGCAAGCCATAGATCTCATAGAAAACATTGTATCAGTTGTTTTAATAAGCAGTTAAAAAGGAAACTGCATGTGTTAAGCCTTTATATCAGTCTGTTTTTTCAAATGCAAACTGCTAACCTCTAACTGAGCCAAGCTCTATGCTTAAAAATCCATTACTGTCCTTGCCTGTGAATCATTTAATGAAGGTTGTGATAGTGGAGCTATTATTCTAATATCTTAGATTCCTTTCAAATTATATCCGTAAAGCAACTTTTATTCCGACTGTAAATTTAATATCCTATTATTCCACTTCTCTACAAATATTTGTTAAAGAAATAAATACTTCAGAAATGCCAAAGCTTAAAAACTGTAGGGTTTTGTTTCTTTTGGAGCCTCCAGCAATGCATTTCCTAAATAAATAGAAATTTTAATAAAGCTTTTCATTGACCCAAAATGTTTCTGAAAAATAACATATTCATGAAGGCAGAGATGCAAATTTCAACAAATGGGGGTTACATAACACAGTAAATAAAAAGCTCAGCAGACAAATAGCAAGCTCTGAGAATAAAAGGCATCTAAAAAAAAAAAAAAAACCAAACAAAAAGCATTAATCCAAACAGGCATCTTCTGAAATTCCTTTTCATTCTCTAAATATCAATTTACCCCAAAACATTTCATGCATTTGGTTGTTTACTACTTCTATATATACTATAGTGTTATTGTTTCTTAGAATCATGACTTTTTTAAAATTCTTTTAAACAAGAGTTTACCCTAGAGAAACTGGGAAAAAGTACAAACTGAAAGGAGAAATGAAAAACAAAAAGGAAATAAAAAAGATTTAATAATAAGGTCCAATCAGAAAGGGAACAAAATTAACATGTAGCACCACAGAGTAGTAGAGCTGTGTTTTGAATCACAGTATTAGCTCAGAAAAGACCAAATCAACTTCCATAGGCAGGAAATGTGGCAAGAAGAGGAGAAAAAGAAGACAAAACCCACCTTTTTTCAAAAGCAACAGAGTAGTACAGAGCTAAACTGTAAAGAAGTGTTTACTGAAAGACTTCCCTGTTTTATACACAGGATGGTTATAAAAAAATGGTAGGTTGGAGGCAAACAAATGAGCAAACAAATGAGCAAACATGAGCAAACAAATGCGAGAGGCATGCAAAAGGTTAAAGGCACGCGAAAGGTTAAAGGCATATCAGTTGAGACATGAATACGTGGAGTATAACGAGACACAGCAGCAGAGATAAACAGAAAGTTAAAAATTTCTACATTCATTTGCAACACAGAGATTCACGATCTGTTAAAAGCAGATTTCAATGTTTGTGTGTACAGCCAATGACAAAGATGCATGCTTGTTTATAGCAACTACAATGATCACTTTCTTGTGGATTTATTTGGACGGTCTGAGAAAAGCTCCCAATTTTGGACCATTTTAATAGAACTACCATTGTCACTCAGATGTAATACAAAAATAATTAAAAAAAGAAGGTAAAAAAAATAAATGGGGATCATTTAGTATGATTTTTAACAAAACACAGTGTGCCATTATCAAACTACCAAAAAACATCCCCACCCAATTTTCAGGAGAGCAAAGTAAAATTCAAGGACAGAAAACTGGGGTATGACATTGAATAAACTTTTCAATAAGTAAGTAATAAACAGCCCAAAATTCCTACAGAGTTTGTGATTAAGTATATTAAGCTATTTGGTGCCTATGTGAAATAAAGGTTTACTCCTTTATTACGAAAACTAACAAATTGTAACATTCCTACCGAATGTTTTCTCATGGTTTGGGGTTTTTTATTGCCATCCTTGGCCATTAATGGTCAATAATGTCTGATCTGAAACATACAGGAAGAAATCTCATTTTCTGTCCCCCAGGCGCTACAGAAAGCTGATAGGAAAAGCAAAGCATACTCCTGTTGTAACATGCTAAAGAAATAAGACCCAAGTAAAAACAGAAGTAAAAAACTATCAGTTTGTATTTTAGGAAAGTAGGTTTTTTGGGAACTGCAAATACTACCCACTCAGAGTAGCAGCAGATGAGTTTCAATTTTAGTCTGAGGTCCCTGAAGATGACATTTCATTTTCTCCAGGAACGTGTCCTTCTGGATCTATACTTCCCAGATGTGGAGTATTAGTGCCATAAGCTCTGGTATCTACTGCCTTGGATGCTCTGAGCATGAAAAATTAAAGTCTCAAAAGCGCAGGCTGAGAAAGTAAGCAACTGGAGACCAGCTGGAGGACAGATCACCTTCATTAGAAAAGATCATTTACCAACAAATGTGAAATTCTTAAGAATATATATCTAAGCAAAACCAAATCTGTAGGATATAGTTTCCTGAATAAACAACCATTAGAAGGCAACTTACTGGGAACTCTACAAGGAACTGAAACAGGGACCCAAGTGAGAAAAAGTCATCATACAAGTTGGCTAATGGGACTAAAATCAAACTGATTCCTAGGACTGTATATAAACAAAAGTAGTGGAGTTGTTATGCAGGAAGAATAAAGGATTACAGAATATCTGAATGTGCTTTCAGAACAATACAGCATAGTAACAAATGGAGCCCAAGGAAATAGAGCAACTACCACCAGGTGACTCAGTGGGATGGAAATGATCTGGAACAACACTTGGTGTAAACAGTAACAAAGGACATAAAAATATAAAAGAGGACAAGATTCAGCAGGGGTTGACCAAAGATGCCAGGCCAAACCTATTTTTGAAGTCATCAAAGAAATTGTTTTAAGAACAGAAGTGCAGAAAAACCTGTTGTTCAATAAAGCTTTCAATACAGTGCCACATGGAAATTCACTACTTCAGTTGAAGAAGAGGCACTAGTGTAATTTGGCTACCAGTCACCTAGCTGTACTGAACATAGCATGGAGGTGTTACTGCAAGCTTAAGAGCAGGACTGCTGAGGAGGTTACACATCCCTTAAGCACAGCCTAAAAAGGCCTGTAGGCGGCACAAGCAACCGATAGCATAAGTAGCCTATGAATGAACCTCCCAAAATAACACCAGCAGCTGCCACTGTGCAATTTGAGACTCCCTAAGCATAACAGAAGAGAGAAAAGAAAAACCAAAAATTGTCCATGGTAATCTGAACAGTTGGAGGGAGGAGGAACTGCTGACAAACTGAAGTCCTACCAGTTTCTTTGTAGCAGAAAAGAGCAAAAAAGTGAAAACTGTACAAGGTGAGGAGAGGAACTGCAAACACATCTAAAGAAGCTAAACCTGCCCCGCTGGTTGCCACCCATCTCCAGGCCCTCAGCTGCTCTCAGGATTATCTGCCTCCAGCTATGATTATTTGCCTCCAGTCCTGCTCAGCGAACTCTTACCAAGAGGCTCAGTCCAGCCCAGCTCTTACTGGCACAGCTCCCTCCTGCAGCTGCTTCCCTAAGAGGAGTCAGAGTCTGCATCCCACTGGCTTGCTTCTCAGCTGCCCACTACCCACATTTATCATTCTGGCAACTGAAATATCAGTCTTGGCACTTCAGAATTCAAATCACGTGCCTTTGCACAAAGACTAGGTTATAATTATATTTGATGAGGAAAAATATCAGGGAGGAAGCCACAGCCTGGAAAGATCTGGAAAAAACAAAAAGGGATGAAAAACTGCAGGATAAGAGGGGAGACCCCCTTATACATTGATTAAGTGTTAATTTATGTAAGAGTGAAGGTCATTTTTCACAAAATGGGAAGGCTGTTAACAGAAACTTCCAGGAATTTCAGCTATGATTTATACCACTCCACACATTCCCAAGAAATTTTGAAACAAGGGTAAATAAGGGAGGATAGAAAAATCTGTCAACAACAAACTTGCTGAGAAGAATCACAGTGACACTGAACAACTAGATAATAGGATGATGTACTGAGTTACAGAAAACACAAAATAATGCAGAAAAATGATTATACAGCACTACCCACACACTCATTAATTTTACACTACCTATATCACCCACTTACAGACCTCAAATTACTGTGCATAATTTTTCAAACATGAGCTAATCACTTAAGTGCAATAAAAAAGGAAATAAATCAAGAAAAAACAGAAAACTAAACAATATCTTTATTCATTATACACTGATTCTGATAGCTATATCTGCTCTGATCATCTTGCCTCAGGGACACGGACACTTTACAAGAGATACAGAACAAAGCAAGACAGATAATGAGGAGTATGGAGAAACTTCAGTACAGAGCAACCATAAACAAATCCCACATGTTAAACATACCACAGGGATGAGGGTGTGTAATATAATAAACCCTCTAAAAAACTCTTCTTCACATGACATAGAATCAAACAATATGCCCCTAAAATATCAAGAGTAAATCAGATATTTAAGTTACTTAGATTTTAAAATGAAGCCTGCAGAGGAACAGGTAGATATAAATTAAATATCAAATAAAAATGAGTAAGTTGTAAAGCATAAGACATTTTTAATCATTAGAGAAATAAAAGTATGGCTTCCCAAACAATAGTTCAGGCAAGAAGCCTAAGCCTGTCCCAAGATGAAACTGTGAGAAGAGGGGGGAGGGGGAAAAGAGAGAAAAAAAACAGAAAAAGAAAAGAAGAGATAATGCTGCTTCTACATGCAATCACAGAAATCTGAATCCTGAGATCAGAGTCCATTCCAAGACTGGATTACTAAAAAAAGTTTCCATGCTAAAACTCTTAGATTTCAACAGTTCATAACAAATATGCTGCAAATCCTTGAACTTCAACCAAATACAGGAAGGATTTAAAAGAAGAGAGATGAAGGAAAAAACTTTGAAGGACTGTATAGTGACAAATATCCTGGTTGCATAGAAGATTCAGCGTGATCTTGCAGAGCAGAAATAACAGTTACATTCCGGAAGAGAGATAAGAAGACTTGACAAACCCCATATTGTTTCAACACAGATCTGATACTAGAATCTTCTTGCCTTCTAGCTTTATTCTAGAAACATACCTTTTTGTACAATAAATTTAATTTGTAGAACAGTTCAATTCAAACTACGCTATTTTCTAAACTGCATCAGATAGCTAATAACATTTAAAATTTTGTGTCACCGTCCAGAACTAGAGACTTAATTTCTCCCTTGCCTCCAGTGATGTACCTATATTTCAAGGACTAGATAAGTGACATCATCTGCTCTATCTCCCCTGTAAAACCTGTGGCAGATTTTAGTGCTAAGGAGACCTTAAGGAAGTCTCGGAATTCTTATTACTGCAATTCCTGTGCCATCTGGAGGTATTGGCTGCAGAAACTTTCCCTGTTTTTTTCCCTATCACCAGCACGTACAAACATTCCTGAATAAAAGATCAAATGCTTGACCTGACTTGATAGTTTTACTTGATCCTAACAAATCCTCAAGTAAAATACTGAAATTCAACTGTTTAGCTCCAGAATCCCATTACTTTTCAACTTTGCAGATGATCCCCATTTGGCTGATACCACCAGGCAGTGTCATCTTCAGTCTTGGAAAATCACTCATGCAGCGGAGAAGTAGCATGGTTTCATATTGCTGTGGATGCCTAAATTCCATGAAATACACTGGTGTGGACTGTTCAAGGTTAACTGTACTTTGTAAGCCCCACTTCTGGATGCACTGAGTGGTGCTGAGCATGCTGTGAAACCATTTTTCATTTTGATCCCAGTCTTTTGTTTTAAGAGCTTTGAAGAACAGAATTTCAACTGAATATCTAACAGGAGCTTTGGGTATTCAAATTTTACATTTGAAGATTCATAAGTAAATTAGAGCAAACAACTATAAATTCTTGTCTCCTTTAAAGTAGAAGTCACATTACAGTAACATCTTAATATCAAAAATGAGACCTGCATTACTAACTGCATAAACATGCAGTGAAAAGACACCGACCTTGTAAGAGAGAACAGTACATTTAGAAGACACTGTATCCCACTGTTTGAAGTAATCTCATAAGGCAAGGAATAATTAGAGTAGTAAGTCATGAAGACATTCCCCCAAGAGCCTGTCTAAGCACAATGCACTCCTTCTTGTTTGCAGGGAAAGGAAGAGAACCTGGCCCTGAAGAATGCAGCATCAAGCTGAAGAAGACAACAGTCACAGCCCATTTGAGGGCAAGAAAGACATTACCAAGCTTATGTTGTTAATCATTAATACTGGGACATCCCTCCATCCTGGATGCCTTCCTTAATCACTATCAGGATTCTACTGGGTCAGAGGAAACCAACTGTAACAAACTATTGACATACAGACTGTTCACCATAAGTATGTGCATACGCATTTTTAGGTATGCATATACACATACTCATCTAATTTATACTCTACTAAGAATGAAAGTAAATTGATACGGTAGATCAGGGGCTTTTGTGCTGAATAAACATCAGTGTTAATCAGTAAAAAGCAGAAAGGGAAGTTACTCAACAAAAAATATGTGCTATAAAGGTATCATTTAAACTAAGCCGCAAAACAAACCATCAGCATTACAGAGTGTATCTGATCATTCCTACTTATCATGTTTTGGTGGGCACACCAGAGCAATCTCAGAGCACACAAAATGGATTCCTACTGGATGAAACAAGACTTTCAGATGCCCTAGGAGTGCACCTTACATGATCTGACTGCCTATGGGCAGTTGGTCCATCGTAATAGACAGGATCAGCCCAATGTCAAACCCCACACCTGGGTAGTGTAGACATGGTGTTTTCCCTACAGATCCACTCTTACTGCATTACACTACTTCCCTCTGCAGCCACAGTCACAGATTATTCTGTTTTTTTCACTCTATCAGGAAGAAAGGAGACAACAGATTTCACAGATTTTAAGTGTCTTGCCAGTTCATATGTCCCCACTTGTCCCCTCACAGTGCCAGCTTGGTATACAGTATTTTGCAGAACACAGCCTGCCTACGTGCTGTCACATATGGGAGAAAGTGTTAACATAGTGATCTATATTTTAGTGGAAACAATCATTTAAGGGCTGGAGACCACTGACAGCATCACGCAGTATTTCCTAGCCAAATTCATGCACACATCAAAAAAAGCCTTGCAACCTGCTGACAAAGATTATTCTTCCAACTGCAACATTAGTTCCCATGAAACTAATCCATAATCACTTGGCTCATCACAAAATTCACCCTTATGTACATGAATTAGGTCTGATGAAGTATCCAACAGTAGACACTAAATAAAATAGGATCTGAGGATTTTGAAGAAACAAAGGCAATACACTAGAGATGGAATTTATTCATACATGAATGAGACACATTTGTGTTACCAGGGTGCCCTGCCAGAAAGGTTGATAGTAATATATCTGGAATTAAGCAAACTATGTTAGGACATGCCCTTATTAGATCTCAATTAAGCAAAATCCTGACATGGTAGATAATTCCCAAGAAAACAAAGCAATCCTGGAATAGGTAGAGAGTGAGTATGAATGCTTAAAAATGTTCTTAAGGACTGGAAGCTTAAAGCTATCATTTTTCCTAATGTAAAGAGAGAAAAGCATTTCAGATTACTAAAACTCTTGGTGTGTTTTCTATGGGCAGAGTGTGCTTTGTCAGACTTCTACTCTCCCATTTATAATTTGTCTATATAAAACATTTCATATAGTCAGGAAAAAATAATTCAAATTGCATATTTTGAAGCTTAATCTGATTACACATGAGTATCCTGTAATGGTAAACAGTCAAGTAAGCACTGGCCTTTAGAATCTACTTATACAATCAATATCTCTCCATCCTATACAATAAGCATACTTCAAGTCATATATTCATGAAACATATGACAGTACTTTACAACCTTGCTATGCCCCTATCAGTGAAAATGCTTGTTCCTATTTCAAAGAGAAGGCACTAGTTCAGATCTCTCACCAGACTTCTTTCCCAACAAACAAGGCCAACAAAAATATACAACTACTGATGCTTTTTGCACAAGGGACACCCAAGAGGCCAGAGCACTTGGTGAGAGGGCTGAGCTGGCTCCCCACCAGCTCCCACAGCGCAGTGGGGTCACATCACATTCTCCCTCCCCTGTCCCACACCATCTCAAGGGACTTGGCTTGCACACATGATGGGGGACCTATGAAGCCCACAGTGGTCCCCTTGCAGAAGACACACAAGCTTTAACTGCAGAGAAATGTGAGGTGGAAATCAGGTCTCATTCCACATGCAGCTCATGGGCAACTCTGACACCTCAATACTGAAGCCAAAGCTCGCTTACCTTTTTAAACTGAGAGGACAATCATCAAATGATCAATGTAAGGATTCAGAATAAGAATGGCAGGTTTTCTCATGTTACTTCTAAGAAAGCAAAACACAAACTATGCAGCCAACCTGCAAACTGAATAAAACACTTGAGCTACACATCAGGTCTTGACCAACAAAAAGATCCCTTAGCTTTCATAATGTGTATATATATATATTTATTTCACTACAAATCATCTCCTCTTGACAAAATTAACAGCAAGAACAAGATAAAGAACTTATTTTTCTATTAAACTCATTAAAAGCTCCAGGATGAAGAGGGAAAACCAAGAATCTATACCAGAAGATCCGCAGTTTTTCTTTCGTCTTATAATCTTAAATATCAATAACTTCTATTAAAAATAATTTTCTCATAATGCAATCACGTTTTCATCTAATTAAGAAAACATCATACCTAGTTTTCAGTTTTGTTTTGTACACTTAAACTTCCGTTTAATTTAATATCACCTACATTTTCAATATTTATGAGTGGAAAAGGGCCCAAATTAAACATGTATTACGCCATGCAGGCAGCAACTTGCTTGCAATGAACAGGTTTAGGGGATGCAAACTAGTACTTGCTTTCGTTTACACAAAAGGTTATTCTGCTGCTTCTTAAATAGATAGAGCTAAAGGCAATTTAAATAAACAGTCTAATTCATGTCTCTAGGTTCATCACTGGGGATAGGAGAAAGTTTAAAAATGAGAATAGCGTTTTAAGACTAGTTCCTGGCCTACAATGAACTTGAGGGTCAGGGAATTTCTCTAAGGATCCACCCTGGTTCTATCATTTAATTTCTATTAAAATAAAGGCATTGCCTAAAGGAATAGAGACTTCACTAAATGCTCTGAAAATACAATCAAACCTGTGTGGTTCTACGTAGTAGTTTTAAGTGCCCTTTAAAACACTGAAGTAGCACTTGAAAAACTCCTCAGAACAAGTACAGCAGCACTTATAAAGCATAATTTGCCTTCAAAGGTAAGCACAGTATAAGGCTCTTGACTTGGTTCTTAGTTTGTTGACTCAACACAGGGACAGCTAAGTCTTCTACTGAATCAGCACACCGTGACTGAGGAAAATTTGTTCTAATTGTTCTATGGAACAAACAAAATTGTGGCAGAGTAAGTTACACTGTTTAAGACCAACAAAGGGAAGATTCACCACATCATCTGTCCCATGTTTTAATGACACATTATTCCTTCAAGTAAATGAGTCAGCAAAATTAGCTTCACAGATTTGATCGTGAGTACTTCAGGTTTTCCCAAACACCCTTCTACAGAGTCATGTGTGTCTCTAGCAAGTGTATGTGCTGTAAAGAACATGCAAATCATTCCATCTTGGTGCTGAAATACATACAATCTCAGGAAATCCAAAGAAAATCCTTTTTGTTTTAAACTCATTTGCACACAAATATTTCAAAGCATCATATTCAAAAAGAATAAAGCATGTACAGGGATGAAGACTCTCTTTTTAAAAGTGATAAGTTACCTTAAAGATCCTTTTACTTAATCAGCTTAACAACAATTTTGAAATTTAACTATTCCTGTAATTCCTTAACCTCTTCGAAAGAAAAGAAATAAGTTCTTTTGCTGTTATCATAATAAAAAGCATTAAAAAATAAAACATTTTCTACTTTAGAGGTAGTCCAGTAATTTTGAAGGTTTTTGCAAGATTTTTTTTTTTCCTTTTTGAATATACTCACCACCATCCCCAATCTCCTGAAGACAGCACAGTATCAAGCCATATAGGAAAAATGACAACCTGAAGAAGCAAAACTCTGGTCCCTTTTACTTAACTTTTAAGTCTACAATCTCAATTCAATCATTTGCATCTGCATCTAAACCAATATGCACAGTTGTCTGCACCAGTTTCAATTTCTACTTGAAGCTGGACACAAAGTCAAGAAAAAAAAGAGCAACTCAGGAATCCTGAAATCCCTCCCAGAATTCTTCTGAAATCAGCAGTAATATTTGCTTTTTGCCTGCATCACTGCAATAGAGAAGATAAAGGATTAACCAACTCTAGCGCAAGCCAGTGTGTCAGGCTTACTCACTTTTTCTTATCAGACCCCTAATGACTGGGGACAGCGGTGTCTCAGCTTAGGACAATTTGAGGTTGGCTGTGTTGCCCGTCATGTTCATGCCACATTAATGTATAAAGCTGTTCAATCATCAGCTCTAGAATTTTTGCAGAGTACAACCATAAGGTTTTTGTCTTATCAAAGTGTACTGCTTCAGCCTGAAGTGCCACACCAGAAATCGGGAGCTGACTGCTGAACATGTGAGGCATCCAGCAGTGGTGGCTGTGCTGCAAGGTGAAGTCACTGCGCTGAATAGCTGACACCTGGGAGCCCTGACTATGCTTTGGGATGCTCCTGATACTCCTTAGTGTACATACCTGTCCAGCAGGTGTATTACCAATCTGCCACATAACCATATCAAAATAGAATCAGGAAGGACTGCAAAACACCATCTGATCCAACTTCTCACAGGAAAGGGAGCTGACATGAGATTATCTAGCATGCTGTCCAGACATCTCTTGAAAACACCCAGCAGCGGGGAACATTGCTCCAGTGATTTATTGTTCGTCAAATTGATTGTTCTCAAAATACTCACTTTTAAAAATATTTTACCTTGATAATGTGCAAGTCTGAGAATTCCAAGAGAAATCAAGCAAGTGCTTAAATGAATGACAGCCTTTATCCTAACAATCCTGCCATTTAAGACACAGAACAGCAGGCAAAACCTTAGCTAGCCTGGCACACTGGCAGAGCCTAGAGCTCCTCCTGCTGCAAGAATTTCCATGCTGAAACCAAAGACAGTCCCACAGACAAACTACAGTCCTGTTGACTGCACTGCAATACTCAATCAAAGCTGCCAATTTCATTGGCACAGAACTAAAAACTGCTGCAACAATACCCTGACATTAATTCTGGGCATAAAAGCACCACATTTTCAAATCAGAAAGTATTCAACAAATATACATTGTATTTGCTAAAATATTTCTGTGACCTCTATGCAAATATTTCACAATGTGTGAAAATATAAGAGATAATTATAGTTTGAATCATTACCACAAAGTCAATACCTACTACTACCTCTTCCATAGCATCTTTTGACAAAGTTTTCATTAATTTAAGTTTCAACAAATGGTCAAAAGTCTAAGAAGTTATGCATACTTGCAGGCTGAATAAGCATGCAAAATACATCATGGATTATATCAACAAAACTATTCCCAAATGCCAAGTCCTAATTTTCCGTTTGTCATTTTAATTACACAGCATTAATAAAATAATAATTTCAAACCCTGGGAACACAATCCAATGTTGACTTTGAATAATATTTTTACTATTCTGCAAATTAAAATCTGCTTTTAAAGCTATGACAAATATTTTTTTTTAGAATAATGAAGGGATTGAATACAGTAAAAATCTTTTCTCTTTGTGTCTCTGGACCTCATTTTTCTACACCAGTCAACATTTTTAAAAACTACCAAAAACCCTTTTACACATTTGTGGTAAAAGACAACAAAGACCAAACATTTGCTTCTGAGACATCCTAGACAAGTGTTAAAGCTGTACTTGGAGCATATATCAGCATCACCATGATCCAGGCCACACTAATTTTCCATCTCAGAATAAAAAAGGAGGATTTTGATATAGGTATTTCATAACTGTGCTTATTAACGAATTATTTTTATTTTTGAGAGACACAGTCACGCACAAACTCTGGCCTACCTTACCACTGTGTCACCCTCTTGAACAGTAAGGTAACACAATGTGAGGCCTTGTATAGGGGACACCTAAATGAGAAACCAAAAACAATGTTATAAAGATTTAAAGGAACGTTTACTTTTGCCTTTTCATAGACCTTTACCAAATTAAGTTACCCTACGACTCCCTTTTTAAATAGACAGAATAGAGAAGCTTTCTATTTTACAAGGATGATGTATTGAACTTTTTCAATCTGCCACTCAAAGAAACACCATAAAGCACAAAAGCATTTCTTCTCCATACAAATTGGAGTTGTTCATGTTTGTAGTGAAACAGACTTAAAACAAGCCAGTGTAAATAACATATGTTCAATTTCACTGTGATTCATTTGGGCTTGTTCTATGCAGAAAAACAAGTATCTGTATACACTCAAGTTAAAACAGATATTCACATGTAACTTATACTGTGCTCATTAATCTCTTTTCATCTGTATTGAAATATTTGAAATGACCTTACTCTTCAAACAACAGTACTGGTATAGCTTGTTTTTCTATTCACTCCACCAATATATGAGACTGAGTACTCACTGCTCACAGGAAGACTCACACCTTCTGCATTTTCCTGACACTCCTGTGTCATAGCCACAAGCCACTCTACCTTATCCTTTCACTGGAACACTTTCCAATATCTAATTTGTACATGGATCAATTGTCAGCACTGAAAATGGCATTCGACATTATTGATATTCCCCTTGAGAATACCACTTAATAGGTTTATGCAAATTATGTACCTTTTATTTACTGCCCTAACCAAATCTAAAGGGAACAGGTTGTCAGTAACAGCTCCGTTCCCCAGTCACATGCTCAGCTCACTCATTAGGGTGGTTGAGCACAGCACTTAGATTGTCATTCAAGAAATAATAAAGGATCTCTTGGGACATATTGCCAAGGCAAGTATACTCATGGAGTCTTCATAAAGTACAAAATTACAAACTCAATTATTTGCTAAAAATCTGGACAAGCAAAGTGCTTTAAAACTTTAGGGTTATTTGAAGTACATCTTCACACCCAAGTGAATGCAAGGAAATGCACCAATAGGTACTGCAAGCTGGTTGCTGTCATGAAAAGCCATGAAATGCCATTGAAAAGCATTTCTGAGATGAGAATCATCACACGTTTGGTTATACAAATGTATTTTATATATTACCTTTAAACTTTCCTGTTTCAGATGCAAGGATCGACTCTACTTCAAAAGCATAGGGCACAGGTCAGATAAGCTGAATGAGATTAAGATGCAAGTCTATGCAAAAAGAATAAACACTTTCTGAGTTCTGTTTTTGGGTGAGCTGATGCTGTTTAGAGAGAGGAGCTTTCAGATTTCCAAACTACCCCACACATGAGTATACCTTGCCTGAGTACTAGGGATGCTAGCAAAAGTCAATGCACATAACAGCACTCTGTCAACCTCACCACTTAAGCATACATGTAAGGTCAGATTTGTTTTCCAATTCATGAATATTCTAGTTGCCAAGATCAAGGTATTATTTTCATTTGCCAAGTAAGCTGCAATACTACAGCCTGTGTCACTGAGCTGATTTATAGAACCACAGAACCATAAAATCATTTAGGTTGGAAAAGAAAGACCTTTAAGATCATTAAGTCCAACCATTAACCCAGTACTTCTAGCTTCACTAAACCATGTCCCTCAGTGCCACATCTACATGTCTTTTAAATACCTCCAGGGATAGTGACTCCATCACTTCCCTGGGCAGCCCACTTTAGTGTTTGACAACCCCTTCTGAGAAGAAATTTTTCCTAATATCCAATCTAAACCTACCCTGGTGCAACTTTAGGTTATTTCCTCTTGTCTCAGCACTTGTTACCTGGGAAAAGAGACCAACTCCCACCTGGCTACAACCTCCTTTCAGGCAGTTGTAGAAGAACAGTAGAGAATGATAAGGTCGCCCCTGAGGCTCCTTTCCTCCAGGCTAAACAACCCCAGCTCCCTCAGCTGCTCCTCATAAGACTCACACTCCAGACCCTTCACCAGCTTCACTGCCCTTCTCTGGACACGCTCAAGCACCTCCATGTCTTTCTTGCACTGAGGGGCCCAAAACTGGATTGGAGGTGCGGCCTCACCAGCGCCAAGTACAGGGGGGATGGTCACTGTCATGGTCCTGCTGGCCACACTATTGCTGATACAGGCCAGGATGCCATTGGCCTTCTGTACTACTATACATTTTACATATTTAATTCCATACTTCTAGTACTTAATTTCTAACCATAATACTATTCTGCAAGTCAAGCATGAAGTTTTCATTGAATCACAGAATTACTTGGGTTGGAAGGGACCTTAAAGATCATCTAGCTCCAATCCCCCTGCCATGGGCAGGGACATGTTGCACTAGACCAGGTTGCTCAGAGCCCCATATAACCGGGCCTTAAATACTTCCAGGATGGGGCATCCACACCTTCTCTGGGCAACCTGTTCCAGTGCTTCACCAATCTTACAGTAAAAATTCTTTTTCCTAATATCTAATCTAAACCTACTTTCTTTTAGTTTTAATCCATTCCCCCTTGTCCTATCACTACATGCTCTTATGGAGAGTCCCTCTCCATCTTTCCCGTAGGCTCCTTTCAGGCACTGGAAGGCCAGAATTAGGCAACTAAGAAGTCTTCTCTTTTCCAGGTTGAACAACTCCAGCTCTTCCTTGTAGGAGAGGTGCTTCATCCTTCAAATCATCTGTGAATGCACTTAGAGGAATAACCATTTAAGCATCACCATGTATATTAAGTGTTTTGCAAAAGGGCCAGAAGGATTTGCTAACCTGCCCCAGGCCACGCAGAAAGGTCTCTGACTCTTCCTAAAGCAAACAGTCCTTCTGAAGCAGTTACCTTTTTTCACCTCTGAGTCTACCCAAAAGGTTTCATCCACCTTAACCCATGTATCCAAATGCCTTCAAGAGACTGAAAAAAAAATCCCTCTTTTATATCTTCAAGAACTGAATAGTTCATCTCCCAAAAAAATCACACTTATTCAACGCAGCATTTTGATGCACTCGGTTTGGAAAAGCCTGCATGAAGAATACAGGATACTGCTGCTGTCACAGTGTTTCTGTGCTGAGCAACCATTACAAAAAATAATATTTTATGCATCTTCCCTTCCCTCCCTCCCCAGACAGCATCAAAAAATTGTCTCTGCGGTTGTCTACCACTCACCACTCTGCCTATACTAGCCAGCTGTCAAATCCAGGTCTGGGACAGCGGGCACATTACTCACTACACAGCTAGGATTAGCAATACTTCTCAATGAAGCTCAAGAGGGAGTTCTTGGGTCGGGTTTTTTGTTGTTGTTGTTGGTTGGTTGTTTGAAGATTCTTTCAACTAAAGTTTTAAGTGCTTTCATCAACAACCCATATATCAGAATAACCTAATTAGCCTAGGCCCAATATTTAGAAGTGCTCTCTGTTGTGTATGCAGCTAGCCACTGAAGCTTTCCAATACAAGCACAGCCCATTTAGATCTTTCAATTCATTTATTCATTAACAGTTTGGGGGGCTGCCAACTCAATATTAAAAGTGACAGATGTTCACAAAATAATGTCTAACAACTGCAGCAGCTTTCTGATAAAACAGAAAGTAGGTTTCACTGGCTTAACTGCCATTAGCATATCCAACACAAAGTAAGAATACAATAAAAAGGTGAAGTATTAACAATCAACACATTTTAAATTAGCTCATGTCCCAGAAGAACTAAAAAATTCTAATTGTCACAGAAACTCCCATTTCTGTTTGCATATCAGTGTGGTTTTACCTTCCCTCCTTAAGTCTACTATTTCTATATACTTTTTCAATATTATGACTATATATGCTTTTGGTTGAGCCATACCTGCTCTGAAATTTGCCTAGAACAAAACAAAAGCTCAAATCCCTTCCCTTCCTGTGAGTAATTAGAGCTAATGCTAAAACAATAGTTAGGCAACTGCTGCTGCTCCTGGATCACAGTGGGCATCTTCATAAGTTCCAGCTACTAACCATAGCCACATACGCAGAAGGAAATCATGTTCACTGCATAACCCAAAAGGGATGACTCAGTTTTCCTCAAATCTAGCTACTCATTACCACATACAGCCATAACAGAAATCCTATCCTCCACCATCTCAATCTACACCTGAAGGTAAGCAGCACTGCTTACGTTACAATAATCCTTGAAGGGGGATTCAGAAACACCTACCACTGTTCCCTGGAATTAACAGGAAAGCTTTGCATCCAGCCTTAATTATGTATAAAAATGAGTTCAATAGGGTATCAACTCATTCTCTTTCCTGAAAATCGATGACCAACATTTCAGATTAAATACAAGACTGGCAGCAAATTTATCTTCCTGTACAAGGAAAACTGACTAGTTAGCAATTCTCTCCTTCAAGTCAGCTAACTCCCATATTTGTGACAGTCAGCACTAACAAAAAGAAAAACAGCACAAAGGAAGTAAGAGAGAAGGGAACACAACATGAGGCACACCTCTTGTAAAAAATAAGTTTATCCTATAACCATTATATGAAATATCTTCAATAACAAAACTGCCTGACAGAGGGGTATACCCTGCTTCCCTGTGGTCTTTGCCAATTGCCTTCCAAAACAGGGTATCTTCCAGGCAATCACAAAACATGGAAAAATTGCTGTTAAAGAGTCAGTACTCCTAGCTGAGACTGTAAGAAATACCATAAAAATTAAAATCATCATCAGACTCTTGCCACTTACATCCACAAAATTAACCCCATATAAAATGTTCTGAGTTCAGGGATTCGACAGTAAAATTTCTTAGGAAAGATGCTAAAGGCAGAAATATTTGGGTAGCATCTTTTTCATATATATAGACACATAGACATAAATTACACATATATGAAACAAAACTTATATAAATTTTCATTTTATAGAATATAATGTACTTTTATACATTATATACATATACACTTTGTATATATGAAACATATGAGGATTAAATATTTTATGTACATAAGATATATATCTTTTTTTAAAGAAAAGTTTAAGACAACCCCAGCCTGTCACACAACTTAATCATACACTGAATCCTGAGTGGTTGGTAGCTTAGTAAATCAGTAAATTTACTCAAGTGAAAAGAAAACAGGGTCAATTCCAATTCATCTCTGATCTGCTTGCTGACCTTATCCTTATGACAACTATAAAATTCAAGTATATTATCCTTGAGATCCTATTAAAATAGGAGAAGAATGCAATTTCATCAGACAGAGTTTGACATTCAGATGCCCCAGGTACCACTGCACAAACACTGACTTTCTATTTTGTACCAAGTCCTTTTAGGCAGTAGCTATACGTTCCAGCAGGATCCTATGAAGGACAGATGGAAAAGGCAGATGATAGATAGTCCTAAACTGCTCACTGATAGATTTCAGCCCCTCTTCTGAACATAAGAGAACAGCAGAAGTCTGTCTCAAGACAGTGAAACTCAGTTATAATTCACTGATGTAGGCAGGATAGAACATCCACTTTCAGAGAACTCCAAAGATAACAGCTAGAGCTTTTCCTTTTTAAGATACACAAAAAAATAAAAAAGGAAAGGTAAGTTGAAAAAGCCTGAATGCACTGCTCAAATTCACGCTGTGGTTTATCATGAGACCTAAACTTTCACCTTCAACAGTTCTCTATCATTTTGCAAATGCAAAAACCCAGCTCACAAACATCAGACATTGAAGTACACAGAACTGCTCAATGAATTTTAAGTAACTTATGTGTAAACAAAAGAAGATGATTTTTACATAGCATTAAAATTGAGCTCATAGCATTTGCTCAGAGTAAACAAACCAAATTGAGGAAAACAAATAAGTAACAGGTACATAGTTCGATATAACCTGGTTTTCTCCCATCATCTTAAATTTCCTTAACTGCTATATAATCTCTCATGACTGAAGAACCTGAGTCACCATATATTAATGTCATCATGCTCAAACATAGTTATACTTGTGAAAAACTTCACGTCACCCATAGATAAACAACTGGCTTGTTATTATGTTGAGCCACCTCATTAAACATTCCCAAGGTAAACATCTGTAAAGACAGTATTGAGCTTTGAGAGCTTAGCACCTCTTTGCAAATATATTTATGGCTTTAACCAACATATGGCACTTTTCCTGTGAATCACAAATGCCCACATTTCAAGCAGGATGAAATTCTACAGGAATTGATGAAAAGTGCCAAAGAGAATTAAGAATATGAAGTTTGGGTTCACTCCTGAAACAAATTTAGTAGTTGGGGTATTTAGAAATTAAATACTCACTATTTCACTGATTTTGTGGCAACAGTATTAGCCTAGTGTTCTGGTTTTGACAAGGGTAGCATTAATTTTATCCCCTGTACCTAGTATGGGGTTATTTTTTGGATTTGTGCCGGAAACAGTCTTGATAACACAGGGATGCTTTTGCTACTGCTAAGCAAGGCTTACACAGACCCAAGGCCTTTTCTGCCTCTCACCTCACCCTACCAGCCAGTGGGCTGAGTGTGTACAAGGTGTTGGGGAAGGGACACAGCCAAGACAGCTGACCCCAAATGACCCAAGGGACATTCCAGACCATATGGAATCATGCTCAGTATATAAAGCTGAGGGGAGAAGAAGGAAGGGAGGATGTTTGGAGTGATAGTGTTAATCTTCCCAACTCACTGTTATGCATTATGGAAAACTTGGTTTTCCCAGGGATGGCTGAACACCTGCCTGTCCATGGGAAGCGGTTAATGAATTCCTTGGTTTTCTTTGCTTGCGTGCGCAGCTTTTGCTTTACCTATTAAACTGTTTTCAACTCAAATCAGGAGTTTTTCCACTTTTACTCTTCTGATTCTCTCCCCTGTCCCACTGGGGTGGAGTGAGCAAGCAGGTACATGGTGCTCAGCTACCAGCTGGGGTTAAACCACAAAAATCAACAACCCAGAATTAAAATCAACAACCCAGAATTAAAAGTTTGAATATTTAATATAAACATTAACCTCCTGAATATGTACAGAACTGCCATATTAATTTATATTTAATCTTCCTTTGATAAAAATAATGTCAATTTGAGCTTTCCTGCAGCAAAAATGAGAACAAATTTAGTTTGAAATATGTCTTTTAGTAGCACTGCACTGTTCAGATGAATAACTGAGAAGAGCAGCTAATAATTCTTTAGTTGTAAAATCTTTAGACACAGATACATGCATAAAAATTGCTCTAGCTAATTATTTCACCTACCTTCCCCACTACCTTCAGACTTGAGAGACAGAATGCAGCAGTAGAAATACCTATTCCTCCAGTTCAAATGCTAAACTTCTTACCATTAATGCCCCTTTATCTAACTGGGTGAGTACCTTCAGAGTTACCAATTAACCCATCAGGAACCACGGAATGCTGTAGCGTTCTGGTCCTGAAAAAGCTAAAGCAGCAGAAAGAGGTGAGATACAAGGAAGCACAGACATCTACTGTCAGGGTTACTCAACTCTTTTCATGGCAGAGGTCAAGTGCCAGTTTGGGCCCTTACACGCCAGGCCCTGAGGAAGCAGCTGTGATTTGCTGAACAGTGCCCCCCGCCCTTCCTGCAGGAGCTCTCACTGCAGCAGCCATCTGTAACCATAACAGCACAGCCCATCCGCTCACCGGGACACAGCCACAGCCTCATCCAGGAAAAGACAGAGAAACTGGAAAAAAAAAATCTATTTCCTGCCTGTCACCTGACTCACCCCAGCAAAACTCAAGCACCCTGGAGAGCTTTCTCCCTCAGTCCCTTCTCCCTAACTATGAGGGGATAGCATCTTCTTACAGATTCTTTTTATCTCACTGACATTTCAGTTGCTCTACCAACTTGGTAGCCAACATCTCACACCAGCAGAGAACGTACCCTTTTCTAGATTCCCTCCTAAGGTTCAGACAGGAGAAAAATCATGATGTAAAATGACATCTGCTCCAGTTTACTCCACATCTTTTTTTCAGAAAAATATCTAAAGAATTGTCTGGCTCTGCAGATATTACAGTCCAGAAGTTCCAGTACTACAAATCAGAAATGCCTGTACCAACACATAGGCAAGAAATTCATCTAGCTAAAGACCCACAGAAGCATGACAAGCAAGATCAGTTTTCAACTACATCAGTTACCACCTACCCCAACATTAGTACAGTTGGATGCCTGGACAGCTCTACCAATTTTCAGAGACCACAGCATTTACGCTACATTCAGGTGGGTATGTAACAACAGCATAATTTGAAATTCTTTTTAACTATTATTCCAGTAACTAAAGAAAAAATTGAAAACAACATGTCAACAGCTATGTTTCAATAAGATGCTCACACTTGATAAAAGACTCAATCTAAAATTACATTTCAATTCTCCAGTGTTTTTCCACTGGAAGAACTTAATGTTTCTCATAACACTATTTACTGGTTAGTCTCTTTTCGACTTACCCAATAAATATTCCATTATAATTGTCTTTGTTTTAATCACTAGCAGCTGTTCTACATTACATCATGAAATGTTTTAGAAGACTCTTATTGCTCATAAGTACTTAAAAAGTGTCCAAAGGAAAAATAAAATATGAATGTTATTTTTCCAAGCATAAAAGAAGATTAGCAGTAACCGAGAAATTTCAAGATTGATTATCTTCAATGACTCACTGAAAAATTCATCTGTACTAAAAAGAATAAAATACTTTTTGAAAATGTAGAGAAGTTAAAGTAATTTATGTATTAAATTTCCCATGTAAAAAGGACTGTGAAAGTAGAGCCACAAGAACAAAACTGGCTTTTGAAAACATAGCATCTCCTTGGCTTACAGTACATGCTGATCTTCCAACCAAAGAGAGAAAGATCACCTGCAGATGTGGTATAAAGAACTTTTCTCTTTCTTTTAAGGCTTGCCTTATAAAGATAATTATAACACTTGAACCAGCAAGGTGCAGAAATTTGACTCAAGTTCACTCAGTCAAAATATACAACCTTCAACTCCCACACTATCCTTTCCATACCTAAGGAACTATGGGATGCCTTCCAAATTACTTCCAACTCTTGCTAACATTCAGTTACAAACTGTCCATAAGCTAGAAGCTGCGTTAATTTGCATTTGCACATTGCATTTTCAATTTATATCATGTCATTCACTTCCTCCGTAACAGTATCACATTTTCTTCTCACATTCTTCTGTGTGCTAAAATAAGTCCCTCTGGCAGGCCAAAGGAATATCTGCTGGAGTATCTTTATTCTCCGCTGCTGTCCTCTTATTATGCCCCCGTTGTCTTTATTCTTCAATCTCATTCCCATCTCTTCAATACAACATGAACAAATTAGCAAATTTGCAGATGACACCAAACTGTGGGGGGGAGTGTCAATCTGCTGGAAGGCAGGAGGGCTCTGCAGAGGGACCTGAACAGGCTGGAGAGTTGGGCTGATTCCAACGAGATGAGGTTCAACAAGGTCAAGTGCCGGGTCCTCCACTTTGGTCACAACAACCCCACGCGGCGCTACAGGCTGGGGACAGAGTGGCTGGAGAGCAGCCAGGCAGAAAGGAACCTGGGAGTTTGGATTGACAGGAAGCTGAACAGGAGCCAGCAGTGTGCCCAGGTGGCCAAGAAGGTCAGTGGCATTCTGGCCTGGATGAGGAACAGTGTGGTCAGCAGGACCAGGGAAGTGATTCTTCCCCTGGACTCAGTGCTGGTGAGGCCACACCTGGAGTACTGTGTCCAGTTCTGGGCCCCTCAGTTCAGGAAGGATACTGAGGTGCTGGAGCAGGTCCAGGGAAGAGATTTTTATCCCTAGAGGCAACAGCTGTTGCTTTCTCCAAGATGGAGAGCAGAGAGACCAGCCTGCAGAAGGTAAGAGACTCCATCCCAGCTGGCCCTGCCAACACTACAATTCTTCATAGCTGGGGACAAACCAAAGTCTCATGGAAACAAGGAGCATTAGCTCCATGCAACCAAGCAGACTTCCTGTGATCACTGGCCTAGCTCCTGGTCAGTCAGCAGGCTGATATTCAGAAACACCATACTAAACGCATTTTTCCTTTTTAAAATAATCACTAAATTACAATCTGTAGCTTGTTAGTAATATGGTAATGAATTACCCAGAGACTCACTTTTGCTAATAGCTGATGAATCATTACCAAACCCACAAATTTTATTTCCACAATTATCAAACTATTTCAGCCAAAAATTACACAGCTCTGACACAAATTTAGAAATCTGCCCCAAAATATTGTTTAAAATGTGTAAAGGTAGTTTGTTAGGCAATGCTTACAGTAGCAGATGTCTGTATCAGAGAAGACATTCACTATACAGCAAAGAATAATTCTCATAATTTTAACTATATACTGTGCTGACAGGTAATTGGAAGACTCCAGATACGTATTTGCTAGTTGGTCTGCATTATTACTATTTCAGGAAGCAGCACTTCCTTTAAAAACCAGTGTTGTATAATTTCTAGTAGCATTTCACAATTTTAGCACTCAACTTCAAGAACACCACTTATCCAAAACTATATCATAGTTATACATACTTCCAATGCCTTCACTCAGCAAGCACTCAGGCACTAATGATTTTAAAGGAAACCGTGGCATTTTAGAATTTACAAATCCTATGGATTCAGAGAATATTGATTACAACTAGGCAGATTTAATGCCAAATATTTGGTTCATTCACCCTCATCTATGAAACTGCTGCAATATATTAAATAAGGTTATAAATCAGTGATAAAGAACAATTAAAATCGAGGGTGTTAGTTCAGGCTTGAGTAACCTACTGGAAGTATTTAATGAATAGGATTTTAGTGAATCATTTTAAATCATACAGCACTCTAATATTTCTTGAGATGCAAGACCACACATCCCTCTCAGTCATTTCAGGTCTATTTAATTGCAAGACAAAGCACACACGTCACTGCAACCTAAATTTACACCAGACACTGAAACCTGAGCATGTAAGTCATAGTCGAGCCTGCTCACAGCACTCTGCACAGTGTGAACCATCAATCCCCTAGAAAGATCTCCACTAATGAACAGGTTCAAAACTTTTAGACTGTTTAAAACAAATTTCAAAGTACTTCAGTGAAGTTAGCCACAGAAACACTACAAAATAGCTTCCTCTCATTAGGACAGCAAATGATGTGGTATGTCAGCAGATTCAGCAGAGTGAAGACAACCTGTGAGGTGCTTTGGGTAGCACATGGAATTAAAGATTTTTTTAACCCACAGCTTCAATAACTAAAAAGGAAAGTATTGACTTTTATTTAACTTCAAAATAAATAACTTCTCTATTTTCTCTGCCAGAATGCCAGCTTTGCAACATGTCTCCAAGGAAAAATGCTCTCTTTAGAGCTAGCAGGCTGCCCAGAGCAGCTTTCTTCTCTTGGACAGAAAACACTGCTGCAGCAGGAGCAAAGAAGGCTACCCCTAAGGGAAACACTGTTACCAGAGCCAGCCAGCTTGCTCCCTTGCTGCTTCCTTCCCTCCTTTGGGTATTTTCTATCCTGCTATCCTGTAGGGGATTATGTCCTCACTTTGGTGCATATTAAATTATGTTTCCTTGATCCATTTCCTGTGCAAAGTCCACATAACAAAGAGCTATCACCCTCTGCTTCTTGGTATAGACTCACTCATAATCTCTAGTTAGGGAGATTCACCTTTGTTTCTTCTTTCCTCCTTTTATAAACATGTACGTATCCAGGTCATAATATGTCAGTTTATAGTGTTTATGTGTTTGAGAAGTGTAAGAAAATTTCACTGTATGTAATATTATTGGATTACAGGGCAAGCCAGGTAGCTGAGACAGAATCATGGCACATAAAATAATTTCCCACCATAGTATTCAAACAGTAGGCTCTTCAAGAGTCCAGATTAACTCTAAGGAATCTGTGAGTGCTACTTAAAGCAGTCCCCTGTATGCTTTTGCTTGTTACAGTGTTCCAAGCAGTCAGCAAACACACCTGAAAAGTTTTAGGGGTCCATAAAACAAGGAATGGGGGCACAGAGAGGAAGTCAGAGTAATCTTAAGAACTTAGCAGTTTAGTATTTTTTCAGAGATTCAAGAGCAGAAGACAAGTCTGACAGTATGCAATATGTTTGACAAGTTGACTCAAAGTATAAACGAAACCAAGAAAAAATATTATATGTTTAATCTTAGTTCTCAAAATAAATAATGCTTAAAATTTAACAAATATAGCCCTTGAATTGCCAAATACAACAACTAATTTCATACAATTAGCATTGGAAACAAAGTTTGTAACCAGGGAGTGCTTACAGACTTTGCAACATCAATACTGCTAAACAGTGTTAAATGCACTTTAAAAGAATAATTTCCATAATGTTAACACAACAGCTAAATACTGCCTATCTGCTAATGGCTCTATGCATATAGCTGACCTTCTTTTTATGCATAAGAGCATTATACTTCTAAATAAGTCCCATGAGTTATATCACCAGCTAAAAATCCTGATATATCTAAGTAAAATTCATAAATTGAGCAGCCAGTGAGTACCTCTTAAAAAATGAGCTCAGAAGCTCATAACAAAATTGCAACATCTGCCAAGGTCTTTGACCTTATCCAAGGCTTCTCCTTTTATACAGCAATGCAGAGAACAAACTTTTCTTTTTTATCTGTTGTCACAAAATGATGGAGACAGAGTACATATGTGGCCAAGGGCCACAATAAGAAAGGGAAACAGTGGAATTGAGCTGTTAGAAGGATTAACACTGTTAGAAGGATTAACACTGGATGTGTCCCACTTCACATTATGATCTACCTTTCACTGTTAGGTTGGGTACCACGTACATACAACAACAACAAAAAAAATGTTTCATGAAAATCCCACAAATCCCCTTCCACTCCATCATCAGTTTAAATAAACCCTGCTCCTTCTGACTAGTTCCTTTCCCTTGTTACAAAGATGGATGAGCCAACTCCACCTTGTAATCAAAGGTCCAGGCACTACAACACCACAAAGAATACTCGGAGCCAGCCTAACACCTCCTCTTGCTCCTTCTTCCATTGGAGGGACTAGGGTAAACACAAGGATGAGAAATCAATGGCGTCTTTAACAACAGCAACTCAAAAATTAAAACTGAACATAATGTTTCCATTTACAAAACATATCCTGAAGCGCAGTGATCACAGCAAGCGGGACTATTTTGCTGCCAAAAGAAGCCTAACACAAGAATAGCGAAATTGCAAAATCAATCACACATATTAAAAGTATAAAGGCAAACCGAATTCAATCTTTGTGGGTATACTCATAATCCTCCAGTTAGATGACCACATACCAATGTTTGCACAGGACTCCTACGTTACTTAACATACAGAATAAATTTTTCAAAAAAACCCTCTAGCCAATGTAGCAGAATATACACTGTATGTTCATACTTAAAAACTTCTATCCAGAAAAATATACAAATGGGAAAAAAATATAAAAAGTGTTGCACATTACCAATTTGGTTTCAAGATCCACAAAATAAGGTGTTTAGATATACATGTGAAATAAAAAATGCAAAAATTCTGAGTTTTTCTATGTAATTTCTACCATGTGCATTTGTATAACAAAACATTAAAAGTTAATACGGTTACAGATAGAAACCTACATTCTCTTATTCTTACTAAAAATAGAATCCTTACATTTAAAGCATTCCACAATTTATCAACAATTTTCACAGTAACTATGGTAATAAACCCCACACTACTGTATGCATTGATCAAGACTCTCTCCCACAGTTATGCAGAGCATGCTCTGCATTTCTTCTTTCTAAAAATTACATATTTCACTACCATAAGCATTTCTGCAGGAGATGATTTAAATATAATTTAAGTTCTTAATGATACAGATCTTGAAACTTTTCATTTTTTTGGTCAGAGCTGCTTAGAAGAGTAACTAAATATTTCATTATTATGCCCCCAAGTACAGGATGCTTCAGGTAATACAAGGTCTTCCACACTTGCACACCAAGTACAAACCACTAACACTCACTGCAGTTTATAAACACTGAATCACAAAAAATAATGTCTGACTTGCCTGAAATAAACTAACCTATAAATGTTTAATGCTGGAAAACTGTTAAAAGGTTATCCAGTGAGGTTACAAATTACTTTCTAAATCACTTGTATTTTTCATACAATTTCTTTTGTTTATTCTTTTACCTCAAAGTTTCACCTTTTACCATTTCCTGAACAAAACTTTGCAATATACAAAACCAGCATGAAATTGTCTGTATATTTCAGCATGCAAAATTGTAGAAGCAATAAGAAAGCTGTAGGAACACCATTCTTTAAATAAGGCAGAAATCTTTTACTTCACTTTGTTTTTAAAATAGCAATTTCTTTTCTACATGAAACTGAAATTTATTAATAAATATAAGCTACTGCCTGGCAGTGATTGTGCCTGGGTAGAACCACTCTGGCCTAGAATAACAGGAACAGAAAGTTCATTCCAGGACCATCCCTATTTCCAGAGTTCTCAGACAAGATGGTAACCTGCAGCAGTCTCCTCACAGTAGAGAAGAGAGTGCAGGCAGTGATCAGATTACTGCACAACTGCTCATCTTTCACAAAGACAGCTGATAAAACTAGTTCATACACTTTGCTACATACTAAAGGAAAGATACTGGTTATAAATGCAGCTAGTGGGCTGATTAGCATTAAGGTCATGACAAGTGCCCTGTGCTGTTAAGTAATAGCATACAAAAAAGAAAAGATTTAAAATACTAGTTGGAAAAATAAATACTTTGCTTAACGGGAGGCTCCCCTTGCATGCATATAAGTTCAGAAAAACATCTTGATGAACTGGATGACTATTTCACTTGTATCTTTTTTCTACAGAAATATAGCTGTGAGATAGCAAAGGATACACCAAAAGAAAAAAAAATCACAAATATGCAAATACCAAATGTGCTCTACAGAAATAATAATAATAATTTAAAAAAAAAAACACACAAAACCACCCTTACTCTAACACTGTATTTAAAGATTAAATGAAAGCAACATTTCTCAGAACACCAAGGACAGAAATATCTGAACTATAAAGCTACTCTCCAGGGAAATGAAAGATTTACATGAATACTTTCAATAAGCCTTTATAACCATGCTTTGCACTCTCTCTGATACTGGCTCAATTCTTAATTGCAAAAGTCCTTTTGAAAGTAAAAATGTTTGAAAGTTACATTTTTTTAAAGATCATTTTGTTATGATTTCTATCAAGAAATGGTTCATTATGTATTGCAATTCTGTTCCCAGTGCTATAAACTGCAGTTCAGCATCGAAATTACGACTGAAAGTGGCAGCTATTTAGAGAGGTACAAGCGAATTAGTAAGTGATAAGAATTAAAACTGTCAAAATTTCCCAGGTATTCAACTCCTATTATTCATAAACTAAAGCAAGTACAAGGATATTCAGTATAGCAAATAAAATTACTTTATGCTAACTAACTGCATAAAATGATAAAAGCTTAAGTCACACCACTTATTTTTTTGGGAGTATTTATGACCCCTGATACACGTACACAACTTCAAGTGACTTCAAGTGAGTATTCTACTAAGGGCAGAATTTTCTCTTTCTCCTCCTTCCTTGGAGCATGCCCTATATAAAATCATTATGATCCATGAGCCCTACTGTAAAATGCACTTACCGGTGCTGGATTATCTTTACTTTCAACACCAAAAACATCCCGTTGTTTCACTGTCAGCAAATCAAGACCTTTAGTATCATCATCGTCATCGTCATCATCATCTTCAAAGAACTGTGCGGAGTCTGAGTTTGGTACCCTGCTTGGTATAGGACCTTCTTTTTCTGCCTCTTCCTCCTCAGATAGTTCTTTCAGCTCATCCTCAGACTCACCACTCTCCTCAGCATCTTCACTGGAAGAACATTCCTCTGTTTCTTTCCTTCTTTCATTTTCCTTTGTTTTGTCAACAGATGTTTTTCCAGTGAAATTAGTTCCACGTTTCTCCACTCCTTTTATTGAGGAGAGGGTATTTTCATTTTGTTCTGTCTCATCCGAGTGATCTGTCCCATTGGCTGCCTCATTTGCACATAGCTGTTTCCGAACTCTTTGAAGAAATCTCACACGAGGTGCCATTGCAAGACCAAGTGACCTAAAGCATGAAATTAAACAAATAAATTAATTTAAAAGGTAGATACACAAAATTTTACTAAATTAGAATCTGTCATTGATGGCTCAAGTAATTAAATTGCAATTACGATAATTCATTTTGATCAACACATTTACAAAAATCCAGCTTGAAAAATACAAGTGAATACTGGGAGAGGAAGGAATATGAAGTAATTGAGAACTATCAAGAAGAGTTAAAAACCTCCCAGGAAGAAAAGCAAACTAAGAAGCTGCAAAGTTGTAGATATGACCCAGTTATCTATGATTCACAGTAAAATGTGGTGGAAGAAACACCAATGTAATTTGGTATTGAAGATACACAGATACCATACCAAGGACTGAGCTAGCACTGACCTGTCAGTGTGCTTCACTGCTGGTAGTGCACTCAGAACATTATCCCCACCATCTCACAGTGACTGAGAGATTAGAAGAACAAACACAGTATGGATAAAAGACTAACGGCAGAAAAAGTTAAGGGAGAGACATTTCTCCCTTAAAGGCAATTTCACCTGCTTGCACCACTCTACTGCAAGGTCTTACCTTCATGGCATATATAACTAGTAGTGCCAACAAAACTATTCTTTTATCCAGTTGGTTATGACAATTCAAAGTTACACAAATACTCATTAGATGAAGGGACAAAAATTGGGCAAAAAACAGAAATCCTGTCTATCAACCATATTGGAGAGCACTGCATGGGAACAGATTCGCTGTCTCCAACAGCTCGTTTGACTTCAGTAAACTTTGTAATTGCCCACTATTATTACACCTGACTCTGTCAAATCTAAATTGAGAAAAAGCAATATTTAAAGTCTCTTTCAGAATTCATGAGCTGTCATATTAGGTGAACAAAAAAAATGTGAGGGGACACTGGTACTGTACAAGGAACACACAGAGACCACAGTTACATTTAAAAACACGTCATACAGAACAGACAGCATTAGTATTACCTGGGGCTTGTACATACACTTAACAAAGGAATTAAGGATTTAACCAGCTACATTGGCTACATATTTACACATGCACACACACATATAAAAGACTAGCCTCTTTCAATTCAGATACACACAGCTATACACCACCTCTCCTCACAATGCTGCTTGTTTCAAGTAGACAGCATTATTTCTTCTTTTCACCACACAGCTCTGAATAAAGAAACCTGAGTTATAGCATAGGAGAAAAATCAAATCGATACTCCCTGGCAGAAGAGTCATTATAATCAGTCCATGAAGCATCAAAAAGGTACTGCAGAGCAGCAAGAGTGGACTGTAGGCCCTGGAGAGCCTTGAACTGTTAACGATGGCCAGTGGGACAGAGAAGTCAAACAGAGGGGCACCCTGCTTAAGTAACAAACAAAAAAAAACCCAAATGCAACCATGGCTGTGGTTAAACAGTGCACTTTTGGTACCAGCCACAAGTTAAAACACTGAAAAGTGGGTATGCACACGAAAAGCAACCCACACTGCTAGGTTAAGGAACAAGTCTTTCAATAAATAAAGTTTATTTTTAATGTAAAAATTTTGGTTTAGTATTTCTGATAATTCAGCACTCTTATTCCACATGCAATTAACAGCAGTAACAAAGAAAACAGTTTTATGAAAAAAAAAACAAAGGAAATTTTTATGCAGTGTATTTTGCACATTTACTGACAGTGCACTGCTAAGAGCTTCGGGAACTGAAATTGGAGAAACAATCTTCAACTTGTTTTAGTGTTTGACAGCAAACACTACCTACCTTTCCAATGAAAGGATGTGTTAAAGTTTGGCCTATTGACTAAGTGTAATGGAAATAACCAAACAAAGCAGATGCAATGCTTCACTGCAGCAGCTGGAGGCCGTTCAAACATGGAAACAGGCCTTAACACTAGGCACAGTAAAACACACATCAAGAGATTGCTGCATTCAATCTCTTCAGCAAGGGGATCGAAGTTGCAAGAGGTAAATCCTTTGCAAGAGAAATGCTTTTTTGCTCTTCCAGATTTCGCAATCAGTGTTCACTTCTCTTTCTCCTGCAGACAGGCACAATGTACACAGAGCTGAAAACTCCAGTTCTCTCAGAGCTTTTCTTCTACGCCTCCAGAGCTGCATCAAAGATCAGGGTTTGACAAGGTGAAGAAACTATTCTCTCCACAGCAAAAGTTACAAAACAGACAGGAAGAGTAGCCCATGATCTGGATGAGACTTCACCATAGGTTTTATTTTCACTCAAACATGAAATTCCATTTGCCATACTGCTGTACTGCACTGATGTCTTACTTAATAACTAAATAAAATTAATTATCAGTTAGTGTTGGCAAATTTTTTCTACACTGCTTAGCAACCCTACCAAAAAAGACCAGTGCAATCAGAATTCAAATTACTTCTGAACCAAAACAATACAGACCTCAGACATAAGGGAGACAGAAGGCATTAAGGTCAATTTTATTTTGTATGAAAGTAATAGTAGATAAGCTTAGACAAAGTGCATGCAATAATCCCCAAATACTTTTAATTACATAGGTTCTCAAAGAAATGTCAGCATTTAGGTTCATTACTGCCTCTTTTTCACAGTATCTTCCAAGTGGAGAACAACCTGGGACAAACATTCTACTACTGCTTAAAGCTTCCTTTGAAGCTTTTTGTAAGATTTGGTGGTTTCTTTAGAAATTAGTTCTTAATCATTTGCCAAATCTATAGCTCATTCATACTAAAAAAACTCAATACATGAAGCAGCTTTTCTTTTCATAAACTAGAAAGGGCAATATTAGTTTACAATAATTCATTAGATGCCACTCAGACTACAATACTACTCTAACTGAAGTTACAGATATTTTTTGATTTTAGCACTAGCGTTTCACACACTCATCTGGAATGAGAAGGGTGCATGGTTTTCTGATAAATATAGACAAAAACCACGTAGGTTGTTTACTGAGATTTCATAAATTCTAACAGACAACACTAAAAACATACTAACACAACAATGTAGTCCTCAGACTATGGCAGCCTTTAAATGGCAACACAAATTCAGCTGACAAACCAAGTGACAATCCTGTTTCATATTGTGGTGTGAAATGCAGTGACTTCTTGAGAGCAAGCTCTTCCAGAAAGATATTTTAAATCAGCTTCTAAAAGCAATACTGAAACCAATGGATTATTTTGCTACTACAAATCACATTTCTACTCATCAAGTGAAACTGAGGTGGCCAGATATCAGCATTCTCTAACGTTAATTAGGGAATCAATAGACGTAACTAAACAAATGGCATACAATCCTCAAGTACCTCTGGTAAGTACTCAAGTAAGTAAGTAAGTTCACAGGGATTTCAGGAAATATGTTAAAAGAGTAAAATTGCAAAGAAATAACCCTGTATGGTTTTAAGGAGAATAATACTTTTGTTTCTATTGAATAAGGAGGATCAAACATTAATAAACATTTTTTTAAATTAATTTAAATAAATAGTGTAACACACTTAAAATACTGCCTTTTCTATGGTTTGTTAACTGTGCTTATCAAAGACCTTGAGTGTGTTTACATTAACATGATAAATTCACTATGTCTCTATTTGGATTGAATCTTAAGACAATCAAAGCAAAATCTGTCCTTGCACAAAACAAATTAAACCAGAAATGTAAGACCAGTCCAATCTTTAAAGATTTAAGTGTCACGAATGTTCCTAATCTGCACCTAGAAGATTGCTAGTCCTTTTTGAAATATGAGCCAGCTGTAAAGAATCTGAGGTCACTTCTGCTGAACTGCTGCACAACAGTTTTAGACAAGTTAGTGATTCACCCTAATATTAAGCTACTACATTTACTAAATATAAGACATATTCCATTAGTGAGCTTCTTCAGAATTATTTGAACACATAAAAACACAGCCCAGTGATTACTTTTACTGTAGAACAGGTTCAGACAAAGATTTAAAATAGCTTGAAAAAGGTTAAATACTCCCAGAAGCTATTTCAACAGAAGTATGTATTACTTGCCTTGCAATATATGCTACAACTATGTTTAACATTTAAAATGTTTTCAGAAGACAGGATGAGCAACCATTTGAAAACAGGAGAAATCGCATCAACTGAAGTGACACAAATGTGAACTAACAGGCTTTCCAGATGGTCTGATTAATAACCAAAATGAACAGAGAAATTGCCTTTGCTGTGCTATTTACTTACCAGCCAGCTTTATTCCTCTACGTTAAGGAGCTCTAATGCCTATTCAAGAGCTTATGGGTCAGGCCCAAAGAGAAGGTGAACAAAGAGGATGTTATGGTTTCAATCTAATCACTCAAAAGACCAAGATGTAGTCTTCCTTACAGAAGCAAAAGGAATCTCAACACTGCAGTTGCAAGCCCTGGTGTTTTTGATACCTGAGCCACCCTGACACCTGCTCAAAGGACAAAACAGCACAGCACAAGTAACAAGGTTTTCTGGAGTACATTAAAAATCCTTTCTCCAAGTTAGCTGGCTTGGTCAACTCTGACAGGCACTCTACCGGAACTGCTTCTTATGCATATGCAAATACATTTACTTCTAAGGTGAGTGAAGCTTAATAGCAAGCTTGGCTGCGGATTGAGAAAAGGTAGCCCAAGATCCTAGAAGAAATTAGGAAGATGACTAAGAGAATAACAACCCTGGACTTTGAAAGAGAAGACTGCAGCTTGTTCAGAGAGCTGTATGGCAGAAGCTTACAGAAGTAGTTACAGAAGCTCAGGAAGGGACAGCTAGATCTCCAGGTGGTTGAGAGGGAGTTGAGAGAGAAATGCCCAAACTCTACAAATGACTGCAGGGAATGCTGTGGTCCATATGAGTAATACCATATGAGGCTGAGATTAACTAGGTAACAGCATAAGAAGTAAAGATAGATCACATGTTCTGATATCACCCATTTCAGTGCAGCCTTGTAACACTGATCTGCAAGCAACACTTGCAAAACTATCTGGGTACCAAGTTGGGTATATCAGGCATTTTTCCCAGTAACTTGGCTTCAACCTGCTTTATTTATTCTCTATGTACCAATACAGGGATAAAAAGAGAAAAATATGCTCTATTCCTCCTGGAAGACATGATGAAATTCTCAGAGGAAATTACCTTCCTTGGCAACCCCTTAGAGCTGTGACTAACCCGTCCATCTAGCACACTGTTAAGATTTGCCCATGGAGAATGGTGTGTATATATGTTAGCACTTAATAAAATAAAGTGCCTGAGAAGTAAAATATTTCACAACACTGCCTCCTCTTTACCTTGTCTCCTATCCAGGAGGCCAGACTAAGTAATTACTCCTTCGCCTTGTTGTTTGTTTACATTTTCTTATGTTTTCAAAGGTGTGCTTTGAAGTAAAAAAGACAAATTTCTCTTTTATGAGATTTTAGAGTTTCTCCTTCACCAAACTTAAAGGCTGCTCATGTTAACACAAGGCCTGTGCAAGTCTTCCTGTAGCAAATTATTCTTTATAGCAATTTCTAATGAGAGGATACTGGAGAGAATAATAATGTAGCATAGCTTAAAGGTGCTTGATCACTAGTACACATGTCTGCATACGTCTATATGCACATACAGACACGCACACACATTTTGTTTTTTATACAAATTGGTTTATATATATATATATATATATATGTAAAACATATAAAAGTGAAAAAGACTACTGCTTTTCTGCAGATTTAATCAACAGAGCTTAAGAGAATCTTAGTGCACAGACAAGCCAGGCAAGAGAGCAATGGGGAAAGCGGAAAACAGCCTGAAATGCAAACCTGACAGGGGCATTAAGCAGCCTATTTTCTCTGCAGGATTTTTTGTGGAGTAACACATATCAAGCTAGCAGTAAATCTAGACAGAAAGGATGAAATACTTTTTGGAAAATCCACAAGGAACGAAAAACGAAGAAAGGATTACCATTCCAGGCTTTGCCATAAGTTTGTTTTGCAGAATGTAAAACAAGATTGCTTCTAAATGCAGAATTCAAACATACCAGACTTTGAGGGACTTTCATATAAATTAAGCTGACTGATCTATATATCAGTGGATGTGCACTGAATTGAAAGCCAGGGAACTGCAGGGTGTATTTAGGCTGACTAGCAGTCTGGAGAGAAGGGAAGAAAAGTGCCAAGAAACTAAAACAGAATCTCAGAATTACCTCCCAGATTTATCTTCTGACCTTTTGATTACACTTCCATATATTTCATAACCTTGACTAAACCTCTCCTACTCTCTCCAAACAGCTAACTGGTTTCCTGCATTTTAATATAGGAATGACTTATTAGTAGCTTTGCAAAGCTGGGACTAGAAATCATTTTGATGAAGGACCAAATTCTGGCACAGAGACCCCAGAAGAACAGATCTGTAGACTACTCTGTCTACATCAGTATCAGATACTAGATGCCACGCCATGCTTAAATCCAAAAGGATGTGCTGAGATTCTGAAAATTCAGCACTACTACCATCTGCCAGATGGTTTCTTACACTGGTTAAATTTGTGTGGTCATCCCCCTTAGCCCTAATCTTCTACCACTATCCCTTACATTCAGGACAGTAAGACCTATAGGAAGATTTTAAAGATGCTGACAAATGACACAAGTGAAGAAGGGCAGGCAATGCATAGTGAAATCTTTCTAGTTCTTTTTCAAAATTTCTCAGCCTGTAAAGTTAAAAAGTATCTTTTATAATAGGCTTATGTATCTTAAAAAGCATAATCATGTTAATGGCAGCACAGCACAGGAAGACCAGGTGTTCCTCAGTCTAGCAATTTGTCACATTTTAGTTCATTATGCCATGTACCGACAAGTTTGAAAACTTTAGCCTTCTCTGTATGAAATTCCACAGACATCAAATTAATTTACCATGTACCTTTGAACACCTTATTGCTCCCTTATGACTATCCTATGTCCCATGAGATTTCAAAAACTTTGCATCTTAAAACAATTTCAGGTGCCTGTCATCGGGAAAGTCAACCTGTCAAGACTAATTTCCCTCCCATACAAAATGTGGAATGTACAAAAATAGACATAGCAAAATAGATGCTATTCAGTCTAGTGCAGATGATTAATCTTTACTAAACACACTGAATCTTCTGAAAAGTAATTTATGGCCAATGAGCAATGTCTCAATCTCAACCAAAATGAGACTGCAATATATCTTCGGATACTCCAATTTCTTTTTAAATAATACAGTTTACAGGCTGGCATTTAGCTATACAGCTGAAGGGCAAATCTCAGGGGAAAAAAACAAAACATGGTTCTCTATCTTGTACTTCAGAAGTACTCCTCCCTCCTTTTCACCCCTCCCTCCTGTGAGTGGCTGGAGAGGAGAACTGGAGGCACAAAAGGTAAAGATCATGGGTTGAGGTAAAACCAATTTACTGGAAACAGCAATGAGACAAGAAAATGAACAGAAACAGCAACAACATTAATAACAGAAGTGTACAAAAGAGAGAGTAACTGACATGTAAAAATGCTCACTGTGGAGCCAGCAATAAGTTATAAAACTAGACAGCTCCCCCCACACACACCCAGAATGAACCCCTTCTCCATGCAACAGAGTCCCTTCACCCCACCCCCAGCAACGACCTGAGGTGGTACTGGAAAACCTCCCTGTCCTGGCCATTTCCTCTCCAGGCTACTAAAAAAAATTAACCCTGTCCTGGCTAGAAACAGGACCATTATTTCTCTCTATAGCGATATACTGTTTTTACACATAAAATCTATTTAGAATGTCCTTTGAAAGGATGGTATAAATGTGAAACACAATATATCACAAGACTGTCCAATTCTGTGTGCTAACATAGTCAAAACAGGTATTTAAAGCTATCATATACTGCAAAACTTTTCACTATACACTTTTCATATTCCAAGTTGGCCATACTTACAGGGCATATTCTGCTAGAGGCAATTTGAAAACATCAAATACTTCCTTGTTCTTCATTAAATAAACTGAACGCAAGTAGGATACAAAACACTGAAAGAAAAATAAAATTATTCAACAAAAAAAGAAACCATTCAATTACCAACACAAGAAACAAACATTATACTGTTGCTCTAAACACAAAATGGAATTTCACCATTAGGTGGTCTAACATCGATTTCAGACCAAAATTCTTTTACACAATACCCATCAGCCAAAATTTATCACTACTCTAGAAGTGATGCAACTTCAAATACTCAAATTTCATTATATGCACATTAATTGGCTGAATTTCCCAGAAGCATGTCATGTTATCTATCCTTAGAAAGAAAATACAACAAATTAGTCAGAAGGAAATATCACAGATTCAATTTTATTTTTTTCTCCCAGTTCTTCTGGGAGAAAGAATAGACTGTGTTGCTATCAATCTGAAGTGTCCTGACTTAATCTCAGAAAGAAAGAAACTGATTCAACTCAATATAACTGCCTTTCACTGTGCCCTAAGATGATTCATATTATCTTGCATTTACCATCAGCTCATCACATGCACACAGTCAATTAATGCAACTCAGTTGACCAACATAAATTCACTATACAACATCTACTAAGACCAGTCCAAGGTTGAAGTTTCAATTAATCCCAGACTTTCACCAAGAAAACTGGAAGTGCTGCATACCAGAATAACTTAGTCTTGTATTGCATTTCCCCCTCCATCCTTCCCAAAAGGAAAGATTCTTATTCTTCTCATGTTTCTTTTACACAGTCTATTTCTACCTATCATCAGCAGCATAAATTCTGGAATATTTTAACTATCAGAAAAGGTTCTTGGATTTCTCTTGTTCATAACCTAATTTCTAACACATGCCAAAACTCCTACCATGATGCTTAAACCATCAAACATTCATAATAACAACAAGTTAAGCTCAGAAGGTTGTATTAACACATACTACAATCACGTCTTTGTTCTGCTATGTACAGGCACCTGTTAGAGAAAATTAATGTATTAATAATTCATGTAGAATTAAAAAAAAAAATCTATTTCTTGTCCATCTCAGGTAGAGGAGGAAATACCCAACAATCAGGAGCATTGATTTCTTATGGGGACTCTCTAAATGGTTCTAAGAGAAAAAAACACTTCCAAAGGTGAAAATATGAGTCAGTAAATTAAGCAATTTAATAAATTCATTATTTTCTCCTCAGTAAACTGAAATAAAAACTACTAATTTTAAGATATGTAGAGCTAAGATGTACTTTTCAAGCTGCCCAATACTGCAATACAGAACTAAATTTTCATTTGCTTATTTTTCCAAGTGCTAAGTTTTCTGGGTAAAGTTTCCTTCCTGATTATGTCTTTCAATTAATTTTAGCTACGGAAAGTGTGAGCTCAATCCATTACACCGCTACCAAGATTGAAGTGTGGAATAAAGCACTTCTTTCTTTGATCACATTAAATTATTAATCATTTTTACAAAGATAACTAGAATGTTTAGAAAAAGACTTCCAATTTGACAGATCTCATTTATCTTTTGTTGGCTAGCAAGTGACAAAAATCAGTGAAAGCCTCTTTTTTCTCTGCAGTGACAGATGGAAAAGAGCAGATTAAACAAGAAGTATCCTTCCTGTGAATCTGAGATTTGCAGATCTGAAGACCTAACTACATGAGTCACTACTTGCCACTACTTTCATGAGGGTTGAAATCTCATCGTCTGTTGTATAACCCATAAAGCCACCCACTTACTTTACTAGTATATATTTGGTATACATGGTCTAGAAATTAACCAGTGATAAAGGGCAGAAAGAACACAACTTTTGCACATGTATCAAGTTCTATAACTGAGAATGAACTACCAAACAAATGCATAGAAGACTTGTTCTTCTTTACGAGAAATTATTTTCTTTGATTTTTTTTTGTTTGATTTCAGTATGTTCACTTCAATCTCTGTCTAAAATACTGTCATCTCATTTGGATTTTATTCAGTTCTCCTAAGACTTGGTCAGTCTGTGCACACACACTGGAGCTAAAGGAGAACAAGTTCAGTCAGTCTGAACTATTTTCCTGCTCTTTTATCAATTGCTGTTGTCCCCTGCTATATTTGCTCTTTTGATATCACTTTTAAGGATTTTTTTAAATAACTGAACATTGCAAAAATATTACATGCATTAACTTATACTATTATGGAAAATGTTACAGTTGGGCATCAGAAACGTATTACAGCTTCATTAGAATAGGAGCTACAGGTCCCCAAAACCACCAGAGACTATTGTACAAGTACTAGAAATATGTAAGCAAAAAGTACAATGCTCTATGAATTTACCACATTTAAATTTTGATTTATTGATCTGTTTCTTGGATAAGTATTAAAATGTACACAATTTAACTGATGTGCTACTTTGACAAAATTCAGAAGTAACAAGGTGTGACTGGAATCTCAGGCTGTAACACCCTGCATGTCCTTCTGGGTGTGATGAAGAATTTAATGGACAGATATCTCTTCAGTGCCGCAATAACACTCAAACTAGCAAGAAAAACAGATTCTCTTTTTAAACTGTTTTTCAAAACTGACTGAACTGATATATTAAATACTAAAATTACAAGAAATGCCAAAAGGCAGCATCAGTCCATGAGAATAACTGCAAAAGTCTCAAAAAAGCCCTAATATGATTCATGTTGTCTTCCGAAGCAAGAGCAGAGGAACCATGTTCTACCACATGAAACATGAAGTTTGTTGAAGCAATTAGTAATCAAGAATTTTGTTTTTTCCTCTTTTTTTTTTTTAAAAAAAGTAAAAGCACCTTGAAGTAAATCAGTAAGCTTAGAGGACACGACGACTTAGGCCTGATGCCCTCCACACAGTAGACTACATCCTATCTGAACTTCTGTGCATAGCTGTGCTGTTTCACTGCTATCAGATCCATTCCAGTAGGACATTTATTTCTTACACTCGAAATGTCAAGAATTTGGCAGCTTGCAATAGACAGGTTAGACAGCACATGACCCAGGCCTCTGAGAAATCCAGCATTCCAGATAAGGATCCAAGGCCAGGATTTCATTTGCATTAATTTTATTGGGTTTTTTGCATTCATATGTCAGACTACTGGGGTACATTTGCATAGTATGTCTGAACATTCATACTTAAACTTTATTAAGGAGGGACACTTCCGTGACAAACCACTTGTCCATATTTCAAGCTTTAAAAAAAAACACCCAATGTATATACAGTTTCTCTGCAAGAATGACACTACTCTGCTATCCACAAATTAAAACCTCAACAAAAATGACCTGAAAGGGTAATTATATGGCAATTAAAATTTTTTAAGTTAATTTTTTTATTTGTAATACTAACAGTCTGTGTTTGATTTTATTCTTGTGCTATTTTGAAACGTTATCATTATTTGCTTTTGCTCAATTCAGAATGATCTTTCTCTGTCTTATAAGAGATCTTAAAAAAGTCAAAGCCAGAAACAGAGGTTTGTCACTGTTTTCATTCCAAGATGATGCTAGTTTCCTCCTACTCTCATCCTCCCCCATGCACCTGCTCTGTCACTTCCGATACAAACGAGTGTAACTGCAACTTCCTGTGGCAGTTGAACATAATCATGATAAGTCACCAGTATCTCTGGTTTATGCAGTGCTCAGACGAGGCTTACGCCAACATTCCACATTGCTACACGTAATTCTCTGTGCACTACAAAAACCTGGGATATCTAAACACCAAAAACAGTTTTTAAAAGAGTCCCTTGAACATTGAACATTTTATTCACAGAGCTCCCAAGTGACTTCCTCAGGCACTTTGATTTAAAATTCCTTGTTTAGGAAAGTAAGAATGACATTCCTCTGTCCCACTAAGTGTCCCTACTGCAGGTGTCCAAGCTAGGTCACATCACACAGGCTACCTCTGCAGTGTAAAGAAATCATCATTCATCCACCCCAAAGGGTTTTTAAGGCATCTATGTCAGGAGGCATCATAGAAGTGCTTATTCCTCTCTACCAGCTATAAATGAATGCTCAGGTAGACTAAACTACAGAGGACATCTAAAGCTAGGCAAAATGAATCTCAAGAGTTTTAAATATTTCGACTTGACTCATTTGACATCCCAGTTCAACAGAAAAGTTAAAACACTTACTTTCTCTTTAAGCATTCAAGATCCACTTTTCATTTTACCCTACCACTCAGCTTTACCAGAATACCTTCAGGTGTCATCAGTCCCCACACTAGCTGATACAAATAAAAAAGTTATTAACACTAATCACAAATCTCTGCAATCTTGTATTTCTCAGGCTTTGGCATTTCTGGATTTCTCACCACCAGGCCTTTGGTAGTGCTCTTTCAATTTGACCTACATATATAAAAAAATGTCATGAAAGGTTTTTCTATTATTCTTCCAATCATGTTTCCCCAAATCTCAATTTGAACTTCTGGTTTTGTATCGTTTGGAAGAGACTTAGTACAACTACAGAATTCATAGGGTCAACATATACACATTTCAAAAAAAGCAAGCAATAAACCAACAAGCTCAGAAAACCAACATGTTGCAGTGCTTTAATAAAACAAGTAGTAAGCTCTTTCCCAAAAAGTTTGTGGCTTAAAAATGTTATGAAACCAGGGATAGATCAGCAAACACGTTTAGTAAGAGGCAGCAAAATGTCCAGATGTTTCACAGGTCATCTTCGGGGGAAAATGTCTTTTACAATCAGCTCATTCTAGTCCAGAAGCCCACTTAGTCATTTGAAGTTTTCCTACCTTTCCGAAACCTGATAAAAATCTCAGTGACATTCACATATTGTCCATGGAGTCTCCCAACATTAATTAGCAGAGCAAAGAAATCCCATTCAAAGTCCCATTCACACACTTCTCCATCTTACCTGGAAGAGCTATTCTAAGCTATTTTGCTTCTCATTTAAATCTTAAAGTTAAAATGCTTTATTCAATGCACTGGATTTTACCACTGAGAAAGAACAAATTGTCATACATATTCAGTAAAAACTGATCAGGAAGGTGGGCGTGTGAGACCTATATGGATTTGTGCTTTTAACTTTGGAGTCAAGTAATGAGATCTCCTACTTTTCAGTAACCTTTTATCATTATTATTATTTTGAAATGTTCTATACCAGCTCCCTGAGAGAAGTCCTCTCGGAGTAGTTGTAAGTCGAGAGGAACCTCTGGAGAGTATCTAGTCCAAACCCCTGCTCAAATCAAGGTTAGCTACAGGAGGCTGCTTGAGAAGGAATCCAGCTTTTGATATCCAACATTTGGAGACTGTGCAGTCTCGCTGTGCAACCTGTTCTAGTGTTCGACCAATCTCAACAAATGGTTTTCCCCTGGGTTTAAATGGAGCTTTTTGTAAAAAAATTTGTGCCCATTGTAAATTTGTGCACAGCAATAAGTCGTGTGGCTCTTCACGTGTTACCATCATGAGCCCACACTGACCCCATCTCAACTCACACAGTCTATCCAGGCATACTTTCCACCAACTCCTAACACATGATTATTTATTCTACTGATGTGTTATAAAGCTTAACAATCAGAATAATGCAGCAGTTCCAAACACTGCTTCTAGGGCATATATGAGCTGGTCAGTTATTCAAATGGTTCAATTCAACTAGCATGCTACAAGAACTAGAGCGCAGTAGATGACTTACCCTTTGAGCTTTGTCTTTTAACTCCTGATCTTGAGCTAGGAAAGCTTGCATCCTCTTTTGGATGTCTGTAAGTTTTTCAGGATTAATTCTAATGTTTTTAAAAAATAAAGAATAAAAAGTTAGCTTTAATTATTAGAACATGCCAAAATAAGCACCAATCAAGTTCTCAGGAGTATCTTCATATTTTTTGCATTGCTTTAAAACGCATGAAGTTATTACCACTCTAAAACAGCAGAGAATGGAACCATATTAAAGATGAAGCATACACTCATCAAACAGATAAAACAGAAAAGACAAACGGCAGCTCAGACTTTTTATTCAGACACAGTTTTCATCGAAGATGGTGAATCTTCTTCCAAAGCAGAGCAGAAATCAACAGAAAAGAACTTGCTGATTTTATAAAAACACTGAAAAAATACAGAAGCAGCATAATGAATTATAGTACTACTTTAAAACCTACATCAAAATCTTCATAAGGAAATTGTCAGCATTTTTAAAAGCTTAAGTAAGATCTACTGTGCTGGGAATACTTAATTTAAGTATTCTTAGAAAAAACAGCCAGGTGAGCAATAATAAAGAACACTGAGATTAAATAGATTTAAGAGCTTCTCAAGATTTTAATCAAGTAAATAAAGAACAGTGACCGTACTACAGAAAATGCCATTAAACCTAGTAAAAAGATATGCAGGTCTTCTCCTAGATTCTAGATTTTTACACTTATTCCAGTGATACCTTCATTATTGCAGTTTTATTTGCCCAGATCTTTTCTCATCTACTTCTGTTTTTGATCTGCTAGTGCCATGCAAGTGTATCATATGACCTACCAAACATGGTAGGAGGTTACCCCTCTACCTCTACCTCAAATACAGGTCAAAGATGCACAACTACCACATTTCTTAACCTGACTCTGGCTGCTGTGTGCCATGTCATGCCATGCTGTACACCAAAGCATAGCCTCTGCTGAAAGAGGTCACAGGAAAAAAAAAAAAACAAAAAACAAAATCATACCTCTTCATAGTCTTTTTATAACATGATTATGATCTTCTATTATTCTTACTAAATATGAAAAGCATCTATATCAAACTTGATTCCCTCGTGATTTTAATTTCTTAACTCTGTTCAGATACATCCAAGGGAAAACTGCAGTGTACACAAGCTCTATTTAGCTACAGTTTTAAAGAAAGATCAAAAAACTGAGTTCCAGTTTCCAGCCAGCCTGTAATTGGCTCTAAAAATGTAAAGACATAAGAAAAGAAGAGGCATGAAAAATTGAGTGGGGGACAAACTGACCAACAAATCTTTGAAATATAATGATACAAAAAGTAAAGAAAGGATAGCATTACTAACAACAAAAAAAAATTATTGTGAACACCAGTAGTAAGACAGTCCAGAGAGGTGTTGGATTGCTGTTAAGTTATGGGAAAGTTATTAAGATATTACCTCAAGGCCCCTAAATTAGCTAGTGCCTTTTTTCCCTTGTCTTCACTCAAAGTGGCAGCTGCAATCAGACAGCTAACAACAACTATAGCACAGTCCAAGTTCACACCAGAATCACAAATCACAGGATAACAGGTACTCAGAGAAATCAGCTGGGTCAAAAGATATTTGCTCCATAGCAAGTAGAGAAAGTAAAAGCACTTGGACTCGTAGTCGTATGTATTCTTAAGAATTCATGGGAGACAGATTAAAAAAAGTCCTATGAGACAGGTCAGGTAAATACAGTGCTCATATTCAAAGAGGGGAAAAAAAAGAGAAGAAGTTAAACTATTACCTTTTCCTTGATACCAAAAAAAACCCCAATTTGTTATGATAACCCCTGGGGAAGTAGTTCTTGTCTTACTGCCCAACAAAATTGGATGTGACAAAATAATCTCCAGGCATTATCAAAAATAATTTCAGTTTACAGCTTGCACGTAAACCTTTGAAATTACAGATTTCTTAAAAAAGGCACATACTATTTAATACTTTCAGAGTATCTTTTTGCCATATTTGAATGCTCTAAAATACAGTATTTATTACTGCATATTCTTAATTTTCTCTTTCTCTTTTTGAATAACAAAAAAGTTACATACTGTTAAAAGCAGTAACTGTAAATTGGCAGCTCATGCTGACTAGAAAGGATTGGTGTACTAACAACCTCTACAGGGAGCTTAGATTTAAAATTGACAATTAAGAAAAGAGTCTAACCCCCAGTCTTTTGAATAGGTATTCAGGAAAACAAAGTTCTTCCTATTTCTCTTTTCAAATTACGCAACTGTTTTAAAAGCTCTCTCCAAATGAAACAAAGAAACACTCCTTGTTTTATATTTTTTTGATTTGCAAACAACTCTGAAAGTAACACAGTTCTTGTGACCACTACACCAGACAAGAGCTTAACAAGAACAGCAAAACAAACACTTCAATTGACAAGGATGTTTTAGAAACAAGCTTTTCAGAAAAAAGCTTTTAGAGTGAATTTCAGAAACTTGAAGAGTTAAACTCTGTTGGCAGTAAGCAATGCTCATTATCTTCTAACTCCCAAATCAGAATTCTTGAGAATCTATAATTAAATGAATGAGCACAAACAACATCAGAAGACTTCAACAGAAGACCTGGACCGTGATCCAAGGGTTGATGCAACTTTTTCAACAATTTATAAACTGACAAAACACACCAGAGTTATATTAACTGCAAAACTGGCTAGAAGTGAACGACCTGAAAAAATCTGTAGTTAAAGACTTTGGAATTAAACTGGTTTGCAATCCACAAGCAATTACACGTATATTTTTTAAGGATTTTAGTTAGCCTCTTCCAAGTATGATGCTAAACCTTTTAAATCTTAACTGCACTAGGCAGACAATTCCATGTAAAAGCATTTCCCTTCATTATGATGTTACAAGTACTATTAAGGTTTGTTTTGCAGATTGAAAAACTGTATCTTGGAGGGGGTTGTTAAAATATATTATCAATCAAAAGCCCTGACTTTTCTAATAACTATGTTCCAGTTAAGAATGTTGCTTAAATGTATTTATTATACATATGCTCTTGTGGTTTGGTACAAGAATGAATTTTTGGGGTGGTGTTAAAAAAAAGCAGAGTGTTTTCCACTGAAGTCACATCAGATTAGCAAGAATATGTTAAGAGATGCAGCCACAAATGTCTCTCCAGAGAGACATCTAACTTGAATTATAAATAGAATACGTATTTAAAGGAGGGGGAAATGAAATATTTGCCCTATTAAAATTGGATTATTATCCTGGTACAAAAATACCTATTTCTATTTACATGGATAAATACAGGCTAAAGAGGATTTTTTAGCTTTTCCTATGATAAGCTATTCAAACAATTCACAGCATTACTTGAGAAGTTAAAAGCTTAGCTGACAAAGAAAAGGGAAGTCTTTATACTATGCATAAGATCAGACATTCATTTACTGAATATAAAAATAAGATAAATTATTTTAATAACTATCATTTTAACAAGGAAAAAGATGAAGTTTGGAAAAAGAGCCAATTTGCTGCAGTGGTTATACAACAGATCCTTTTAAAGCACTATGATGCTTAAGGGAAAAGAAAATATCAGACTTCAGTTTCTTTACTGATATTTTCCACATTCAGTTGGTGGGGTTTGGTTGTTGCTGTACGGTAGGGATTTTTTTAAACACCAATGTAAACGAAAGCTTTAAGTACACTTAGACTTTTGGTAGTTGTTTAATTGCATTCTAGTCCTTATTTTGCTGTTTTAGCAAAAGTTGTCTTATTTTTGAAGTTTATGCATGTTCTACATGGATTCAATACACGCGTTTGACCGGAAAAGGTGCGTTTTCTTCACTGGTTGCTGTGTACTCAGTTTGTTACATAGAAACAGTATCCACAAGTGCAGTTTAGAAGTGCCTCTGAAATGGCACATCCTATACATCAAAAATGCTTTAAAAAATAAAACTAAACCTTAAATCTGGCAAGTGCTATACGCATTGTTTCTATTCTCTGCAGAAATGTTAACTCGCTAATTTTTAGCAGATCTGAAGATTTAAGAAATGAGGTGAAATAACCACCTAAAGTTTCACCCTAATTTGAATTCTTCTCAAATACAATTGTTCTACAGACACTTTCTTAATTATCTTCTTTGCTGAGATATCTGTATCTTCACATTAAAACCACAGCTTTTCGAAGTAAAACAGTCCTAGTTTTGCTCATACCCATTTGTACAGAAACTTACCTTTCTACCTCATCATCCTTCTCTGATTTCTTCTATCTCTATGATTTTTGGCACTGTGCAACCTGAACTAGGTAAGTATTCAAAATGGAGTCAGGTTCATACCCCATTTTCTGGCTTGTTTTCAACTCTTCTTCCATGTTTTCTTCACATTATCTTTTCTCTTTCAATTTAATATTAGACTGACAGGCTTAAATAACAATGAACTCCTTTGAACCTTACAGCTGCTAAATAAGAAACTACCATTGATTCTTTCAGTGGTTGTCTTTTTTTTCTAAAATTTTTAGTTAGAGATTTTGTCTTTCATACATATCCATTTCTCTGCATTTAATATAAAATGGAAATATGCTTTTTTATTTTTACATGGTATCGTTATATGCTTCTGCAACTCCTTCAAAGTCAGTTCTATTTGTATAGAGAGCATAGATCATTACAGTTTTTCATCAGAATGCTCTCTCTAGCACGTAAGATGACCATTTAGCCACGTATTTTATTTCCTGTCCTTCGACTGGCTGATTTAGAAAGGTCATGACAAATTGGAGAAATAGTCTAGAATTAAACAAAAGACAGATAGAGATACAAAAATGATAGCAAGTATAAAAAATACAGAGGGACAGATTAAAGACATAATTGTTTAATCTGGAAAAGAAGAGAGAGAGCATGATAATGTTCAATTACATAAAAAGTAGCTGCAAAGAATAAGAGAATTCATCATTTTTCATATATTCTTGGCACAGGACAAAATAAATACTTCACTTAATATACTTACAAAGCTTATCAGACACCAGAAGAAAAGGAAGTGGTAGGAACTGTTGAGTATAGAGAAGACCTCTTTGGGAAATTGTGAATATATTAATTGGCATCTAATAAGAATGATTTGTGCCGCTCATCCTGCCTTTGGGAACAGCAATGGAACAGGAAACCTCTTAAGGTCTTTTCCTCCAACAGCACTACCAAAACTAACTGATTTCCCTGGTTTGTCCAGCTCCAGGCAATTCAAGCACTTTATCAAAATTGTCATAGACTCATCACACATTATTCTTGTAGAAAGAAGGCTGAATAACAGACAGGCCATTAGTTACTTACTTGATTTCACTGATAGGTACTTTCCTCTGTGCCAGCTGTTCCACCATGCCTTTTTCTTCTGAGGGCAGCAATACTAACAAAGCTTCACCACCTTCTTTGTATCTGATCAGAACAGGTGGGGGAAAAAAAAAAGAGAACTCAAGCAAACATGCAAAAGTTACATTTTTTTCTTGATGTTTTCAATAACCGGTGAGAATTTACATTTGCTTTCTTACAAGCAGCCCAAAGAACAGACAAAAATCCTCACTTAACAAAAGGAAAAGATGCAAATCAGTTAAGGGACTTGCCACTATCTCCACTTGAGCTGATTTCAAAACTACTCCTAGAGTCCTAAACATCTGGGGTTACGACATGGATTCAGATCAGTGATCTTTTCTTCCCTCAATTTGAAATATTAGTGGCAACCAAATGGCACTTTATCAAAGCTTACTGCACTAGAAGATCCAGCTACTTGCATCCACCCTTTACTAACAGGCAAGGCTTAACATTGATAAAAACTGATTCTCCTTTTCATATACTGCAAGTCAAAGAACAGAAAAGAATAACTCCTCCTTGCATGTTCAATAAAAGTTACTCTTTTAACAGGTCACAGAGGCATCACTGAAAGAAAAGCACATGAACAGGAGCTCTTTCATTTACAGAAGCAGTTTCCAGGTGCAAAAGAAAAGATACAATCAGACTGATCAGATAAGAACAAGAACATATCTAGAATTCATTCTTCAGTGCACTTAACAGCTGTATCAAATGTAAATGAGCTGGTAATTACTCAAGATACATGGCTGGCAAAGACATAAAAATTCTGCTACTTTATTCTCAAAGCATCTTCTTGTTCACTTTCTTCTTGTGTAAGAAAATTTCAGTTCCTTCTTTTAGCAAATTTAGCGACTTAAGGATGCTCAAATAAAATACCCAATAGCATTAGTAAACAAACAACACAACAGTTATAAGTTCTACTGAAGAAGCAGTAATGATGAGCTTGCATGCATTATCAAAGTCTATATCTACTGTAACACGTACACTGTTTTTTCATTTATATTTACATATTTATGTTCCTTCATTTATTATAAGAGTACAGATCGATAGGACAACATTACACAAAGTCCTTCATTAAGAAAAAAAAAATCCAACTAAATTTCAGAAATATGCCAAAATTGGACAGAATCTGACAGATGAGAGTAATATGTAGGACAAAGTAAAACAAGATTGGTAAGTTACCACGTAGATCAGCTTTAAAATCCCTTTTCTAAAGAGGCCTGAGAGCACAGAAGGATGTTCTCAGGTGCACCAAACAAGAATCATACCATTAACTGACAAAAATCATTTCAGGTGGAATATAGGGAGCTCGCATTTCTCCAAGCATAAACAGTTGGCAAAAAGAGTACCGCAGAATTGTTTGAAAACTATAAACACTATCTGTCACAGCACAGTAAGCAATGCAAGCAGCAACAAAATCTGCAGTTAAAACAGTCTGACAGCTTTTATTACAGCTTTCTGCTTTCATTTGATGAATTTGAAAAATCACAACAAAATGCTCTCGGATGCCTGGGATTTTTTCCCCCCAGTGTTCTCTCTGTACATGATGGGTTTGGAAACTGACTTTTAAAGATAATTTACAAATGTTTAGTAGATGCTTTCATCACGGAATTTTAACCCTTACATTCTAGATTTTGCAATTTTACAAGGAGATAAAACTGATACCAGAGGAGAGTCTCTGTCACATACCAACATCATGTAAATTTGCTGGTTATACATGGATTGGTAACAGTACTTTGGTACCATACAAAAACTGTACTGACTTGATCCATTTCATCAGTAGACCTAAAATGTTCCTAATGCAGAAATATCAGCGCGTAAAATCTTTCTAAAAAATGGGTTCTAAAGCAACACATATGCTTGGTTTAAGGCAATTCATTATCTTTTCCAACAGCACAAGAGGATGTAAGTCACGAAAATATTCTCTTTTATCTACAAGACAGGAACATAGAGATAATACTACAGTCAATACCATCTCATTGCTTTAGAGTACAGAATAACACACAGTTCTGCTCTTCTCCTCAAAGCAGATGATACGAAAGGAAAGGATTCCACCAAAAGCTTTGTGAATGATCTGATATCTGGAAAGAATGTCTGTTTAGTCTCTCAACAATCTTCATCATTTGTCAAGAAGAAAAGTCTTGACTGTACTATATAAACCTCTACGAAGGATGATTTGTTCAGATTCCTTGAAGTTAGCCAAACACATGAAGTGATCTGTGTAGTTTTGTTGCTTGTGGCATTTCTTATCGTGGAGTTTCTGACTTGGCATTCTTAAATTGTTTTGTTATCATATCTCTTTGATTCAGTGTGGAACACACTGTGAAGGGCCAGTGTCATACAAATCACAGAAGAAATATTCATCAAGGGTCAGAGTGCACAGATATCCTCTCTACAAGCCACAGACCCGAACTCTGGAATGATACATACAGGAAATATCATTCTACATTTGTTTTGTTTTTATAGCTTTCCTGCAGTATCCACAAGGGCACTCTGAAAACAGGATGTAGGACCACATAAACCTTCATTCTGAACCTTAAAAGGTGGTCTTGTGTTATTAGTGCTAAACTCATTATATGCTTAGTCAGTTGTCTTTTCAGAAAGTACAAATCCTAAAGGTACATCTCATAGATAATTCGCAAAAAGAAAACAAGAATTATATCTGGTATCTATGGACAACAACTATTTCGATGTTTACATTAAAACTTGCAAAGCCTTTACACAGACAAAATAGTAAGGCAGCTAAGTAAAGAAACAATCACATGAAAACAGACAGAAACATGACAGAGGTTTTCAAACACCTACTAAAAAAGAAAGAAAAAAAAAACCAAACCAACATAGAAAAATTTCTCAGAGCTATGCCTTCAGAAATTCCAAGGGACTGAAAGACATCTGGTAACTATTGATGCTGTGAAATCCTTTTCCTTAGATATTTTGGAAACATTCTCTTTTAAATGCCAATAGTTTAATGTATTTGAAGGAACAGTCTTTGCCCATTTTTATCCTAAGTGTGTGATTTAAAACAGACAGTTTAATAATAACACTGTTCTTCACAGCTAAAAATGAAAATTAATACATTACAGAATTAGTAAAGCTAAAAGCAAAACAAACTTAAGTACCATCTGGGAAGGTTTGTATCTGTTCATTATCCCCAGTGGACATTTAGGTAAGGAAAGCAAAATGCAGCCTATAAAAAAGCAGCTGTAGTTCAGCAGAGTATTATCTTATTTCTCAAAAAAGAAAAGAACAACCTCGTAATGTGCTAATCAGAAAATTATGGTGTTAAAGATAATTTTGAAAAGGGAGGCTGTGGTGAAAAATTTAAGTTTTCGAAAATGCTCTCTCAGTGTCTTTCATATTCCAAGCTTCTATTTTGGCAAGCTTAGGAAAGCACAAGCTACTAAAAACTGGCATAAACAATGACGAAAACTTAGATCTGCTCAAAATTTCTTTTCATCACAATGTCTAAAACATAAAAGAAAAGAACATTCCTCAATATCCTACGGGAATAAAATTCTCCACTAAAGTAAACAAAAAAACATTTCTGTAATTATTTTCAGCAGAGATAAAACCTTTAAACCTTTTCTAGATAATAATGCAGTGAAAAATTAATCTCAGCTACTGTAATTTTTCAGCAGGACTGCTCCTTCTGCAGATGAGTAGACATTAGGAGAAGTTCCCTCCATTCTTGCCAACTGCATCCTTCAAGCTAAAATTATCACCATTATGACCAAAACCAAACAACTGTCCTAAAATGCTAATTCACTCTGGTGATTTATTATTCACTAACTATGCACTTCAACTCTGTTGAAGAAAAGCAAATTAAAAACCTCAAAGTAATCAAACTTTCTTGGACTGTTTAGTAATTGATAATATTACTTATCTTGTCATCTCCTCAAGGTGACCAAGAAACTAGAGCAGGGACTCATCTCTGCATTGTGATTTTAACAGTCTCTACGATATATGACACAATTCATTCCAGTTCTATGGAAAATTGCATCTTACTTGAAGAAAGTCTTTGGGGGAAAAAAAATTCACATACTTCTAGTTCATATCTGTCTTATTTTCTAGCATCTTCTGGCTTCAGTACTTACGAAAAAGGTAAGTAACTTTTCTGCAACTCAATCTTTACTTACAAGCGAGGAAGTTCAGCACTATAAAGTAAAGGGTAGGAATGTTATATTTACAGTGACTGCAGATGAGAAAAAGAAAGATGCTTACAATCAAGGGCAAGCACCAAAGGCAGGACAAGAAGGAAGTGGGATAAACTATTTAGGACAATGTAGTACTGGCTAATTAGAAGTAGAGAAAAACAGTTTAAAAATGTTGAGAACACCATTTCCATAGCAAAGAAACAGAAAGTGTTGCCAAATAGTTTCATTTCATATCAAAAAAATCAAATAAAGCACTAAAATCAAGAGGACAGTTTACTCACCATGACAGACTCTATCTTAAACTTCTGCTAAAAAACAATGAGCTGACAGCTGGTATCAAGCATGAAGAAGTATCATGGCAACAATCCAGTCAAGACAGGATGAGAAAAAAACGTTTTTCATACAAGCCAAATAGACACTCAACTATTGCCTAATCTAACCTATCTTAAGCAACCCTTGATCAGATCCAGTCAACAGCTGCATATACCCCTGCAATACTATTAAAGCAAACAATGCTACCATCATCCCAAAGGAAATAGATAAAATAGATAAATAATAGATAAAAATATACTGTGGTTATTAATCAATTTCCCCTTGCCACGCAGCTACAGTTGAGCTTGTTCTAGCTACATTCAGAGTAATTCTACATCCTTGCCATGATCATTGTAACGTACAGATCAGTCAAATGCACCACATTTTAGCTGTCAGTGACGTACAAGTTGCAGTGATACCAGAATAAAATAGGAATGGGAACCAACTGATTGATGGTCATCAGGCACCAGTGTTCTGCTCTAAGGCAGACATCCAGTAAAAAAAAAAGCATGGAGGGGAAACCGTAAGGATAACTTGCAGGGGTATACAGACCTTACAGGAAATGTTATACAGGTTGTCTTGAACAGATGTATTACGACGTTTCCCTAACATCTGTATTTCACAAGACATAAATTGATGCCAAATTTGAAGAGAGTTAAAGGCAGTATTTCTGCTTTGTTTGGCAAGAAAAAATAATCTATTTTAAAAACTGGCAAAGGAGAAAAGTGACATGATGAGATAATCATAAAATTTGGGGGAGGAGGGTTGCAAAGATAAAGGTACTTACATAACAGTTTCCTGAATTGGAATACTTCCCATTACAAGAAACACAATATAAATGAAGTGATAATGTTTCTGAAGATATTTACCACAAAGAAACATGCAGGAAACCGTAAGTATTAAAATTTTTTATACTTTAAAGGTCACACATCTACCACTATACTCAAAAAAAAGGTATTTTGGAGGGGTTTTTAATCTGTAACTTAAATGGGACTTTACTAAATTGTCTTGATTAAAGATCTAATTTTAGCCTAACTGGGACAGTATGGATAGCATCAACATATGCTGTCATCTCATCTGTCAAAAGACACAGAAGGAAATAAGGCACCCCTGCAAAACCTGTAAGCTCAAATCAAAGCTCATTCCCAAAAAGTCCTGCATTCCAAACAAACGAGCTACCTTCAGATACTTTAGCATTGCAGAAACTCGCCACAGTAGATCCCTTCAGAGAAAGGAAATTGGGCACCAAGGAAGCCAGATCAACTTCTCAACTGTCTCTTTCTCACTCAAATCAAAACTGGAGATTTACCAAAGCAACCAAGAGACTGTTATCCTTAAAACATTAAGGTCAGTAAGCTAAGCATTTGGAATAGCATGAAAACCAATGTGCATTGTAATACACTCTAATTATGTATTTTCTCTCTTCTTCCAATGGACCCTTTGTTCATCGTACATGGTTGCCAAGCAATTAATATCAAACTATTTAATAGTTATGTCAACTGTAAAGCCAAGTTATTCACCATAAAACACGATCATTTGTTCACTACACACCATTCATACTCTTCTCCAAACAGAAATATTCTGGACCACTTGATTTTGCAACAATAATGTTCTTTCAGACTTTGCATATCATTTTAGTTTCCATAAAGAATCCAGAATAAGACAATTCTATCATGTGGAAAAATTGACAAGCAAAATACTGTCCTAGTTAGGACAGCTGAGACCAGTTCATCGCTGGATGGGTGTAACCCAAAACTATGTATTCTATAGCCTTCCATGCCATTTCCCAGAAACTGTTTTCAGTACACTATTTACACCCTCTGCCCAGAGCAGCCTGACTCCTCAGGCTACAAAGTAGGTGTTAAGAGGCCTGCGAGATAGAAGGGTGCCTCCCTGTTCCTCACACCCTTTGTGAAACTGCCCTCTCTGAGGGAAGGACTGAGCATTCCTGCCTGAACTGGAGAATATATAATCTTGGAGTCTTGGAACTTTTTTAACCACTTGTGGGATCCAGAGGAAGACTGCAGATCACGCTCTCAACCAAACTGCAGACGACCACTCTCGACTGGACTGCAACCACCACGTTTCAACCAGACTGCAATCACCACTCTTGACCAGACTGCAACAGCACTCTCACCAACAGGTTTTCCCCTCTTCTTTTCCTTTGGACTCAGGGGGCCCAAAGAACACCACTCTGTTCATGTCCCAGGGTGCTGGGTTATATATTTGGGTTTTGTGGGTTAAAACCAATTGTTTGTCTGTATAATCGTACTTATTGTATTATTTTATTAAATTGTTATTCTGATTTATAATCCCTCTTTTGAGTTGAGTCCATTTGCCCTGCTGGTTTACCTTTAAACCAGCACAAATACAAAAAGCAGCACAGACTCTGGTTTCTAGAGCAAAAATTTACCTCTGCAAAGACTGAAAAAACATGGCAGTGAATTGCTAGCTAATAAACTAGCAATCATGTCTAATATATGATGGATTAGAAAAAAAAGTTTGAGTCAAGTCTATTATTTTTAGCATGTAATTTATATTTAATTTTTAAATTAATTTCAATTTTTTAATAAAATAACTACAGTAGTGAAGGAAACATTTCATTGATGCAGGCATTTGTACTGTACTCCCTTAATGTAAAGGAACAATATAAAACATCTGTAAAAATATATCCAAAACATATCAAAATGGACAGTTTTATTCTGAGTAGATCTATTTCAATCTGATATACATACAAATAAATTTGTTCACCCACACACTCTCCTTCAACAAAGAGAAACTAATATCCATATCAACCTCTGAGGCCTTCCACAGAAATACAATAATTCATATTTTGTTTTAAAATTCAACTATTAAATCTGACTAGGTAAGCTACCATGTCTAAACATATTTCTTAAAAAAAGCACATTTTAGGTCTCCCATAGCAGGCTCAATTCAGACAAAACTTTGTTTCCAATTATATTACCTTCTGGGCCTTCGACATGAGGAGGACTGGTGAAATCTAAGCTTCAAACCAAGAAAACATTATTTTTCCAAGTCAAGGAGCAAGAAAAGTTTTATCTACCGTTTATCATACCTTCTACACTGCCATGTTTCTTTCATATTATAGTAATGTGTTATTCTCTTTTTTAAATTAAAAATGAGCACAAAAAATAAGTGCATATTGGAATTTCTATCCCATCTACAGGATCCATTACCTCTTTTTGTAATAGATATTTTTCTTAAAACAACTAACCTTTAACAAGATATCTGTGTGCACTGTGAACTGAAACAGTGCTGTACCATCTACAGCAAGTCCTACCAAAGCAGACCAACAAAGAGACCAGAAAGTGTGTTTGCTGTTCACAGCTGAGCAAACACAGCTGACAGCCCACATTCACTGCTGGGTCCTTGATTCAGCCAGGGAGAAGAGCTCTTTCCCATGGGTTGTGGACAGTCTGACGTCCCACAGAGTATTTAAAACAAACAACAAAACGCGAATCGGCTTCAGTTTCTGGTTTTGCTTTAGGTCACTTCTAATGGTTTGTTCCCTTCTGTTTCTCCATTGCGTAAACCTTAGTTCAGTATCCCCAAAAAATTATCAGTAAATACTGCTATTAAGTCAGAGATTGCTTCATAGTTTGTTTTTTCTTCTCCTCTGATCACTTAATATCCTTTTCCTTCTGCTGTCCAGACAGTAGTCCACTTATACCTATTGCCAGGTTCCAAGAACCAACTGGGTTTTATTTGTACCACAAAACGACCATCCCCTTCATTCAGTCATACTGGGTCAGTGTCCCTGTTTGCTAGTCACAAGAAATAATGGTAGTTGCTCACCAATCTTGTCATGCTAGTGTTAGAATAAATTTAATTCAAAAAGGTCTTGGGAGGTTGTTGGATCCTCCAGCCTAGACTGGAAGCAATCTGTTTTCCACTGCAGCTGTCTCCACTCTACTGAGTTAAAATACATGTGGTTATTAATTTTTTATCACAGCTTACAATATTGCAGCTTCATGTCAGCAGGTAATAACTTCAGCCACTTAATTGTTCGGTGTAAAGGAACATTCATACTATTCCACTATTAAAAGAATTCTAACAGATAACACAGTGCCAGTCAGTATAACTGCAGCGTCACAAGCCACTGTAAAGAATGTAGCTAGGATACAGTGTTTAATTTTAGAGAATTTAATAATGTGAATTGCAAGTTAAATGTGGTGTCGACAATTTCTTGTGACCTCCACTACCAGCTATTTTTACTTAACTTGAGTTAGGATGATGACTTGACTGCAATATAATATGAGATGCTTAATACTGCATTTATTTTTAAAGAAACAACGGTAAAAGTGCTTCGGTGGGTCTTAAAATTAAAAAAAAAAAAGAAATACAGTCAAATAAAGAGCTGTCATCTTGGCAGTGCTGTTTATTCAGGACCCCAGACACATATCCCTGGGATATCTTTCCCAAATTAAAAAAAAAAAAAAAAATCAAGCTTCCACCATTGAAAAAGGCATTATTAAGTCACTCACACTTTTAAATGCTTTATTGACACATTACTCTAAAGGCTTATTAGTCTCACTTCCACACATATAATGTGCAATTACTTAGGTAGAGCCCCAATGAGCACTAAAGAGTTTCAAAGCATTATACTTCATGACAGAATATGATCATTCTATGACCTGCTCCTTTAACCTTTCCATAATTTGACATGTGCGTGTATTCTCTAGTACTCCCAAGGCATCAAAAAACCCATAGATCTTATAAGCCTTTATTCATACCTCTTTGGCTCTAATCATCATACCAGCCAGTACAAAGATGGCAGGTAACAGAGTATACTGCTTTGGGAAGATGGACTTCTATTATTCCATTTGTTTTCAGAGCATAATTTACTAAAAGGAAAAAAAGCATAGCAGAGCTAGACAGAACGTGCGTGCCTGTATGCACACTATGTTTAACGACAACAATAAAACTACAATTACTTTCCTAAATCAGTTTAAGCACCTAAGAAACCTAACCAACTAGCCTGGATTAAATTCCATCAGAAGTCTGGGCCAGTCAGACCTAAATCTTATATATAGCTCTGGACACACTACAGATAAAAATTACAGAGCAAAAAGATTTATTCTGTTTAACATTCCACTGTCGGTGTATTTAAAAAAGATTCCTGACAGAAAAATCACTCAACTCAAGTAACAGTTCTTAATACTCTCCTCTGAAGGAAAAAAAAAATAAAATTTAAGTGGAGGGAGGAACACAATGCTACGAAAAAAAGAAATTAATTACTGATACATGCCAGGATTAGGTACATCCAAAGTAGAAGATATATACACATGAATAAAAAGACAAAATAGACTTTCTGGTGTCTTGTCTCATCAGTGCAATCATGTCTGAAAGAAATATATCCCTATATGTTTTTCTCATGCCATAGAATTATGATTGAAAAAACAGTTGGGGAAAAAAGTGAGCATCAATGTGCTTCAAAAATTATTATCTTTTGCTGTCCCCTAGTGGTACTGTAACTTTGTTTCACAAAATTGACCAAAGAATACCTTCAACTACAGGCTTCATAGGTTACAGAATAGAAAGCATTAATAGAAATTAAGAAATGGAAGAAATTAGTTTTGCAGGCTATTGCTACAAGCAGCTTTTGTTTAGAATTTCTGAAACTAGAACCAACAGGAAAACATTTTGATGTAGTATTTTAAATCACAGACTTTTCAAAGAGAATGAATGGTAAAAACATAGTCAGAAATATTTATGGCACTGCCAATGATATTGTCAGTATTTTAGAATCTTACTGAACCAGTAAAGACTTAAAATAAATACTTTAAAAGCAGTTGGAAGAAACAGCTTCCAACCACTCCAATTCTAGCATACATTTCAACTTTACAGGAAAAAAAACCAAACAACCAAACATCACTCAATATATGTCAACTCTACTACAAAGTAAAAGCATTACTGGACAACACCCAGATTTTCCTGATCTTACTTTACGATAAATCAAAAATGCAGGAGTTGCAATTTATGTTCTTCAACAGGACAAAATACAAGTGAAATGCTACTTAGGGAACACGGTAGTCTGATCCACTTAAAAATAAACCATTATCTTTCATCTTAGATCAAGCTTTGCAAAACTGTAAAACAGATCTGGAAACATATCCATGATTGTTAGTCAAAGGTTTTTCAGCCCCATCCCCAACAGTTTCTCTCCTGACTTTCATATTTATCATTGTATCACAAAATAATTTTATTTCAAAAGTAAACAGTATGTGGCATCTCAGTTTTAATTACAGTTTAACACAGCCTCTAATTTAGCTGAGATATTTAATTTAGCTTTCATTCCATGCAATTATACACTGTCATAACCCACGAAAAATTGCAATGATCTCTAACCTCATTAACAAGGACTACTAAACTGCAGTTCAGTTCATTTTTATCAAGTTTCTAGAAGAAACACAAGCTTCTCATACTAATTGCAGCTATTGAAAACAAGAGAAGCTTCCTACTCAACACTCAGATTTCACTGAGAAGTACATTCTCAGTTATCCACATCTAAAACTGCATTAGCATATTTACTTAGTGTACAATATTCACTCAAAATTATTAGACATCTGCCTTGTTTTATTTTCGAAGATTTATTTCATGCCATTAAGTTTCCTGAACGAATTTCTTTCCTCTTTCCAGGACTGCTTTACCTTAAAGATGGAGAAAGTCCGTATGTTTCTTCAAAATTAATATCCAGTATAGGTAGAACCTGCCTTGATATTTGTATCAGATTAAGAAACAGAAAACACCCATGAAGCTCTTCCTACGAAAGGAATTTGTTTCACTATCAGTCACCATCCTGCCAGCTCAAACAACTTGCTTTGGTGCACTCCCAATTTCTGTAAGGTCTGCCTACTGAAAAATTCACGTAAAAGGAAATGTAAAACTACAGCCTGGTGAGGCATCCAGCACAGCCCCCGGTCCATGAGACAGAATCTCTGACCCAATTTTCTGTCTAAATCTGTTCCTTGAGGAATCATAGAGGATTGTATTTAAGAGGCCCTTAAGGTTGCCATGCTAACATCCTCCTCAAGAGTGACACTTGAATAAAAGCCTTACGAAAAAAGGGAGATAGTTGTCTTTGTACCAGCACTAAACTACTTACAATCACTCTTCTCAGCTCCTAATGAGAATTGGGAAAAGGCCTGAGGATTACAACTCAGTTTTAACTCAGCGACATGGCTCAGGAAGAGCTCGACAAATCTCCTAGAAGCTGGCAATTAAACAGTGCCAAATATATTGTTTTCTTTCATGTGATGACAATATGCCACAAAGACAAAATTACAAGCCTTCTGCAGAAACCACGTGGGATTAAAAAAAAAAAAAAAATAGAAAAAATAAAAAACACCACAGAATTCTAACTAAGGCTATATGCTTTTCTCTCAATTGGTGTGCATAAGATTACATCTAAATTTTAGTTTAGCAAAATAGGTAGGTGGTTTATCTAATTATATGTAACATTCACTGGTTTTGTTCACTGATAGGTTTTTTTTCAAAAGCATTTGAAAACTTGTCATTCCCTTCTACTATAGCAGGTAGATCAGAAAATGGAAAGCACATGACAGAATGGGGTAGAAATGTTACCAAGTACAATAAAACACAGAACTTCCACATTTTGAAAGAGAGCTGGTATGGTCACCAAAATTTATAGCCTTCTGATCCATGAACACAGATCTCAAATTTCTATAATGTTGAAGTCCTACTCTAAGCAACTGCTCTGTCATTAGGTTTGACAGCCGCCAATATTGCAAACCCTACTACAAACAAATTAAATAATAAACAAGATATAATGCCAGGTCTTGCATTTCATCTTTCAGATAATTGCTTAAAGTTTTTGATTTACTGAATTATATGCAGTGACAGCTCTTGTTTCTGTTAAAAATCTACTTCAGAGATCAAGGACCTGGTTTTCGACAGTGTAGCTGGGTAACTCCCTTCCATCATAAAGACTTAGTCACAAATATTTAAACTAAAGCTATGCCTAAGAATGTAATTCTACAAAAGACTTAGAAAATTAAAAATTTAACCTGTAATTAACATTATTTGATTCCTTGCTCCCCAAATTAAAATAAGGAAGAAATATTTCCATTCTTTTGAAGAGTCTTCAATGACACTAAGGAATTAGATCCACAGTTTAAAACCTTATTTAACTATAAATGTCAGTGGCAAAACAAGCTTTTCCACTCACAAATATGCTCAACTCAGCCTTTGAGGTAATCCTGCCAAGTACAAAAGGTTTTCCGTTTCCTCACTATTAATCTTCCCTGGTCAGATGAAACAAACAGGGACGTTTTTTGTCTGCTGTAGCAAGTCTCTGAAGCTAAGAAATCATTAAGTTAAATCACTGTTCTTAACTAATCAAATGAGGCTTTTAGTGATAACAGCCTTCTTCTTTGTTTCGAGTGAATCTTTAGCCAATTATCTCTCCCTACAGTGATCTAGTTTTAAACATTAAAATACTAATGAAAAGTGAAAACAAACCTGGCTGTTCTTCCCACTCTGTGGATGTATGTGTTTGCATCTTCTGGACAATCAAACTGAATGACCCAGTTCACTGCTGGAAAATCTGTGTAAAGAAAAAAATATGTCAATATTTAAGCTCAGTGTACTGAAAATCTTCCTATTCAAGAGCAATATATTATTTTGAAGCATTAATTCCTATAAGAACCATCATTTGGACTCATTTACAGTCATTGGGTTCAACCTCTGAAATAAAAATAAAATTAATTGCATGTATTAGCATACATAAACAATCATTCTCTTCAACAAAAAAAAGTTAATTTTAATTGTGTCTTCATTTCCTAAATTATGACAGTGCAATGAATGGAACGTCATTTCACACTTGACAAGAACAGACATGCTTTGGGTCACACAGATGATAAAACACCACTATATGTAATAAATAAATAACAATATCTGACCCACTTTTCACTCACACTATTAATATCCTACACCACTGAGATTTGAAGTCAGCTGGGGTGAGACAGCACTTCAGCTGTCACATACAGAAATACCACAGTCCCTCTCAAAGATGCAGGGGGGCAAGGCATGGGTGTGACCAAGACTGACAAAGAAGTCAACACTGACTGTGAATGATATTATTAATAAGCATTTTCTAACTGCTGTACTTCACGAAGCAGCAGCATGCTTTGCCCAGCACTAAGTTTGAGTTACTTCCTGACCAAGTCTGTAGCCATGCTGTATTCCACATTTATACCCACACTCTAAAACCAACCAACCACACGCAAATTAGATCCTCACTGGTGACATTTCAGCAGTATAGAAGTTTTGATAAAGTTTTCATTTCTGCCTTCATCTTTTAGAGCACCTTCCTTCCTTTTGTAGCATAATGACAAAACCTCACATTTTTGGACAACAGAGTTTGCTATCTGAAACAATAGGTGAATTCCTGAAAAGTCTTGTGTCATACCTAAATGCCTCCAAGTACTAAGAAAAAAAAAAAAAAAGAAAAGAAAAAAGAAGTCCAAAGAAGTAAATCATAATTCAACAGGTAATGCCCAGACGTAAGAAACTCTTGGCTCAAAATAGATCCTAAAAATATACTTGCTTTTACTCCCATCTATTTTTTTATCTCTTTACACAACACAGTCCTATATAAAGCCATTCATACTTGAGACATTAAAAGTTCTTTCCACATACTGGTAGGTTAGTAATTTTTCATATCCTTTGGGTTAATAACCCACAGGATACAGGCATATCAGTAATATTTAAAACTGCTAAAATCTCGCCTTGTGGCATGCAGTAAGCAAATATATCACCATTTTCATACAACAAAAGTTTTTCTGGGACAAAAAGAAAAATTAAGCACAGATTAAGTGGGCCTCTTCAGTAAAGAAACAGCAGAACTCTAAGAAGCATCTCTCTTTTTTGAGTTACCCTAGTGAGCTCCTAATCAGACTACAGCTTCATTTTTCACAAATCAAGTTGGTCTTCAGAGTATAAAGTCTGATAAAGCCTCAACAGGGTTAGGTGATCACTTTGTGAATAACTGCTTCTGTGGGTACATACCCAGACCACGAGCTGCAATATCTGTAGCAAAAAGTACTGCTGCCTTTTTCCGAACAAAGCAAGTGTAGACTTCCATTCTCTTCATCTGCTGCTGCTTGCCATGGAGTGCCAGTACAGGAAGACCAGGTTGAAGCTTACAGAAAACTCTGAACAGATATTGGACCTACCCAACAAATCGGGAGAGGGGGGAAATTACCATGCAATGTTAAACTTGTAAAGATCATATACAGTATACAGCAACTGACTTAGTACACCAAAATAAATAAACTTTTCTCCACATCATTGACAAGAGATGCTATTTTGAGACTTTGTCAACACACTCAGGTACTAAAGAAGATAAAAGAAGAAACCCGCTGTGGAAGGCATGCATTGGCATGCCTTTTGATGACATTTCCTAAAAGAAACCAGAGTATCTAACAGCAAGAATGACTTGGGACATGACTAGTTAGGCTGTATGCAAGGGACCAAAGCACCAGAAGTCCACCAGAAGCACTGCTTTGAGGCAATACTGGAGGGGTGTTGTGTTCTATACTGCAACTCAAAGCAGTCTACAGTCTCAGTTTACTATTTCAAGCTTCAACAGCTTCTCTTACAAAATCAGCCTGTTTACTCTTACATACAGTACCTATGATGCAACACCTTTTTAGAGCAGACCACTATGTAATATTATTTTAAGAAAATAGTTACAGAAACTGTGTCTATTGCAGGAACAGCTGCAGCTCAGAGAACTTCCGTACAACTAAGCCTACTGCTTCACTCTACTCACCAGTCAACTGCAGAACAACAAAAATATTTTAACCTCTTACACAAGTGGAAGAACGGCAATGAATATTTACTATACTATTGTATGTTGTAAAATACTTGATACATGCAGTAGTTACAAATACCTGCACCACATAAGCACATACAAGTAGCTTCAACAGAACAGTTCCGGGATATTTATACAAGGATTTGAAGGATTACTTCCTATGTAAGAAAAACGTATTGCTGTACTATTTCACAATCATAATTTCTCAAATAGGCAGGCTTAAAAGTTTGTAAAGAAACCAGGTACACCTCCTGAAATACTGTGTAAGCTAACTACAAAATGTGTCATGAGACAAAACCAACTGACCAATTGACAATAATTTTAGCATTCGTTTTTAACAGCAGAGCATAAAAATGGCTGAGTCTCCAGAACCTTTTTCCCATTGAGTCTGGGTCACCGAATATCCAGAAGCCAGGCCCTGCATGACATGTCTGCAGGAGTAGGTGTTGTTTTGTTCCTCCAATTTCCTATTGCAAACTAGTCCAGAATCTCACCTCTCTGGTGCTTTGAAATCTACATTAATACCTTCATTTTATTCACTTTAAAATGCTGTGGGGGGAGGGGGAAGAAAAAGCCATACCTCTTTACAGCTTGCAAAAAACACAATGCTCTTCTTTTTCAAATGAGTTCTCAGGAAAGAGTATAACATGTTTACTTTTTGCTGAAGCTCACAGACAACGTAATTCTGATCCAAAGTTGCTGGGGTACTAAAAAAAAGAAAGAAAAACAAAACCAAAGCAAAACCACACCAAAAAAGTATATTTAGATACATCTACGGAGATGCTTGACCTTTCTTTTAAGTCAAGAGTGTCTTATAGATACTCAGAAAAGAGGAGAAAAGAAAAGGAGTCAGTCTGGAAAGTTCCCCCACTTTGAGGAACAAGTCTTAGCAGCTCCACTTGAAAGCAACTCTTGAAAGATGAATCAATTTCCTTACTAAAAGTCAGTGAGGAGGCACAGATGACTTTTGACATTACTTCTAAATTCATTTACTACTAGCAAGGCAAACTCTTTCCATGTCTAAGCAGTGACATTCAAATTGCCTTGACTTACATGCAATTTTTTCTATTAGCCCTATTAAAGCATCATTTGTGCTTAAAGCAATGTCAAAGCAGAGTCTAATCATGCACAAAAAAAGAGCATTGATGTACTTCTACTGATTACCCTGACACGCAAGGTAACTTTCTAAAGCTCTGAATTGTCACCTTATCTCACATTTCTGCTCTTAATAAAACAACAAAAACTTCTTTGGTAAATTTGCCCTTGAAACACATCTAAATGCTCACCTCTTACAGTCCCTCTGCTTCACTCTAAACACACCAAAGGTATTCAAAATTACTTTTCTAAAGGTGGTCACTTGGGAGGATGAAATTACAAGAGACTCCTCCAGTTTTTATTCTGCTATTCAAGTTCAATAATGCCATAGCACTTTTCACTTTTTAAGTCTTTCGCAGGAAATTGCTTTCATAAGGCAGTAACCTTTTACTACTAAGGCAGTAAATTCTACAACACATTAATACTTTCCTTTTTTCTGTTTCAGTTTGTTACCTAAGTGCATTCTCCCAAATATTTAAAAAAATTAAATGTACTTAAAAACAGACTTCACAAAATATGTGAGATCTGTGAAACAGATGTAGAGTCAGCCCTCAAAATGAAGAATACGCATTAGGCTTATATATCCTCTTCTGCTAAGAAGATATTAGTCACAGACTTTTTTCTGGCAATCATGATTATTTCAGATGCCTTTGACAGTACTGCTGAAGGTATTTGCAGTACAATACAGAGATAATCAAATCAAATAGTTAAAACTCCCTCAAGATTCAATGTGGTTCTGCTGTGCATTTTCCTGATGATTTCTTGTTTGCTCTTGGAAAAGCCATTTTTATCACAATGCTTCACCTTTCCCCTGTATTTTATATATGGAAATATACACATATTTCATAGAAGAGCAGAAAAATAATCATCCATGTTCATAAGCAATTTGACACCAAGATGATTGAGCCCACAGAAATGCAAAATAAATAACATGCTTCATTTCAATTTCAAAAGAAAATAACGTGCCAAAAAGCAATGTGTATAGTTTTTCATTTAGTGATACATTAAATTCTTTTAGCCTGGCAGATCACATACTTCGTTCCTAGCAAGGGCCTCCCATCCTGCTCCAAACTGTAAGGCATAACAAATTTATTTTGCGTGCAAAGGGCATGCAAGAAAGAACATCCAGCACGTCAGGAAGCCACAAGACTTACTGCACATGCACCACCACCACATGCTTTCTTCTGGGTACCTAATACTGAACACACAAACAGGATTGCTGCCATTCTGCATTTTCCCACTAGCACAGCATTTCCTTGGAAAGTCAGATTTATAAACGGCACACAGACAAGCTGTGTTTGTGCAACAGACGTGGTGGTTGTGCATAGCAAGTATGCACATGCAGGAGGCAAGGAAGCCAAACAACAAAAAAGGAGCAATTCAGAACTGAGTGCTGCTAGGACACTACTCCATTCAGGCTATAATCCACTCTGGTGCTTCCTCGCAAGGAAAAAAATGTCCCGTTTGAGAAGCTGCCTGAGGAGACAGGAGACAAGCACAGGTTCAGCCTCCCTGTAATGATTCAGTCAGAACTAGTCCCCTCTTATCTGGAAACTTCTTGCTTTCAGGGAAACACACAGCAGACACTGCAGAAAGGAGGAGGATGCAAAAAAAACCTTCTGATTCAGGAAACTGACAGTCAGAGAAGCAGTTAAGTAGAACCACTATCTGCTTAACCCCTCAGAAAAAAAAAATAGCCCAACATACCTGAATTTGGCCTTCTCATGAACCCAAACATATTCTGGATCTTTCAGACTCAGACGTGCAAGATCCTTCACTGATTTTGTTTGTGTTGCAGAAAAAAGCAAGGTCTGGCGTTTCTTAGGTAGATTCTCTATGATTGCATTCATTGTATCAGCAAACCCCATGTCTAGAATTCTATCAGCTTCATCAAGAACTTGATTGAGGGATAAAGTTGAGAAAATCTGGTTTTAGATTTAATTATTTAAAAAAACCCTACATTAAATCTATATAGTACAAAATTCCATCTGTACTTAAACTGCAGAGATGAACTTAATTCCCATATATAACAGGATTCTCTTTAAATATTTGTGTATTTCATAAAATGTTTTTAAAACAACCTGCAATAGAAATCATAGCATTTCCCATAATCTATGCACTACAGCCCTGTTTCACACACCGAAGCAAGAAGTTTAGCATTTCAAGTAAACAGCTCAGCAATTTGTAAACCGACTCCCTTTCCTATGGCTGAAATAAAAGCACAGAACATAAAACAGTGCTGTACTCTTCATAACAGAGCAAAACAACCTCTCCTAAGTTAAATTTACCATTGAAATACAGGATATAAACCGAGTAGCACAGAGACAAAGCCTTAAGAAAAGAGCCTACATTTAATGCAATTTTTGTCTGCCATGAATTGTACTAAGTGTAGTAAGCATAATTTCACATTTTATCAGCTTCATTAGCTTCTTAATTGCTTCTACATTCCTGAAGCTATGCTAATGATTATGCAGTTCTTAGTGGCAGGCAAGCTTTTTCATTACACTGAAAATTTTTGTTCAGGTTGGAAGGATGTAAATGAACAGTGTTAACAATGCTAACAAAATATTAAAAGGAGCAGAAATCTGTCTTAAAATACAAAGAAAAATGTTTTCTAGAACTGGTCTAAAATACACACACTGCAATGAATATTCATTATAGATAGTTAATGATCATGTCAGGAAAAACACAGGAGCTATAGCCAGAAAGGAAAGTCTGGTTATATAAAGGATATAAAGATATAAAGGATTATATGAGACATTACATTTGTGCTTGAGTTCCTTACTAACTCACCTACTTGTCCTTATCACCCTAAGGAAAGCATGCTCAGCAACAGAGAAAGTACAAAGAAGAAAGTGGCTTTGCTGTTTTCTAATTTAATTTGGACATGTGTGAGCTTAAAAGCCATTTCATCTATATACCATGACAAGGATAAACTTTTTACCCAGAAAGTGCTCCATACAGTTATGAACTGTTACAAAATATTCCCAAATACTTGCAAGTACTTGAAAAACTTACTCAACATTTGCAGATCAGATGCATAGAAATATGAAGTTTCATCCATGTGTTGTAGAAGCCGTCCTGGAGTGCAAATTAGCATATTTATGTGGTGTATTCTTTCAGACTCTTCTTTCAGATCCTGAAAAGGAGTTAAACCAGCTTAGCTCTAGTTGTTCAAACTAGAAGCCCAGTACCAGACATGGTCAAGTCAGCTTAACCTACTGATAATTTTTAGAAAGAACAGTTAAGGAGTAGCCTCTCCTCTTTCCACAGATACATTGCCATTTCTTCAGCATGCTCACACTTGCAGCCTAAGCAAAACGTTATTTCAGAATAATCTAAATTAAAAAGACAGTCCTGGAAGGCTTGGCAGGAAGGTCCATTCAGTCATGGAACCTGGGAAGACTGTAAATATTCAAAAGCTTCAAAAGACAGAGTACATACAGGAAAACAAGTGGGTTGCTGATATATTCCCATTAACTGCTCTCTTCCCTGAGTTTTTGATCCCAGGGTTTCCTTCCTAAACTAGTACTTAATATACTACTCAATTATGCTTCCATACAGCAAACTCCAAGAGAGGACACACCTTTCCTCCAATGACAAGACCAGCTGAGAACTCATGATTCTTTCCCACTTTACGCAGAACCTTGAAGGTTTGATATGCCAGTTCCCGGGTCGGCGATATTATCAGAACTCCCAGTCCATCAGCAGAAGTCCACTGTTGGCGATACAGGAGTTCCAAAGCCTGAAAACAATTAACATATTAACACTATAAAAATCTCAGAAGGAAAATATGTAACAACAAGTTTGTAACAAAAAGTGTCAGTTAAAAAAAGACAAAGTCACATTAACTAAAGTAATGACATGAAGAAACATCAGTGTCCACTTCACATAGGTTGATTATATATAAATTTTAACTAATGGTAATGATACTTGCAGTAGCAAAGTTCTCCAGTACCAACCTATGACAGACAGTAATGGGTGGTAAAGCATAAATACTTTACTGCACAATTAATCCTACCCTGCTAAATTGTGGAAATTAGGCCTTAATCATTTACATGATGATTGAAATTAGTGTGGAAAACCATGAGAAATTTCCCTGCTCGTAAGGTTTTGTGGGAACCAGAAACAGAATGAGCAACTGCAAGAACATTAGCTATTGAAGCTTTAATTCTGGCTATAGGTTTGAAGTAGCACTATCCATGTTACATACAGAGCATTCCAATTAAAGTTGCAGCTCAGACAAGGATTATTCCTTCTCTTAGGAATTCACACTGCAGAAACACTGTCTTAGTCAGCTAATCCTAACACAAAGACTTTACAAGTATGAATATCTGAAGCCTTCTGGAATACTGAAAGCTATTACACATCCTTGTACAGGTAATTTTTTTTCATTTTTCATCTCTTCAGCTCCTCTTTTAGCACTCTTCTTCTCTAAAATTGTTTTAAAATAAGGTTTGTAAAACAAAGTACTTCTACTCTTAGATTAAGTAACTGAGCAATCTCACTTGTTTCTCAAATTCACAAGACTATCTTTTGAACCCTCCTACATTTTTTATTCTTCACTAGTAAAAAATACTTTTTTAAAAAACAGCATAAAGCATAAATCTTCTCAACTACAGCAAGTATTCAAAGAATTTTCTACTGTTCTCACAGTTAGTGATAAAATAGGTTCCAAAGAAATTTATGCTTAGAAAAATGCAAGTAACGTTTAAAACAAAGTAACTCCATAATCAAAACATTTATTTTTCCCTTCATATAAAAATAGTATGATGGGATTTGTATCCACTTATATGTGCACTTTTAGCACACGTCTCAAATATATTTTCAGCACAAAGAAATGAAATGCATTTCATGATGTATTGAGTAAAACTGTCAAACACATATATCCATGACAAGGGTTTTCATCCAGTTTTTCCCAGAAGCAATTTCAAAGTTCACAAAAGACAAGGAAATGGAAGTCCACAATCACTAAGGTTAAGTTTGCTATATAAGGTCCAAATTCTTACATTTTAAAGGAGTGAAAACCACTCATCTAAAAAAAATTCTAAGGAACTGAAGAAAATTCACCATTCTGCTTCATATACTTAGTTTTCAGAATTGAACAACTAGAGTTGCACCAGTAAACATTCCTGAGAGAAAAACAAAGCACTTGCTAAATCACACAGGGTCTACTCACGTAAGGACTAAAATGAAACTTCTAAGTCTCAGAATATTCCTATTGCCAAAAACACGCTTCTTTCAGAACCTCAAGCAGCTTTATTAAATTGGTATCTTGGCTGTCTTAGAACACTTAGATCAGCTGAATTGTAACTTTTCTCTCAGGATCTATTAACCTAAGCTGTCTGACGTCAATACTTCATGGATAACTTGGTTTGAGTACAAATGGAAGGATATAAATTACTTACCGGAACAATAAAAGCCAAGGTTTTGCCTGATCCAGTCTTTGCAGCTCCGAGTACATCTTTACCTTGTAAAGCCAAACCTATGGTTTGCCTCTGTATCTCTGTTACCACACGATACTGAGCTTCCTGCAGTCCTAGTATTTGCAGTGTGGGAAGAGAAGAGAGAGTGTGGGAGGGGAAGAGGAATAAAAAAATAAATAAAGAAAAAAAACTTCATTTAGTTTTGTATGGCCCAAGACTCTATTCCTCTGTTTAGAAAATGCTGTACATAGCAACACTTATCTAAAATTTAATTTAAAGCAAAAAAAAACATTCAGATGCAGATAAATAATACTTTCTTTTTTACTTACATTATTTTCTAAAGAAAACTTCCATACTCACCTTTTAGGGTTTTTCTTGACAATGGAAAATCTGAAAATCTTTGGATTTCACTTGCATTTATCTGAAAAAAAATAATTTTGATCAGTGCTTACAATCTAACCATAACAGAGAAATTAAACAGCATTCTTTAAGTTGGTGTTTACATAAATATGTAGTAGTTCAGTATGACCTGATCCAAGTCAGGCAATCTATACTAGTTTGACCTAAGCCAAAACACTGCTCTTCCAAAAGCTGTTCAGCAAGTAATAAGATATACTTGAATAACACAGGCTAATAGCACAATTTAAAGCTCAGATCATCATGAAATCACAGAACAATTTAGAGTGAAGAGAATCTCAGGAGGTCTCTCATCTCCACCTTATTAGAGCTTAGCTGTCCTTTCCGCATCTATATTTTCAGATCTCTAGAAGCAATGAGGATGAAGTGTATTCCAGTTGCTGTATGAGACTGGACATCACTAAAGCAGGTAAGTGTCCTGCAGGGTAAAGGCCTGGTAAACAAACACTTCAGGAAATAGCTCCAGATAAGAAAGATACCTCTACCACTCGAGTTCTCCATTTGGACTCTACGGTGCTAGCGTCTTTTGCATATGTTTAGTATTAGGTTATGTGATTAAAGATTAACAGCTGTGAACTCAAAGCCTTCGTAAGAACCAGTGGAACAGTGATGGGAAGGTGCCTCACAGACATTATCACTGCATACAGAGTTACAGCACCCTGACTCAGGTGTTCCCTGGGACCATTGGAGGAGAGGGGTCAGCTCAGGGTTCCTCGGTGAACTCCACCAAGGCACTAGTGGGGCTGCCCCCTCGCCAGAAGGCCCTGCAGAATGGCAGGGATCAGTGCCTGCAGGTACACAAGGCTCAGAGGGAGCGGGGCAGGGGGGGAAGCATTTGAGGACACTGGACAACCTCGTAGGGGGTGTTTTAAGGGGGCTGTAGGAATGTGTAAGACTTGTTATGGGATGTGTAGGGTAAGGATCAAAGACAGGGAAAAAAATGGATCAAGGTGGACTGGGGAGGAACCCACATGAGAAAATAGAGGCAAAAGGGGATAAAAAGGGGCTGGTCTGGGTGACAGCTGGCTGGTCAGTACACACTTCCCTGACTGAGCCCTGTACCTCATCAGTACAGCCTGCCCTACAGTCTTACTAAATATTTTTACATAATATCATTTATTTTATTAACAGTAATAACAATAAAAATAATTACTCTTACATTCTCTCCATTGACTTTCTTTGTGGGCACACTGTCTGTTCTAAGCCTGCGTGAGAGACCACCAGCTACCTTCAAGCTGGATGAGTGGACAGCAGCACTTGAGCCCAGTGCCGGTAACCGGAATGGGACCACAAACCTCAGAGGCTGGAGGGTGTCAGTGCCAGCACCTGGGAAAACTGGGGCCTGAGGTAGCTCTGGGGCTGGATAGCTAATGCCAGTTGTGAGTACATATTTCACTAGTGGATGTTAATCCTCATCACACAGAGAGGAACAGCACCTGCCGCCCATATTTATTGTGTGCAAGCACTCTGTGTGTGTGTCAATAAAGGCACTGCTCTGTCTGTGTTCAGCTGTGGCTGGACATGTGTGTACCCAGGCACACCTACTGGGAAGATACACTCACCCTCGCTGCAGGGCAGACATGGACACCCAGAACTGCAGCAATATTGCAACAACCTGTCTGAGACAGGAGAGGCACAACTTCAGCTCACCAGATTCACCAATCTCTACCACTTGGTGTACTTACTTTTTAGAGCTGTCCTACAAGGTAAAAAGAACCCCAGATACTAAAAAAGTAGTTCATTGTGCTAATTTACTTCTCTGTATGCATCCATACTTGAGAGCTGTTAATTACACACACATGTGTAATTACATAGCATGTGTTTCAGTCCATGAGTTGGCTCAGTGATTTAAAAATATGTTGAGATGTCAAGTAGAGATTTTGAGAAAAACATAATATTTGCAACTGTTCTAGCAGTTAGGTGGTAATTAAAAAATGTGAACAGCTTTGACTGGCAAAGTTCACAATAGTAGCAGGGCTGAACAAAAACACAGAACTCACGGAAAAAAAAAATAGACTACTGAGTCTATAAAGCCTGAGCTGAAAAAGAGGAAGGTAGACCACACAGCTTTGAATGCATACTGACTAGAATCCATAAACTGAGATTTCCAAATGTCAAAGCTTACACACTTCCTGCTTTTTTAACTAGTATCATTTCATTCTAACAGACTGCTGAACAGAAATCTCCCAATACAGGAACCAAGCAAAACGGTCCTCAGATCTTCTTGACATCTTGTGATAACAATTTCAAAGAAGGCCTCAGATGAAGGGCTACCAAGCTGTCAGATGAGCTTTATATCTGCTTGAAGTACCAAGCCTTCTACAGGCTCTGCCTATTATAGAAAACTGAGGGGTTACAGCTGTTTAAAGCATCTAAATCATGACAGTTTCAGGCTAGTTCTCTCTAATAAAATCAAGATAAGTAATTTAATATGTGAATTTAATCCCTATAATAAAAGATAAAAATAGATAAAAGGTAATAACACCCTTACTAAAACCTAGTTTCAACATATTTCAAGACATAGTTCTTGCAAGACAAATTTCAAGCTTTCACTGTACCCTAGTAGAACAATTAAACTTTTGGAAATGTTATCTGGGAGGAAGGAAAACTCTTCTCAGAAATCACCATTTTAAAAGTCTTTTTTTGACTTGCACAAATTGGAAATTTTGAAAAGTATTTCCAAATTCAATTGATAATTTTGAAGACACTATATATCACATGAAATATTTGGCTAATTCCCAGTCTCACATGCTAAAGAATCACAACTCAGTTATGTATACAGCTTTGGTTTAATTTCAACCAAGAAACTGTGAATAGGAAAACAGTATTCCTACAGAAGGGTAAAGTATCTTACCAACATCAAAAAAGAATTCACACAATTGATTATGTGCAACTGAAGGGATAGATTTTAGAAGGTTAGTAAAATATCAAACAGGCTATTACACCAATTTGAAATTATTCTAAATAATTAAGGACACTTAAAGTATTTCAGTACTCAACTTCTTTTTAACTCTAGATGACTCAGTAAGAACAGATATATTAATCAAAAAAGACAAATATTGTTCTGCTCCTCCACCTTAAACTTCTCTAAATCAATTTAAAAATCATTGCATGCATAAGCCCAGCTCTTTTAAAGATGTCCAAGGAAAAGACGTGAGAACACTATTAAAAGAGCGAGGAATGTTAGGAGAGGCCGTGTCACAAAGCTTCCTCTATTATTTCTCTGCCCTACAGACTCCTAGAAGCAAAAGAAGGATATGCAGTAGTACCCTTAAACTCCAAAAATACTGGCTTATTTTTAAGACAAGTCCAAATGGCAGGCATAAGAAGACCCAGTGTTAGAGGTAGATTTTCTGATAGCTCTATCTTATATCTACATGCACCAGTGGAAAACACCACCAACTTCTACTTAGTTTGTTTCCCTGGTAGAAGTTACTACTTCTGCTAATCTGCTGGGAATCTATACTTGTGAGAGGAGCCAGCTCGTTTCAAATATTTCAAATGCCATTCTGATCTAACTCAACTAATTTGACATAAAGCACACTAGAAAGAATTTTTCACCAACAGCTCACCAGTACATCAGTTAGGTGCTCAATACTTTTCCTGAGCACAACTGGATGGAAAGGACCATGTTCATCAATGGCCTGACAATTAGGCAATGAAGTCACTGGATCAACAGACAACAGACCACCTACGAACACATAACACAGAAAATGGTCTCATGATTTCAACCCATTGGAACTAAATTTCACATTTTGCATCTATGCTGCCACACACTTGCCATCATGTCAACAAATTAAAAAAAATCCAGTAACAAAGTATATTGGTTACCTCTTCATTATTAATTTTGTCTTGTTTACCCACTGCAGACATTCTCACACAGGAAATTATAGACGGGAGGGCAAGGTGGATCTTCGTGCACCCATCAGCCATGCTACCCCAATTCCATGCCACATTCATGAGAAAAGCACATAGCCTGCGTGACAGAGACCCCAGCCAGTGCACTTCACAGAGAGGAGCTTACCAAAGAGCTTTCTAGCTCCCTTGTCCCTAAGAAGGGATCTACCTCACACAGAACTCACTGGAGACCCCTTTAGATCCAAGCACATGGTGCTTCCTCACAATCCCCACTCCCACTTTAACCAAATCCAGGGTAATACAGAAGAAACACTGGAGACAAAGTGGAAAACCATGCTAGGGACCAGAAAAGAAAAGCTGAAGGACAGAAGATAAAAAGCTTAGTGGGTATCCACCTGAATGTTCACAGGCAGGAGACTCCTGGAGCTGGAGGACAGCAGATCCCCAGAAGGATTGACACCAGGAGCCCCCAGCACCATCCTAATACTAACATATGTTTACCTTGTCTTAATTCTGGCGGACATATGCCTGACCACTACCAGCCTCTTTTCTTCAACCTCTAAAAATACACACAAACACAACCTCCCACTACCCAATTCTTATCTATGCCACCCCAAGGTCCACAGAGACACAGAATTATTACCCATGCCCAGAAACAGGCGCATGTGCGGTCACATTAGTGACACAAAAGCATCTCTACACACTCACATAGTCATATATATAGCAAATAAATGCAGGTATCCAGGGAAGCAACTGACAGACGGTGACCATAAAGCCAGTATAAAGACAAATCTATGTAGAATGAGTGGAAATGGAATGCAAGTGTCAAAGGTATAGGGTGTGCTTCAGGGAAAAGTGACTGCATCTAAGTATTACACAAAATAGTTAATGCTAAGAGTACAGGAACAGACTACTGCAGAAAATCTCAGTGGGGACTAACCAAATTAAAAAGTCTGAGAATTGCACACCTACCCACCATAATCCAGATGTACCACGCCAAAATTATTGAGGATAAGAAAGGAATAGTGACCTCACTATGGAAAAAAGAGGCTCTATCATTTCCTTATCATCCCCTCATTGCTTGTGTGTTTCTTCTGAATTCCTCTGCTGCTAATATACATCTGTGAGCAACAGTCATACTCCACTATCAGCCAGGGACACTTTCCTGCAAAGTAGAGTGGTACAACAGACAGCAAAGCAATTTTTCCCCATAAGAACTACGGTAATAGATGGGGATGTGTGTAGGGATTTAATACACACACAGCATAAATATGGCAAAACTGTATATGGAGAACAAATACGCTGGGTATAGGGAGTATTGAGTCTAGTGATGGGACTCCAAAACAAGAGATAGAGAAAAAAGAATAGCTAGATATTGCCATAGTACCCTAATGGAACACAGCAGCCTACTTTGCATATGGCATTATCTAGTAAATGCACACTATTATTTAAATGGAGAAACTATCATGCAAAATTAATTTCATTACACAACTCCCTGTCTGCATTCAAATACACAGAAACACAAAGCAATCTATTGTATATATACTGCAATTTGGTATATAAACAATAGGTCCGCCTATAAGTGTCTACACAGGGAGCTGTGTAGAGAGTTTACAAACTCTATAAACGGCCTTTGCCAAGTTGCTATAACTCAGTTTCTCCCTCTTGCTCAGACATGGACCCTCCAGAGACCATGCAGAGGCAACCATCTCAAGTCCAGGTTATAGAAACAGCCCAACAGTACTGTAGTAATGTAGAATGTTTTTCATTCCATAAAGACACACACCTATCAGTGGTCATCCCACTCGGAAAAATACAAGTTTCTAACAATTCCAGCTGTAACTGTGAAAGCTGACTATTTCTACAGTGAATAGAAAGATATTGCCAAAACAAGTTAACTCAAAATTTAAGCACAACAGAATATACTAATTATTTACACAGTTACAATCTTTAATTTTTATCAAAAATAAAAAGTCAATGAATTACAAGACCTTTTTTTTCCCTTGAGAAATAATCTGTAATTCAAAACAGTAATATGACCATCTTTGGAAGCATACCATTTGCTTTCAAACAGTAAAGCAAGTTAAGCTTAAGAATACTAACTTGTTGAATCTTAACCAAAGGAGCTAACGTGACCTCTTCACATTAACACATGCGTTTCTTCTATGACTCTCATCATTACTTTCTGCTCGATCAAATTACAACCACCAAAAAGTGATTACCACCACCTATGCCGAGCGCTGTGTAACCAAGCAGAACTGCCCTGCTCCTCCCCAGCAGCAGCTACAAACTCAGCAAAAGTCTGGCAGGAGGTAGAGCAGCATCACAGGCAGAGCACATCTAACCCGTTATCCACAATTACAGTACTTTCCACATATCGGTACCATTCAAAAGCCGACTATCTCCCACAGGAATTCTAGGAAATGTGGGCAACAAAACCAACAGCACTGACTTCAGCTCTGGTATTCAAACACCTATTTCCTGACTTGAGGTTAAACAACGCACTCCTCTAGTGTGATGTTTGCTTGTCGGGCATCTTCTTTAGAGACAAACGTGTCCCACCTCCAACACGGAGACAGGCACGCTGCCTGGTTAGAAGGGCCAAATGCCACTACAAGCAAACTGTTTCCACCACCTGCTTCAGCCTCCTCGTCCTCCTCGCTGCATTCCCAACCACTCACTCTCCCACGAGGGTCCCACTCTGCCGGGCTCCACAGCCAGCCACCTCCACCAGAACCACTCCCCCCTCCTCCTCTGCCTGGGGAAAAAAAGGAAAAGAATCATCCTTCCATCATCCCTGCCTCGTGGAGGTAAAAAGCCGTCCTGCCTGCCACACAGCAGTATCACCCGACACACCTGTGACCTACACGCCCCGCCGACAACCAGAGGACCAGCCTGCCAACCACTGGGGCTTCCCCACGCCTGCCCAGGACCCGCACACAGACACCATCCCTCCTCCTCCCAGCCCTATTCCGAAACGCGTCACACGAGGAGGGGAGCCGCTTTCCGCAGGACCGTCGTGCCCGTCCGTCCGCCCCGCCCCGCAACACAGAGGCCCTCGCTCCCCGGACCGGACCGGACGTACCTCGGGTGGTAGCGCGGCACCAGGCGGGATTGTTTCTCCCGCTCTACCTGCCACTCGGCGCTTCCTCTCCTTGCGCTGCAGCCGCAGCCTCTTCGTCCGCCGGTGTATTCTTCTTCCAGCGCTCGAAGCTGCGCACCGCGTCCATCGCCGCCGCCCCGCCGCTCCCGCGGCCCGGCCCATGCCTGCCGCCACGCGCGGAACTCGCGCGCCGCCGGGGCGGGCCGGCGCAGACACAGCGCGTCACCCGCGCCGCGCCGCCGGGGCGGGGCCAAAGCGTTCCCCGGCCTTGGGGGGGGGGGGGGGGTGTGCGGGGGGCACGCGAGGGCGGAAGAAAAATGACTGTTCGTGTAATACAACCCCAAAAATGAGCTGTTGGTTGCTCTCGCTCTTTTTTATAAGACGTCATGGAATCATAGAGTGGTTTGGCTTGGAAGGGACCTTAAAGATCGTCTAGTCTAACCCCCCTGGCAGGGTCGGGGGCACCTTCCACTACCTCAGGTTGCTCCAAGCCCCATCCAGCCTGGCCTTGAACACTTCCAGGGATGGGGCATCCACAGCTTCTTTGGGCAACCTGTTCCGGTGCCTCACCATCCTCACAGTGAAGGTTCTTCCTAATACCTAATTTACACCTCCTCTCTTCCAGTTTAAAACCATTCCCCTTTGTTCTGGCACTACACGGCCTTGTAAATAGTCTCTCTCCGTCTTTCTTGTAGGTTCCCTTCGGGTACTGGAAGGCTGCAATTAGGTCACCCCACAGCTTTCTCTTTTCTAGGCTGAACAATCCCAATTGTCTCAGCCTTTCCTCATAGGAGAGGTGCTCCATCCCTCTAATCACATCTTGATGGCTCTCCTGTGGACTCGCTCCACCAGGTTGATGTCCTTTCTGTGCTGAGGACCTCAGAGCTGGATGCAGCACTGCAGGTGGGATTTCACTAGAGTAAAGCAGAGGATCGAATCCCCTCCCTTGACCTGCTGGCTACACTGCTTCTGATGCAGCCTAGGATACAATTGGCTTTCTGGGTTGCAAGGCCACATTGTTGGCTCATGTCCAGTCTCTGATCCATCAGCAACTGCAAGTCCTTCTGAGCAGGGCTGCTCTGCATCTGTTCATCCTCCAGCCTGTAGTGATACTGTGGGTTGCCCTGACCCAGGTGCAGCACCTTGCACTTGGTCTCATTAAACCTTATGAGATTCCCATGGACCCATTTCTCAAGCTTGTCCAGGTCCCACTGAATGGCATCCCAGAGTGTCAACCACACCACTCAACTTGGTGTCATAAGCCCCCTTTAAGGTACAGGAAGGCTGTTAGAAGGTCTCCCTGGAGCCTTCTCCATGCCAAAAAACCCAGCCCTCAACCTGTCTTCATAGGAGAGGTGCTCTATCTGATCATCTTCATGGCCTGCTCTGAATTCATTGCAACAGGTCCGTGTCTTTCACGTACTGAGGAACTCAGAGCTGGATGGAGTACTCTGGAGCTGGAATTGGGAGGGAGGGTTCTGTGGCAAGTCTGTTTATTCATTATTTTCTAATTCATTACAGGGAAAAACTGACACATTTCAAAAATCAAAACACAATTGGAAGACATACAGTGAACCTTGTGTTTAAGATGCTGGATTCAAGCTCTGATGTGTGCCTTGACCCTTCACAATACAGCTATAATCAAGTTTAATGGCCTTGGCTCAGAGCCTTGAACTATGAAAAGAGCTGGCAAAGTATTGCAGGGAAAACTGCAATTGGGCAGAGTTGTTTTATGCTGTGTGATATAAGGCTGGACTTTATAAGGGCCACATATCTCTCAAAGGAACTAGATTTAATCAACCTGCAAATTTATATTACATTTCTTTATGTGCAGTAATTCTTAACCCCTCCCTACAGTAAGGTCTGCATCGCTCTGCAATTTGCCGAGTCAGTTTTAGCACTTCATCAGCACACAGAATTAAAAACAAAAACAGGCTGCGGAATTATTGTGCCACATCAGAAAGAGAAAATTACAAACATATTTATGCAATGGTGTAAGAAGGAAGTAAACATGTTAATGAGGGGAAGAGTGAAAGACTCCCAAAATAATTACGGTCTCTGATGAGGGTTTGGAATTCCAGAAAGCCAAGGGAAAAGGGAGTGTCTCTTAATTTGCTCCACTTTTGCTATACGTATGTTGAGTGTATCACTGAAAGATGTTTTCCCTCCTCCCTGAGATTAGGGAAACCTATGATTATAGAAATGATTGTTTTCCCTTTAAAATACATTAAGTTTCTAATTTCAAGAAGGGCTGGAAAAATCTCCCTTAAACATGCTTCAGTGAGATCTCTCCTCCAAGGTACAGCTTTGAATGCAATGGTTTTCTCTAAGGGTTTATTGCTATTCAGATGATTAAGGAAAGATACTGATGGGTTTTTTCTTGAAATAAAAATGGTTTTGTCCAGGACTACCTGAAAAAGAGCTGTTTGCAGGAGATGCTGTTCCACCCCAAAGGATGTGCTTCAGGGAGGTGGCACATCTTTCCCGCAGTTACAGCACATTAACTTGACATACAGAACAAAGTCAGACTGTCGCAGGGCTCAGCTGCCACTTTAAGCATGTTATCTGTCTGCCTGTAATAGAAAAACAAACAAGCAAAAACCCTCCTGTGTAGAATTCCTGCTTTTGCAGCACTGGGGTGTTTAATCTTTTTGTAAGCAAATGTACTGGTAAAAGTGTCCTGTCTGAACATGCTGTCTTTCTTCGCCTGTTCTATGTTTTGCCTACAGGGCTCGCCTCTCTCATAGCAGAACAGCAGCAGTGGTCTGTGAGTCACTACAGACATAAATCCTCAATGAAAAAAATTATATGGAAAATAATATCTTGCTGCCCAGTTTCTAAAAAACTTTTTATGCTGCTGTCATAAAAAACACTGTTAGTTGTGCTTATATGTTTCTGATGCTTTTTAATAATTAGTTTGCCCTGTCCTGTGTCCCACAGTAGAAGGTAAAATGCTGGAGGGAGAGCCTCTTGGCCCCATGCTGGAAGTCTGGGAGCCTGCAAGGGCCCAGGAACTGCCTTCCTATTTTCTCTGCTGTCCTCTCACCCCGAGTGGCTTGCATGAGAAAAAAACAGGGATTTATAAAAGTTTACCTTTTATACAGGAATAAATTCTTCCATGTGATATTAGATTTATTTATAATGTGCAAGTATATTTCAGTTGTTTTGTAATAGTACTGTCCCTAATACTCTGGCAAAATTAGAGATCCTTCTGAGAAAAAGAGAGAGAGAGAGAGAAAGAAAGAGAGAGATGACAAAAAAATCATTCAAGCACAGTTGTTTTCTTGCAATTTGGAGAAATAAAGGGAATATGCTATAACAACAAAAGTAACAAGGCTACCTAAGGCTATAGAGAAGAAGGCAACAATTTTTTAGAAAAGACCTGTTTTAGTAGCAGTCATCCTCCATAGATCTCACTCTCATGCATACTCAGTCTTTCCTACTCTTAAGCACAAACATCTATGTGTCTGGGAAGGGTTATTTATGGTGAGGAGGACAAGGGGCACCAGCTATCAAGGTTGGGGCCCTGAGGGCACTCATAGACCTTAATGGCCCTGACCAGCCTCACCTTAGATATCCTTCTACACCCTGGCATAGCTCCACTCTGCATCCTTCAGGCCATGCCTGAGTTATGTCATATGTCATCTTGGTTCCCAGCTCAGCCACAGCCATGCCTGTCCTTGGCCATAGACCCCACTGGCAGGGACTCTGAGCTGCAAACTGACTTCCTGGCTCAACCTCAGACCTGCTTTGTCACAGAGAACATGCCCAGTCATCAGCAACTGTGTCTGCCCCTGATTATAGCCACCAGACCTCATCCTGACCAGGGAATTGATTTTTCCAGCTTGACCTTCAACCTGCCTCATCACCACAGATGTTGTCTGATGAACTGGACTCTTGGTTGACCATAGCTGCCACCCATGCACACACCCTCCTCCCTCACTCAGGGGCCGTGTTACCAGGCTTGACTCCCAGCTGTCACGGAGTAGTCAGCCCTTGCTCTGCCCTCATCAAGCGCTCATCACTTTTTCTGGCTTCATCCTGAATGTTGACAATGGTGCACAATCTTTGGTATCCTTCATATTCTCTCTTGAGAAAACCTCAGGGCCAAGTTGAGTTGTATCACACTGCTATTATTCTGTATTTACGTTGTGGAGCTTTCCTCACGCCAAGGTTTTAGTACAGTTGGCCCTACACCCAAATCTTGCCAATTTCCCACCCTTATCTATATTCTTTCTTGTATTTTGTGGTTGGTTGTAATCTCTTGACTTGCTGCAAATGCATCACTGTGTGTGTTCAAGTTAAATTTTGACATTCCTATTAAATCCTTGATTGTTTTGTACTAACCTGTTACCTTTTAATTTTTCCACATAATCTTGATCACCTACCTAAAAAAGTAATCAGCAAACCAAAAGAAGTGACTCCACAAGTACCGGTTGTCAGTGAAACACCACTAAATCCTTTCTCAGTGAAACAGCCCTGTACTAGGAGAATTTCCTCAACCAAGAGGCTCTTAACACCCTTCTCCTTATTTTCCAAGGCTTACTTGCTATGCCTCAGAAGATTTGAGAGAAAGCATGTGAGAATTTGCATCTGAATATTGTGCTTGAGTGTCTCTGAATGAGATACCCACAATGAAAGGATGGATCTTCAATGAATATTTGCAGTACTACAATGGAACTTCAGAATATTTTGAAAAAAATATGAAATGGCAGTCAGATTTGTGAGTTATTTTTAATAGAAGTAATGTTCCTATAAAAATTATTATGAAACTTTATGTGTCTAAAGGATGTGCAGTATGACATAGAAAAATGGTAATCCTACTTGGAAAAAGAAAAATCACTTTAAATTAGCATTGTTAGGCAGGATGACCAGAATTGTTCAGAGAAGAGATGAGTCTTAGGGCAGATGTCAGGCCAACTTTTGGACCTTACTGTCGCTGCCAAGCCTCCCTGGGGTTCTCTCCCAACCCCTGCCTATGGGCTCAGGACTCCATTTCAGTTCATCCTAGAAGTATTAGTCTGAACTGCAGGGTGAAAAAAATCAGTGCTCTCAGTGTAAAAGAGAAATTTCAGCACTCCTATGCAGACCCAGGGTAAGCAACTCTAAAAAGGAGGCACAGTAGGTGTTTGCAATGGAGAATAATAATTTAAAAAAAAAAAAAAAGAAAGAAATGGTTTGGAAAAAAAATTTAGAAACCAATAGAATTTGGTTTTCCTATACTGAGTAGCCCTACAATAAAAGGGCTACCACCCAAGAAATTATATTTTAAAAGCTGAAAGTTAAACTGGATTTTTAAAAACACAGTAGAAACACTGTTTCAGTAATTCCTGCTCTGAGCAAATGGGTAAGTTATGACCAAGAATATTTTGTGGTGTAATTGAGAGCTTGTACTTTCCTCTTAGCAATGAAGTGCTGTTTCCCAACAATGAAAAAGAAACAAATTTGCAAATTACATTATGGGCTCTTCTTGGGGAGCTTATAAAAAGAAAATGCTTTTACCAAGTATATAAATTACAAGAATTTGGTTTTAGGTAGGCACTCCAAAATGTATTCTGCTCTGGAGAAAAAGTATTCACACTATTACTCTAAACATGAATGTATGGTCCAGCTTAAAAACTCTTGGAACAAACTACTGGTTGCAACTTCAGCAATACAGACATACTTAGTCAACATAGAGTTAATTCTGAAAGTTTATCTGCCAGTGTCTAGATTTAAATGTTCCTACCACAGAAAATGTTAGAATTAAGTATTTTCCTTTCACATTGGTAAATTGTTTTATATTTTGAAAAATCCTACTATTACATATAAATAATATTAGAAAGCCTCTGCTTCTTTTTCCACCCTGAGCCTACTAGAGGTCAAATGATGTCTTCATGGAGAGACATACTGCCCTCTTCAATCAAGTCCTTCATTCATTCTCTCTGACCATGGATAATTTAGTAGCCACCACTCTGCTGTGAAACAAATTTTAAATTCTTAAATTTAAAATTCTTTAAATTACCCTTCAAGAATTTCCAGATTGGGATTCTCTTAGGAGATGCAGGTTGTAAGCCTGTTATCCTCTTAAAACCTGGGGTGAAACAGACTGGGAAAAGTGGGGTAGTAGAGTAGGAGTAGGGAGTAGGAATTTGACTAAATGCCAGTTATTGATCAGAATGGCAGCAAACAACTCATTAAATGTTTAAATGAAAACTACCCTCCAAAGGACAGGTTTAAGTTTACACAGTAAAATTAAACTTTGTGCCATGATATTTCAAAAACACTCAATATGTGTGAAAAACAACAACAGGGAAAAATTAACTAAGTTTCTTCAAAATCAGAAGCAAAACCAGCTTGTCAAATCTCTAGAAACACCAAAGATTATTAATGCTGTTGGTCAGGAAGCACTGGATGGTACCGTATGACAAATCAGAACGCTTTAGGAACAATGTTAAAGATGGCATAACTAAGATCACATAAACACATTTCTTCTGGAATGCCAGAGGACTTCTTGTGTTCTAGAAGACTGCTGGTGGTGATTCTAATATTCATTATTTAATCTGCAGGGCTCTTAGAATGAACCTTTGGCCAGTGAAAGCCCATGTAAACATTCGGAAACTTGTGATGTAAGCTCTGGTCAACAAGAACAATTCCATAGACATGGAAAAAAGCTTTCACTCAGATTGTCAGGCAAGATAACAATCTATAAAACAGAAAGTAATTTTAAAAATTAATTACTTTCGTGTCATAGTTTCAGTCTTTAAATCATCTGCCTCTTCAAAATGTAGATTTCTTTTAATAAAGACATGAGATGGAGGTTAATTAACAAATACAAAATCAAAGCATTTTTCCTCCAAGTCAACAAAAATGTTTTTATTGAAAATTATAAACATGACCAATCTTGCAAGAAATATATGATGGGATTTGCTAGAACTTGTTTTTCCTCACAGAGCTGTCAAACACACCCAGGTTTCGCAGGCCCCATCACTTCACCCCTTCCCACAGTTTGCCCTGCAGCACTTCACCCTTTTCAGGGCTGTTGGTGCCAGAGCTGTGGTGCTCTCTGGGTGTATCTGAGCCACTAGGGGCCGTGACAGACCTGGAGAAATAAAAATGAGTAATAAACTGTGATCATAACACATACACCCTAAAAAGAACCATTAAATAATCAAGACTACTTTTTGGTGATGGATGGGATCTGTGTACAGTCCCAGGGCACAGGCTGTTATTCCAGTTCAGGGAACTCCATAAATATGCATTTAATTTTGAATATGCTTGACAGTTCTTTCACAACTGAGCTGATTTCCTGACTCAGAGACGGAGCTGACAAATCAAATTACAAAAGATGAGCTAACCTTTCAGATGATCACACATTTTGGAAGGACGCCATTTCCCAAACAGAATGGTTTACACCGTGGTGCTACCAAAGCTTAATATAAGAATGACACACTTAAATGCTGTCCTTTAATTATAAAAGGACTTTGTAGGAAAAAAAAGCATTTTCATTTAGCACAGTTCTTGGCCTTTCTGTATTTCAGAGTAATTTCAGGAGACAGTTAATGTATTGTTTTTCTCAGCCCATTAGCACAGTAAAATATATTTGGTTTTTCAGATATGTAAAACACGGAATGGCACCTTTATGCAGCAGGCACTTATGCCTTATTATCCTTGGGTTTATATGCTTGATTAATCTTGCATTTGGAGAAAGAGTCATAGTTTATTATTTTGATTCTCTAGGTTATTTACTGGGTGTATTGCTCAACTCTGAAGTGTACATTTCTGTCCTAGTTCTAATGATTTAATAACACCTTTTTTTGTGGCTGGGAGCCACCGAGCCTGCCCTATCTATCTGTATGTTTCTGGCTGTAGAAATTAAATTTGTTTCAAATGTTTAGACTTGTTAGACTGATATTTCATAGTAATGGGTCATGAGACCAATTTAAGAGAAGAGATGTGGGCTCACTAATGCAAGGAAAGGGTAGAAGAGTTTCTTTCTGGGAAACAGTATGGTGGTGAAGCTGTGCAGATTTGTCTACAGTTCCCTCCCGAAGGTCAGTTCATGATGGATGAAGTACAGACAAGTATCTGAATAGCTGGATTTCTAAATCTAACAATAACATTTCAGTACTGCTGCCGGTTGTAAGAACATGGGGAAAAACAACACTGGAAACATTGTAAAGAAAAATAACATTTTTCATGGGAAATTCTGGCTACTTTTGTTTGGCAAAACAACATAGTGATTTTAAATCTTTTAGCAATCAAATCACAGGTGCAGGACTCAGCTCCAGACAATAGGATACATACATAGAGGCATCCAAATGGAGGGGCTTGGTTCAGCTGCATTCTTGCCATCTGAGATGCTGTAAGGCATCCTGCCTGACTTCAGCTGCTTCTCCTGAAGGGCACAGATCTCCCATATGCCCCACCTTATATCTGCCAGTCTTGTGCAGATGCTGCTATACCCTAGAGCACTGAATGCTTATGTTTAATCCCACTGGAAACTGTAGAGCTATTAGGCTCATTTTGAAAGAGACATCTCGTTTCATCATCTCAATCCCCCTCTAGAGTCCATTAACTGTATTGACCAGATTTCCACTCCCTATAATGGGAGCATGACATGTTGACAGGACATTTAGGAGCCTACAAGCTGGAACTGACTGTCCCCTATCCCTCCCCAAAGAGTTTAATGTTCAGCAGTGTAAAGACTCAATAAGAGGCATGTGAAGACATGGACCTAAAAAACTTCACTGAGACTCTCAGCAGATTAGTGTTCCCGTTTCACTTCATTTAGCAATCCTTTAAATCATTTTACCATCAATACTAACACTCAGAAAACAGGTTGTTTCAGCAAATATAGTTGATTCACAGGTAAAGTTAAACCCTAAACAAACCTAACAAATTTTCCAGTGACTACTTTTTGTATCCAGTTCACTAAATGTTCAGTATTGTGTAATGAAATTAGCATCTCTGTTTCAGATTTAAATTAGACAGGTTTAACAACTCATAAAAACAAACAAACAAAAAAACCATGAAAGCTTTACACAGTTCTACAGAAGATTGGTTCCTGTCAAATTCAAGACCTTGACAGCCACAGCTGCTCAGTCTAAGCTAACAGGCTCTGCCACTCAGCAGAGCTTGGCAGCATAGATTTTCTACTGCAGAGATCAGGTTCATGGCTTCCAGGGGGCATGTGGATAACCATGCAACTGTCAGCACTCATCTGTGCAGATGTTACTTGATAGTCTTCTATTTTATTCACAAAGGAACAAATCAAATATGCCTCAGCAATATTTAAACTATATTTATAAGTCTCTTGCATAAATAAATATTTTGAAGAGTAAAGGGAAAGCATCACTGGCAATTTGTAGGGTCTTTTCTGGCCCGTGATTGTCAGCATATTCGGAAGTGATCTGAAAATGAAGTTAGGAGGGAGGAGGCAGAGCCTTATCACTGGTCTTTGTCTGAGCTACATTGCGAGTATGCCTGTGCCTGGCCATGCACCTCGCTTATCTGGACACAACCTCTGATGCACTGAGTTGACTCCCTGGCTTGGCCTTGGACCTTAGATCGTCAGAGACTTGTGTGTCTGGCAATCACTGGCATGTGGCTGTGCTAGGTAACCACCACAGGACCTGCTCTGCTTGCCCTGTTCAGGCACTGTGCGACCATACCTTGTCAGTGAGGAGGACACTATCCTTGCCTGCTTCACTGTCTCTCTGCACTCCCACCTCACAGTAGTATGTTATCTGTTGTGTCAAAGGATTTCCCGTGAAGACTGTAGAATAACTATGTAATAAATAACTAGGTAATAAAACAGCAATTAAAATTCAATGTAAATAAAGGTGAAATTATACGTGAAGGAAGCTGTTCCAACTTTATATGTACCAATGATGGGCGCTGAGTTGATTTTTTACTACCCATAATGTTTGGGGGTTATGAAGAAACTATTTCTATCATAAGATTCTTATTTAGGCATTCATTGTCTGTGTAGCTAGAAATTATCCCATGAGGCACAAAGAGAAGCAGTTGAAAGTAAAAGCCCCAGTGCTATTGCTGTATACCCTTCTGTTGTATGCGTGCATGTCGTCCAGCTGGATGACTACATGCAGAGCTTAATGGTAACAGTACTCAGCTTTCTACCCTAGACTGTAAACAGTCTGTGAAGAATTTATATTGCTGTGTCATTCAGTAAAGTTCAAAGGAAACATGCTGTCCTCTGCCTTTCCTCACCTGGCACAGAAGCAAACTGCATGCATTCATTCACATCAATCTGTATCAGTTAGTTTGGGGTTTCCAAAGCATCCAGTCCCTCAACAGCCTTGTGACGTCAGGAAAACAGTAGCACTTTCACTGCACAGAAAGGGTAAAGAGAACATCTGAGTAGCTTAGCCTTTCTGAGAAGAAGCCCCAGAACACTTGCTTCCTTTTAAACACAGCAACTCAAATACTGCTAAAACTTGAAATACACTCCTCATTGGAGACTTGCTGTAGGTGTCCACGAGGCTTAGGTTTTACTCTGATTGCAGTACTCCAGACATGGGAAGAAGGTAGCTCCTTTTAGGAATGAATAAAACTGTAAGAATAACATTTAATCACATTGAGTATTCACAGAAGCACATCATGGCAAAAACATCTCCTTTCATCTGGCATTACCTCAGTGCTTGGGATAGTATTGACAGGTTAAGAGAAAAACAATACAGATTCAAATCTAGATTGACAAAAAGCTTCTGTTTTTCCTACCATTTATTATCGTTATTCTGTTTAATTGCAAATCTGTGCTTATTTTTTGTTATGCCACAAAAAATGGCACAATATATATCATCATAATATGGCATACTATGCTGCTGAATGAGATACAAAGATAAGAAGAGACAAGTCTTGCTCAAAAAAGACATGCTTGAAAAGAAACCAAAGAACAGAGGAAAAAACCCAGGATACACAATGAGAGATTTCAGTTTAAATTTATTTAAAATGAAAAAGGCATTTGAATTGTTATTTATGTTCTCACAAACAAGAATAAAAATATTTATTTTCCATAATGTAGAATTGTTTTAAACAGTGCAGTGTGAGTGGACTAAGAATCCAGACTACTAGCTTTAGCTTACTAACAACAATTTTTGTGTGTGTGTGTCTTGCTTTGTTTTTCCTTCAGTCATCTTTCAAAAGCAATAACAACCAAAACCACTCATTCATCACCTTCTCTTTGATCCTTGCTCTTGAAAACAGCTATTTTGCATCTTCATTCAAATCACTCCACCCCATTCCTTGCAGTAATATTAAAGAGAAACTTCCTGTTCATGGATGCCTTTCTGCAATGAATCCAATTACTGCGGCTCCAGGGAGGGGTTCAATGGGCAACAACTGCAGCAGGAAAGACATATTAGTGTCACAGATAGATTTTTAAAAGCTGTTCACAGTCCTCAAGATTGTGGGGCAGGCAAGGCAACTGCTACAGGTTGAAATAGGTAACTGCATTTTCTTAGGCCCCCAAAATCCCTGTACAGGATGAACACATTCTGTGTCAGTTCTTGGCCAGTATGGATTGGAAAAATGTGCTTTGCAAAATAAAGACCTTGGAGATACATTGTAATTCATGAAGGACATGAGCATCAATTAAAATTTAAAAAAAATATAATGAAAAACAAACTGCTGAAAAACATGCTCTTTCTGGGCATGACAGAAAAGCCTCTGCAAATCCTATGATAGACATAGTAAATTGTATTTTTAAAAGGAATTACAGGCTGACCACATTATGAACTATGAAATCACATCTCTACTGTGCAAAGCATTTATCCAAAGAGTTCAGGCAAATAGTTCCTTGCAGTAAATGGTCTCAAACCCTGCTTGCCCACACAGTGATGGGATGCTTACATTCAGTGCATTTCCCTGACTCTTCAGCAGCTGGGCACCACTTTGTATGGGAGTGTGGAGGAGCAGTGATTCACAGAGACCCTTCTGCAGTTCTTACTTGCCAGGAAGTGGCTGTACTCAGAGCATTAAAACTCTGGTGAACTCATAAGTTTACTGCGAGCTGCAGATTTTTAAGGGTCTCCACTGTAAATTTATCACCATTTCTGTTGTCTTTAGCAGCTTAAATGTGCAAGTAGCATTCACAGTGTATTACATTTGAAGTATCTCAATAGTGTCATTTGACATTCCTGTGTTGGGTCGACTTTTTCCTGTTAGAGGTAGCTGCCCTGGAAACCTTGAAGCTTGATTTTCTTGCACATTCTGTGGTCCAGGATCAACATTACCCAGATGTAAATTTTGCTCCAATAATGGTTCAGATTTCATTAAAAATAAATGTCTTGGATCTACATCAAGATTTTCTTCAGGAGACCATTATCTGAACATAAGCTCACAGTTTATTACCGTGATCACTAAGCTGCATCATTTTGCCTCTGCAGCATGTAAATACAGAAATTAGGAAAAAAAAAAGAAGAGGGAGAACACATTATGACATTAGAGGAACAAAACCCAGAAGCATTTAACACTTTCCTTTTACTATTATAATGAGGCCTTTAAAAGTAAGTTGGGAAAGTACAGGCTGGATAGTCTCCAAAAGATAGATGGTTTCTATCAACAGTCATCAAGATATCAGTATAAAAGTAGTTTCTGATACAGAATTCAGCATGAACAGTTTTTCACTGCACAATACAAACATAAGAGTTGTTTATGTCATATACATCTGCATGCCTTTCAGACCGATCTTCTGACTCAAAGTCTGATTTTGGGATGTATAAGGAGATGAGAACTGGTGACATATGCAATCCCCTCTTCTCCTGAGTTTCAAAATAAACAAAATCAAATTTTGCTCTATTAGAAAATGGATCCTTCAAACCCAGCAGCATATGCTGGTTTGTTTTAGAATAGTTTTACAATTATTTATGGACTTATGTAGTAATTTCTCATTTTGGTCTTCCAAAAGCTTCCAATTAGAGCAGCTGTTGAAGTGTCATCATTCACAAATGTTTAAATGAATATCTGCATTGATATCCCATTTTTTGAGATGAATTGATTTCATTAGTGTTCTGCAAAGGCTTCTACATTTCTCTCTTCAATTGTGAGAGAGAAACAAACTCTTCCTACAGATACACATAAATATTATGGAAAAAAAACTATCTGGCAGTTTAACTCAAAACCACTGAACAAATAGATTCAAATCATCTAGAAATCTTGCAGTAAAATCATATGCAGTTGCACTGGAAATGCAGGGTTTATCTTTTTATCAGGAAGACAACTTAGGAGGAGTGAGTGGAAAATAACAGTAATATTCAGGGGACTGAAGAATAGACAAAAGATTAGAAAAATCCTCAATGGCTCCAAGAATAGTTTAGGTTATCACCACATGAACAAAATACACTAGCATTGTTATTAACAATGCTTCCAATTTATAGTCACTTTGCACTGGAACAAGATCTTTCATAAAGTTACTAACAAATTATTGACATTAAGTGTATGGTTAAGTGAATCTCCATTTAACAAGTTACTCAGCCAGGCTTGCAAGTACTTCCGTATATATTGACTGCTTTTACCTTTAACTTGAGCAGTTAGAGAGTATTCAGGATTATTTTGTTGGATCATTTTCACTGGAATAAAAACACCTCTTTTACCTCTGCATATCCTGATTGTGCAAATCATCTACCCCAAATCCTGTTTCCTAACTACAATAACAATACACAACTGCAGGGCAGTAGCTTCCCCATTCAGAAGCCTAAGCACTTTTTCCAGATAGTACTGAGTTCAGAGGTTTTGATCCATATAGAATTACAAGTGCCAGATTTTACTGGTTTATTCTTATAGTGGAATACAAGCATGAAAATAATTTTGATGTATAGTATTTGTTGTTAAATGAGAAGTATATAATTCTAAGACAGCAATAATAGAGAATTATATATCATTAAGTAATGTGAATTAAAAATTATGATAGAAGATTTGAAGACGGTTGCAAGCCAGTGACTAAGGCTTGCTCCTTCTTTTGGGTTCCCCGTCAGAGCACAGTACTAGAGCTCTCCAGTGCTCTTTCTAATCTCCTGGTTGCTCCCATACAGTCATGCTGTCTGATTCGCATGCAACCAAATCAATTCTTCCTCCCTATTCTAAGAGTCACTCTGGTCTGATCATCCACTAGAGTGAAGCTGAAGCCTCTCACAACTAGGTCAATAATACTTTACCTTGATGACACAAATCAATGACCCAATAAAAAGTATTTTCCCAGTTCAAAGTTACTGCAAATATGTTGCTGGGTCAACTACGCACTGGTAGGCTTTGTCACATTAGGCACTGCCTTTCTGTGCAAGTGATATCTGCAGCTGTCTCATCATCCTATTCACCAGCTTCTCCTACACTCCCTCCTAGTCACTGATGCTGGTGATTGTTGGGCTGCAGGTTCCAATTTAAAATTTTGCTTTAACATCAGACTCTATGCTTAGCTGGTATTTTCCTAATCTTTTATTCAATGTCTCCACACATTTGCCTTCCTCCTAGCCTGTTTTGTTCCACCCTCAGCCTTTGCTGTTGCTTCCACCCTCTCGTGCACCAGCAAGATATCACCACAGCCCACGCTGGAGCCATAATTAGGTTTCCCAGGTAAGAAGGTCATTTGGTAGGTCCTTTCTTGATTCCCTCTTTTGTCATTTCGAGGGCGCCAAGCCAGGACCTGGGCATTTTGCCAGTTCACATGCTGCTCTCCCACTCCACCCTGGACCTCTTGCCTTCGTGCCAACCTCTGGAGCCATGCCTGGGGCCACACCCCTTGCTACACCCCTGCCGTGGAGCCACTCCTGGTCCTGACCCCAGCAGCTCTGTGTCGGCCCTGCCTGGGACGCCATGGCCCAAGTTGGGCTCCTCCACACACCCTTGTCCTGGTGCTTCCCTGCCTGCTTTCCCAGCAGTGGAACCTAGCCTGAGTCCATCAGTCTGTAGTGCTTGATGGGTTGAATTTTGAATGCAGACAGAACATATACAAAGGTGCAATTATAATTTATTCTGCTTGAGGAAAAGAGAGAACATGGGCTGTAACAGTATGTTTCTCCCCCAGATAAGCATCAATTAGACATCTAACTAGTTATGCATTTTTAATTGATTTGTAAGGCTGACACAGTGACATACCATCACCAGACACATCAGGCTCCTTTATAGGTATGTCTGCCAGCACAGGTGCTCGTCTCCTCTTGCAGTGGCTTTTGTAGCAGCAGAATATGATCAGCCCCTGCATTGGGTCTATCTGGGATGGAGTTAACTCTCTTCATAGCCTACTCCATTTTGCATTTGTGACTGAGACTGTGTTAGCAACACACCAGTGTGTTGAATGTTGCTGAGCAGTGTTTGTACAGCCTCAGGGTTGCTTGTTTTTTTTCTTTAGTCCACTCTACCACACCAGCAAGTAGTCTGGGGGTGCACAGGAATCTGGGAGGGGATACAAGCAGGACAGACAACCCAGATTGACTGAAGGGATTTTCCATGCCATATGACATTGTGCTCAGCTATGAAATCTATGGGATTATGTGGTTAAAGCATTTGTTGTGTGAAGCAACTGCAATGTGTGCTAAGGTCCTGCTTTATAAGAAGTGGCTGGACACCTGCTGCCAATGGGAAGTAATGAATTAATTCCTTACTTTGCTTCACTTGCATATGCAGCTTTTCTTCACCTCTTAAACTGTCTTTATCTCAATCCATGAGTTTTTAGCTTTTGCTGTTCCAAGTCTCTCCCTCATCCCTCTTGGGAGGAGTGAGCAAGGAACTGGGTAGGACCTCAGGGTCACCCACTACAGCATACAAACTACTTTTGCCTTGGCTGACAAAGTCTTTTTTGTTGTCCTGATTGAATACAGATCTGTTTTTTGTCACCAGGGCTGATTGGAAACAGCTACAACTGTCACCATCAGGACATGGAGGAAGAACTGATTTGCTTCTCATCTTGAATTAGAAAGTGTTCGAATGAAAAAGTAGTTTTGCTACTCTGACCTAATCATCCATGACAAGGCCTAATTGAAAGGATACAGAATTATTTCTGCCTCCTTTTTGGGCATCTTCTGCCAAACATCACGGTGCCAAGGAAATTAAGGAGAGCGGAAAAATTTTTGCTCTCCTGGGTAGCATGACTCCGTACCTCCTTAGAAACTGTCTGCTTTTTCATTACTGTTCTTCTCATCCCAATTCCCCAGACAGCATGTCCACCTCCTAGCAAGATCATGATTTTTAAGATCATACAAAAAGTAGCTACCATCACCAGAGGCTGCCACACAGGGGAAGAAGTTAAGGGTGAGAGGCAGCTCCTAACTCCCTCCAGATTAATTATTTGTCCCGCTGGGAGCCATACAATTACTTCCACTGCTGCTGGCAGCTGCTGTTGTTGTTGAGTAACAGTGTGTCACCCAACATGTTGCTTTTCGATGTGCTATTACACGTAGGTAGTCAATTCTGCCAGGTTAAGGTAGTCAATTCTACGAATGCCATTTGATACTTCCTGGGATAGCAACTGATCCCCAAAACAGGCTGTCAGGTGTCCCAGTGTTGCAAAATGTGGAATTGATAAAATTTTCTTAAGAAAGGATATTCTTTGATGTTTGATCTTTGTGTACTTTCAAGCCTAATCAACAGGAAAGGAGATTTAATCCATGAAAGAGATAGCAGCTAACAAGCTGTAAGTGATGTCTGGGTGTTAGAAAAACAAATTATTTTTTGGTAGAACTGCATTGTTAAGGTTGAGGGCTTGATATGCTTCAATGATCTCAGACCCAGGGCGAGGTTACCAAAGCTTGGGAAGAAGGAGGTACCACTGATAGTGGCCACAGGGAATGCAGAGTTTATGGGCCACAAGGATATTTGGCAGAACTTCCAAGATAAGGAAGAAACTAATAATGCCAACTCAGCAACTGTGCAGGAATCAGATCCAACTGGGCAAAAGGTAATTCCGGCAGGGGGAGATTGCGACCACAGTTCAGGGCCCACCAACTCAAGAGATGATAAAGACTCAGCATACAGACTAATTAACATGAGTAGCAAGACAGTCATGAACCAACAGAAGATAGAATATTAATCAATAAGAGAACTATGCAACTTGTAGCCAATGAACATTAATCCCTTTGTTTGTTAAAATGTATAAATAGTAATAATTTTTATAGTTGGTGCTCCTGAATTTGTGAAATATCACCAAGCACCAAGGCTTGCACAACTCTGAAATAAATAATCAGTGTCTCTCTCAAGTGTATAACTACTGGCTTGTTGCACACCGGGTAACATATCCAATTTTGTGCACAACACCAGCACCACTATATAAGGATCTCTATACTGCAATAGGTCTGGTATCAAAGGACCTGCAGGGTAGGCAAGTCCTTGCAAATTAGCCCATGAGAGTAGATAGAATTTCCATTCTATATATGGCACAAAATAATTATTGTGCAATTTCACTGATTTGGTAATAGTTGTTGCCGTGCCGATCCTGTGGCAACATTTCCACCATCAAATCCAGACAAGTAGATAAATGTGATTGTTTACTGAACATACACATCTCATAAATCCCTTCTCCTTTAAAGTCCAGCCATTAATAAGACTTTGCCATCTTGGTTCTGTATTTTTCTTTTGCTCTTAAGAAGGAGGCTTTTATGTAGTTTATGTGAGCTGGTGAATAAAACAAGAAGTTAAAACTGATTAAGTTATTTTGACAGCTCCTGTGCCAGCAAAAATACTTTTACTAGCACTCTTGTGCTAGTAATTAAAGAAGTGAAACTCATCCTGTCTTTATAGTGTTATAAAACTTTGTGTGATTCCTTTGTCTGATGAAATAGACCTGTATAAGGCAAAATTTATGGATGGTATTACAGGAAAATGAGAACATATATAAATTCTTCAGCATGTTACTGTGCCAAAAGCTACCAGAAAATGCTGCAGTTATATCAATATTTCTTGATTATATCCTTGGATATAACTCTAATTGAGATATATATACTTATATATGTGTGTGTGTGTGTAGCCTCTAATGCCTTTCCCATGGATTATTGATACAATTTCTCAGTTTTCCATTATTCATTGCAGAAAAAAAAAGTAATGGATTACATAGCACAGTCAGTTTTTAATGCGCAGAAACTTCATGTTCTTTTCGGTATGAAATAGAGTCTGCATGGTTCATTAACAAAGTGATAATTTGCAGGAAAACTACTAATGTAGTTAATTCAATTATAACAGGAAAAACTTCTTAATTCTGCATCCCTTCAGGGCCCAGAGTTTTAGTTACTCTGCATCAAATGTTTTTAAATACAGGCTGACACAATTAGAACAATTCATGCACAGATTAACCCAGAAGGAGAACACCAAAGGGGTTGAAGTTACCCTACTAACATTACATGCTATCATCTTCAGCGCTCCCCAATAAAGAGCTCTGCAGAGCACACAGTTCTCCCTTACATGCTGACACAGATCGACTATTCATAAGTGGCTGGATTTGGTGCCACAATAAAGGTAGCCAGAATGCTGTGTGGATGAAAGCTAAGAATGGCACAGCAGAGCTAGTTTACAGGAGAGTTGCTTGTTTGCAGAAAATCTCATGCCACAAGAATGGGGCAGGGTGAATAAAAGTATCCGGTTTTGCATCATTGGTTTTTTCTAACATTTTGAAGTTGCTTCTATTTCCCCACCTAATGAAATCCTCTTCCTTTACTACCAGGTGCACTGGAGAGAGTCCTTTGCCTTCAGCCACTCTGTACTGATAGAGTTCTTTTCATTTAATCTTGTTATTAATACGCAGAGTTGCTGCTTCAGTTTTTAGTATGTTTCAAATAATCCTTCCAAGCTGACCTCTTCTGCCTTTGCACCAGGGCTGTCAAACAGAGGTTGTCTGGGAAACCTGTAACACACAGTTCTCAGCACGGAGCCAAGGAAAAACAGCCTTCTCTCTCACACTGCTCATGCAGCTCCTGGTAATATTCTGGCTTCAGAATCTCAAACGTGTGTTACTCTGAAGCAGATTTACAGGTAGAAATAGAAACTGAAATAGACAATAGAAGTGTAGAGTTTAACTAGGGTTTGTAAATCTCACTCGGGTGCTAACTTGTTAGTTTCACAGAGTTCCCTCTCTCGCCTCCTTCAAGACCTCTGTACCAGTTGCACATGCAAATCAATGAACTGTGAAGCCAGTTAGATATTTAGAATGAATTCAGCAAAGAGGAAAGAAAGCACAAATCTTCTGGTTTCCTCTCTCCCATTAGTGCCAGCAAAGTCTCCTGTGTTATGTGTCATGGTCATAGTCATGTAAGTGCATGCCCATTGTTTCCTCAGTTCCCCCCATTAAGATCAGGACTAGACTACATCCAGGCTACATAGAAAATTTTCAATGGTTTTATTTGGATAGCCATTCATTTCCATCACCTATAGTAGGGCCTGAAAGTTTTTATCAGACTTTCCAACTACAACTCCATCACACTCTGGTATAAAAAGTTCAATAAGCTTGTTGTTATCTGGGGTCCAGCACTGAGGAGCTCTGCAAAACTGACAGTTCAAAGCAAGTTTGAGAGTCATACTTAAACAGAGCAATAGCATCCTGCTGGACTTTATTTAATATATTACACATATTAATTAAAGAGTTAATCATCCTGTGGAAGAAAACAACATCTCTACTTCCTAGTGTTACTTGAATTAGAATTATTAAAGATATTTATCACTAAGGAATTATCTATACTGCTCACATATTTCTTTTAAAAGATGGAAGGTAAAAAAACTAATTTACAAAAGAAAATCCTGTTCAAATTAGCCTGTATTTATAGAATATCCTTTCTTATTAAGCATTGGGCATTCATTTCTCATTGAATTTAATTAAGTGTCCTTGATGAGAGAGCAAACAAAAATAATTGACAAGCTTCATTAAATTCCCCTTAAAACATACAGCTACTGACTTCAATGAGAGCTAAATCAAACCCTAAATTAAGAGCTGAATTGCTCAAGATTAAAACAACTTGTTTCAAAGCCTGGGGACAGTTTGTTCAATTTTATACTGTATTGGTAGTCTTCTTTTATTAAGTGTACAAACAGGTGGGATGGGATTCCTCTCACCTAACTTTAGACATCTACAGTGTACAATTCAGAGCTGGTCATGCCAGACTCCCTTTATAGTCAATAGAGAGAAAGAGCTTCTTTTAAGGGATGATTCATCTGACCTATTTTAGATGTCTACTTTAGAATGAGATAAATTGTGCACTATAAGCATTTGGTCTTCATTGAAAATAAAGGTAATTAGGCAAACTCATTTAAAGGGAGCTGTCTGCACTACAGGTGCTTACATTTAGTAAAATGAATACTTTCTTTGGCAGATAAAGATATTTAGACTCATCATCGTTGTATGTAGAAGGGGATAAGCTAGTTGAACTGAAGCACAAATGTGTCTTTCACTTGATCTTCCAGGTGAAATTTGCTTGCTATAAACAAAGCAAGGGCAAAATATTTTTTAGTCAAAAATACTCTTTATTCTTCTGACATACTATATTCATAGCTGACATCAATAGCCGCTGATATTTAAAAGAAGGATGTGAATTGGCTACTGCTCTACCTTCCACTGTTAGGGGTATCAATGCAAACCAAATAAAGTAAGGATTCTGCCTTATGCTAGTGATTCTCTTGCAATAAAAGCACTCCTGGAGTTAAGTGCTAAAAATGATCACAGAATTTTCTGTGATATAATTAAGTTCTAGACTTATCTGGAATGCAAGGCATTTTTGCTCCACGATGTATATTAATTTCCCCTGGCAAATTCACAGAGGCATTCTGATTTAGCTAGTTGCTGTACCTTGTTCTCCAAAACAGAGCATGTAAATAAACTCAGTTTTCTCTGGGGCATTAATAATTGTACTTGCTTCTGGGTGTAAACAGAGTATGATATGATTTTAGCTGAAACAATGTAACTAAAGATAGCATTAAGATTTTGTGTTATGCAATTTTATTAACAGAGTGTGAGATTTTTTAATTGTTTCATTTATTTAAATTTTCTTAATTCAACAAAAATTGAAGCAATAATTTTTGTAAGATTTACAACCTTTCTTCTCCACTCTGCATTACAAATTTTAAGAATCTAAGGACACCAATCATTGTTGCTGTTAATTACTATTTCTGATAATCTGTTTATTAGTCTCTAGTAAAAGGTGACCTGATATACACCATGAAACAAACCTCCTCACAATGGGTTACATTTACATCTTGCAGTCAGTACACAGAAGCATCATGTGTCTGCAAATTTTTGTTCTAAAGATTTAAGTGTGACATATATGCTATAAACCATTTGGAATCACAGAAGCATAAAGTAATCTAAATGGACTCTGGGAGCTTGTGAGGATGTATCCCCTCTCAAAGCAGGACTAACTCCTATGTTAGATGCTCAGTGCCTTCCCCAGTCAAGTTTTGCATATCTGCCACCTTCCCAGACAACCTGTAACAGTGTTGGATCAACCATGATGCCATCACTGGAAGTGTTCAAAGCCAGGCAGGGCAAGGCTTTTATCAACTTGATCTAGTAAAAGATGTCCCTGCCCATGGCAGGGAGGGTTGGACCAGATGATCTTTAAAGGTCCCTTTCAACCCAAATCAATCCTGTGTTTTTTTTTAATAATGGTGATTAAGAACTTTTCATGCAATTTATGTCTGTTGTCGCTTGTCCTTTTGTGTTGGACATCCAAGGAAATCTATCTCCCTGTAACCACCCACTAGAAAGTTGTACACAACAATTAAATCCCCTCCTCTGGACTTGTCCCTGTATGCTAATGTTTCTTGTATTTGGGAGTCCAAAACTGGACACAATATTCCAGATGTAGCCTCTTTAGTTCACAGGGAAGTTGCTTTCTCCAGCCTGCTGGCTACACTCGTACTAATGCAGCCCAATACGTAGTTAGGCTTTGTTGCTGTAAGGGCACATCCCTGGCTTAAGTTTGCATTGTTCATCATAAATCCCATGTCCTTTCCCAAAAACTGCATTCTAGCCTGTCAAATTGTACAGTGGCATAGTATTTTTCATGCCCAGATAGAGCTTTAGATGAGCTTTACTTGCCTTTTTTTTTTTTTTAATTGTCCTTTTGAATTTCCAGACGTTTCTGTCAGGCTATTTCTCTGGCCTCTTGAGATCCCTCTGAATAACTGCCTTTCCCTCCAGCATGCCATTTCCCCCCACAATTTAAAGTCACCTGCTAATTTAGTGAAGATGCATTCCATCTCATCATTCCGGTCATTAGTGAAGAAGTTAAATACTACCAGCGTCACTAGCTAACTCAGAGGAATACCACTCCTGACTGGCTGCCAGTGAGACTTTCAGCTACTAAGCAGAACTCTTTGAGCCTGATGGTCCAATCATTTTTTCTAATCAACCTCATAGTCCACCCATTCTGTCCATATCTCTCAAATGTGGTTACAAGGATCCAACTAAGCATGGTCTTGATAGTCTTCCTAAAGTCAAACTAACCAATAACCATTGCTTACCTCTCATCCCTAAAGCATTCATCTCATCATTGAAGGCAACCAGGTATCTGTTGTAAAGCCATGCTGGCTGCTCTTAAATTGTACTAGGGTTGTTTTTTGTAAAGAAAAAACAGATATATCATCCTATACAACTATAGCAATTCCAGAGACTATAGTTGGCTTTATGATGCTGTCATGGTTTAACCCCATCCACCAACTAAGCACCACATAGTCACTCACTCTCAGAGGGATGGGGGAGAGAATCAGAAGAGTGAAAGTGAGAAAACTCATGGTTGAGATACAGACAGTTTAATGGGACAGAAAATGAAGACAATAAAAATAATGATAATGATAATGGTAATTATAATAAGAATAGGAATTAGGATATACAAAACAAATGATGCACAATGCAACTGCTCACCACTCAGTGACCAATGCCCAGCCAATTCCCAAGCAGCAGGCCCTGGCCAGCTTTTCCCCTAACTTACATACTGAGCATGATGTTGTATGGTATAGAATATCCATTTGGTCAGCTGGGGTCAGCTGTCCCAGCTGTATCCCCTTATAACTTCTTATGCCAGCCTTCTTGCTGGCAGGGCACGAGAAGCTGAAAAGTCCTTGACTTACTATAAACACTACTTATCAACAACTAAAAACATCAGTGTCTTACCAAACTATACCGGCTACTAGGAAGAAAATTAACTATCTACCCCAGTCCAAACCAGGACAGGTGCAGCAGTCAGATTTGGGCTAACTTTTATATAACAACACATGCAGAGGGAAGTACAGGGACACTTGAGCTATGTCTATACTTGTGTCCATACTTATGTCTATACTCATGTTAGCTTGGACCTGACCTTGCATGCTGTGCCTATGTTCCTCAGGTGCTGATTCACATAAACCTGAGTCTACCATAAACATGAAAGCTTCCTGATAAGGAATTAAGGTACAACTAAAGGAGGTTTGAGTTTGAACCTAATCCTAAAAGCAGTTTGGATGGAAAAATTCACTGGTCGTTTGAATAGGTCTACTCCAATCCTATAAAGTTGTCCCATCATACAGAGCAGCCTCATCTATCCTTCTCTATGCCCTCATATTTTGACACCACTCTGCTTCAACTCTGACATCCCTCTTTTAGCTGTTGTTCATGAACTGCAAAATTTTTAAGACTTTGACAGTGAAGAATGTCTGGTGTCAACACAGGATGTGTTGGCTCCCAAGGATATCACTTTTAGTAGTACTTATAATATCCAGAAATTATTGGAGGACAGCCACTCCAACAAGATCTTATGCAGCCTTCATGTGATCATGGTCATGATCACATTAGAGCTGACCAGAAGGCATAAAAGAAACTAAATCCTCAGGAATGTCTTATCTAAGACAAGGAGCCCTCTGCAGCCATATAAAACACATATTCATGAGTGCATTTATGGATCTAGTTGTGTGATAATTGAGATCCCAGAGGCAGATGTCTTACACTGAGGCATTATTTTTATCAAAGAATGCCCAGATACTCCAATTCATAGCCCATCCAGAGATGACAGTACCCTGTTATGAGCCCATTTCCTCAGGTTTCACATACATGTTCTCAGATATGTTCATTAGAACAGGGTAAGTGTACATGAAGCTCTCTCAAAGTGTGTCTATTCTCAGCTCAGGGTTTTTTCTAAATAATAAATAATAATACATTTTAATAAATAATCTTGAATGAATCTCTCAACTCCTTCTATGGTCTTCCCTGGAAGCCTTTTGCTTCAAATCCTTTGGTAAGGAGTTGCACGAGTTCATCTCCTTTTGTTTGCATTGAAATCAGTTTCTACTAACTCCATTTGATGGCCTCTCATTCTTGTACCTGAAGAAGTGCCAAAGTCAATTCCTTTCCACCATTTCTATGCCACATAAAAGTATAGAATATACAGAATTCCATATTCTAATTCTGTCATCTGTATGGAGAATATATATTAAAATATTTTCAGAATATATAGTCAGAAGTCTATGTTCATATTGTATATGAATAAGTAATATAATCTATATTCCATACAGAATTCCATATTCATATACAAACTGTAAGAAATCTATGGATTTCTTTTCTAATAACTTCTAATATTTGGTTTCCTTTTCTCATGTTTTCCACAAGTTATGCATATCACAAAGACTTTGCTTCCAAATGGTAATTGCTTACATATGAAGACTGCTTATATGTTAAGCTACGATTCTTTCCACACATATTTCCTAGTCATTCTGTCTTACAAAAGCCTCTTGTGGTCCGTCACAGTCGGCCTTTGTCCTTATTATCCTGAGTATCTTCACATCACAAACCTTCCCACCACACCACCAGTGCTTTCTCACCTCAGTGCTCTCTTCTTTTCCAGGTCACCTAAGAGGTGTAATGAACAACACAAACCCCAGCACAGAGCTCTGGGAAACTCTGTGGTTACCAGGTAGTTGTGACCAGTTGTTACCAGTGACCTTCTTCCACTGTAATAAGTAACCTGTCCTCTTACCCTCTGTTTCCCAAGTTCTAACCTGTTATTTATACATAAAATGACCTTTTATTTAATCTCATGACTACTAAGTCTCCTTAGAAGTTGTTGATGATGGTCCTGTGAAAAGTCTTCAGAAGTTCAAGCAGATTAGATCAACTTGGCTGTCTTTGTCCAAATACTTGCTGATACCCTTCAAAAAGAGGACTGTAAAGCAGGACTTCCATTTTTAGAAGCCATACTGACTCTCCATAGTGTTTCTTTTATACATCAATCATTGATCAGCCCTACAGATTCTCTGATGAGATGTGTTGAAGAAGGGTTTAGTCCTGGTTTAGAGATCTTCAGCAAGTTGCTCCTCCCAGCTCTATTTTTTTTGTCTGCTTAATTTTATTTTTATGTTATCAGCCAGGATTTATGATTTTTTCTATTTTCTTCATTTGAATATGACTTCAGTGTTTTGAAGGTTGCCTTTTGCTTCTAATGGCATCTCTTCCTTATTGTTTAGTCATGCATGGTTCTTTGTACCTTTACTCAACCCTGTCTTAATAGGTTGCAGGCACTGGCATATAACTTTAATATATTAAATGCATAATTCTGTCATGTCCCAGGTATTGGCCTCTGGTGATTATGTTTATGCACATATTAGTTAAGGAGGAAGAGAAGGTTACCTAGCTTCTGCCAAGAGAGCAGTTGTTATACACAGTACTAGCCAACCTGTGGTTCTGACAGTCAGGACATTAGACCTATAATAAAGCAGAAATCTGGCATAATTTCAACCAAGCACATTCCCCCTTCCATTCCAAGCAGTGCTCTTGTACTCCAGAGATGTACAGGTGACTATCTTTTTCATATGCCTCTTCAGGCCGCAGCCATCTGCAGCAACACCCTAAAATCCCAACCTGTCTTGCCCTGGGAGGGATCCTACTCACAACACTCTTCTCTCCAGTCCAGAGAAAGCATGGTCCCAATGCGTATAAAAATGAAATTAAGTGATTAACTGAATCCTAAAACTAAGAGAGGAAGAAGGACAGACAGCCAGTCATAAGGAAAAAACAAAACAAAGCAGTATCATGGATTCATTGTCCAAAGCAGCATCAAATACACAGACAGGAGTGTCACGAAGTGTGATGGTCAGACTGCAGCCACCATTTCAAGAGATCTCTCTCATGACCACTTTTCCTTGCTGCTATGCAATGCTAATATGTTTCTGGGATATCATTCTTACCTTTCTTCTGGTAGACAAAAACCAGGTTGTATTTTGCTATGATGCCCTTTTGCCATCCTGAGGGATCAGCAAGTCTATTTCAATAAAAACAACCCTGTACAGGAAAAAATTAAGGAGTCATATTGACAATGTATGGGGTAGGAGGGCGCTAGGGTGAGAGGCAGCAGCAGCAAGCAGTACTCATAAGGTGAGGAAATGTGCCATGTCAGTAGGACAGTCTAAAAGTGGGGGAAGGCAACAGCCCAAGCAGCTCAAGGGATGGGGAGGAAAAGAGGAGGTGGTGAATGAGAGACTCAGCAAGAGGAAGTGTTTGAGGAAATCGTGAAAAGGAGCAATCTGCAGCCATGCAGGCTGCAAGATGTGACTTGTGGACGCAGTGTACCTTGAAGACTGGCTGTCCCTGTGGGAGCAGATCTGCTGCCTGTGGCATTTACGGGGTGGACAGCAATGGCCTACGCTCCGCAACATGCTCAGCCTGGTCCTGGCTCCATCCTTGCCTCCTAAGAGGCTGCATAGCACACAAACAGCTATAAAAACACAAGCAGCAAAGTCCTTTTGAAGGGGAGGTTGAGGGCCCAGTGACAGATCCTGCAGGATACTCATGGCTCAGTGGAAATGTTGACCTGTGGCAGTGGGAACCATACACTGTAAGCCTCCACATCCCCTGAAACTCAGATGGATCTCCAGGTGTTAACTTAATACACATAAATAAATCATGACTATTAGAATAAACTGAGATATAAACAATGAGCCTGTTAAACAGAGAAGAGACACTGCTTTTGTCTTTACAAGTAGTGTGATACAACTATTTTGACCTAGTATAGTGTTAGAAATATTTATTTCAAACACAATAAGCAGATTTAATACATTTTAAATGGAAGACGCTTCATATATATTCTTTGCCTTGTCATGAAGCCATTCTTAGTTAACGCAGGGAGTTAATTAAACTAGCCTTCACTAATCTGTGGGACAATTTACACAGTAATTACTTGAACAGGAACAGACAAGACCTTACAGTTCTTCCAAGCCTCAAGGCTGGTATGAGCCTCAAGGCCAATTGCTACAAGATTTAAGCAACCCTCCTGCGCATTCCCCTCAATTCACTAGTTACAGATCAACTTTTAGTAACAGTCCCTCTGGCTTTCTGGAGCCCTATAGTTTGAATTCCTCCACTGAGAGTAAGTGGAATTAACACCACCCTTTAGTACAGCAGTATTTGTAAAATGCAATTTTTTAAGAATTTGCCCTATAATTAAGGTATATGTGTCAGCATCCTCTTTAGTGACATTGGCAATTAACATTACTAATGACATCTCATGTCTGCAGCCTCTCCTATGCTATTTTGGTCCTCTGTTTCAGGTTCCTAAACACAAGAAATGCTACTTATTTACAAGAAAACACTTCTGTATCTTCCTGGAACAGCTGTTAGCTAAAAAACATGGAAAAAAATTTTGAGCATGTATCTTATCTAAGGTTTATGCAACAGAAGTTAAAGCACATAAGGCACTAGAGACTCAGTACTGGAATACAGGTAGTGTTTTCTTGCCATCATGATCCATATATAACACATAAACTTTAAAGTGAGATGGAGTAATGAAGGGACATTTGGAAAAGCAGTTATTTTTCACAAAATAAATTTCTGGTAGAAGACTCGACAGATAGCAGCTCTTTCTAGTCATGGTCCAACACATATTTTGTAATGCTGATATGACATACCACAGATGCTGTGTAAAACAAAGGTCTTCTTACCATACAACATGGCTGTGCCCAAATCTCTAAATATTCTGGATAAAAGTCATTGAAACAATAACTGCCATGATGTCTTGCAGCATCTCTCTAAAGCCACTAGTGTATGTACTTGTCACTCTTCTATACAATTCTGTTGCTTTGTACAGAATGAAAAAATGATTTCTTTCTTAATACCTGAAAGACTGTACATTGATTATACATGAAATTAAAATCTTGTCCCTGGTTTTCTCTGCACTAAAAATAACAGACATTTTGATGGTGGTGAAAAAAGTTCCAATTATCAGATTGCTAGAAATTAAGGAAAAGGATGACAGAAACTTAGAAATACAATTCCATTCTTGACCTACATGCAGGATAAATACAATTACAGACACTCACCGAACTTATGGGTGAGTGACACCCTTTACTTTTAAGAACTGTAATAAATAACTTCCTTTGCAACCTCGTAAGAAAATGCACATCCTTCCGATATATTCTGTCTGTATGTATATATTTTTTATCATAGAATCATAGAATTTTTTTGGTTTGGAAGGGACTTTTAAAGGTCATGTAGTCCAGTCCACTGCATCAAGCAGGGATATCTTAGATGTTTGCACAAGAAATTAAAAAAACCCACAACTTCATCAATAAGATGAAATGTTTTTAAGGAAAGTGTGGGCACTGATGAGGTTTACTGCAAATGATGTACAGAAAAAATGTTATCACATTGCCCCTCAGCTCTGGGAGGAGATCCAGCATGATGCAACTGCTTCCCATATCCTGCATATGCCGGTCAGAAGGGAGAGTGATGTCTAAATAACTGCCTGGGAGAGTCTCCAGAAGAACTACATACACTCAGCTTCTGCTGGTAAAACAGTCACTCTGTTACGCTCACCACAACAGAATGGGGAGGACAGGACGTTTACCCTTAGAGAGAAGTTCTGGCTATGGCTCTTGCACCTTTAGAAACAACATGCTTGGGCTTTGCCCAGAAGCATCTCCTATACACTATTAAAAATTCACTGTCTTTTTTCTGTGGGAGACACCTCCTCTCCACATCATAATTCTTCACAGTTTTCATTATGTTTGCATCAATTGTCTCATAGCCTTGTTTTCGTTGTTTGGTCACTAGGAATCACATAAATTCCTCTTTGGACCAGACTAGTGATGCCAGAAGCTACACCAAAACAAGGAGCTTCCTGCAACCTGTTATTCCCACTGTGCTCTAAGGTCCTTATTTCCACTTGCACCACTCAACTTCCTAGTGGGGAAACATTCTCCCAAAGCCTCACATCAGCCTGCTGCAGGGTGGGAAGGTGGTTGCATGCACCTCAGCCCCACTCTCACTGCACACTGCCCTGCTGGTTTCCACTGACTTGCTTTGCCATAACAAAACCTGTGTTTTCTTTCACCACAGTTTTCTTTCTCTGTTGCAGTTCAGTCCTGAATAAAGCCCTTCTTCAATGGAAAAGTTTCAAAGGACATTTTACAAACTATTCAACTAGTGCAGCGTAGTAGATAGACACATACTTTGGGGAGACACTGCAGTGCGTGGTGCTCCCACCAGCACAAAGCTGAGTTGCATTAGAGCCTTTAGAATGGAATCAGAATGAAATTACTTCCCAGATGTGACTATAACGCCCAGGTCAAGAACTTATGTTCTCTGCTATTTCTTCGGGAAAACCTTAAAGGAGAGTAAATCGGAAACACTGCCCCGTTCTTCCCTCGTGGGAAAAGCTGCCTCTTTGTATCCACTCCGCAAGACTACGGACACGACCTTCTGGAGCGGCGGGACGCGGCGAGCGGAGGGGCGGCCGGGGAGCCGCGCTCCGGTGCCCGAGGAGCAGGGAATAGGCGTGGCGGGGCTGCCTGGCGGGAACCGCGCCGCGATCGCCACGGGGGGAACCGCACCGGCCTGCAGCGGGCACGCCGGGCGGGCGTGAGTTCCCCTGGCAGCGGCAAGGCAAACACCGCGCTACACCCCACTCAACGCGGGCCGCCCGCTGTACGACACGGACACGGGGCGACCAGCGACTCCAACTCCCCTTCCACGTCCACGCTCGGCCCCGACAGCGCTAACGCTTATCTCCCCCACCTGCCCTGCCCTGCCCTGCCCTGCCTGCCTGTCCCTCTCCGGCCAGCCCGGCCCACCGGGCTGCGCTAGCGTGTGGCTCCGAGGGTGTTGCCCCATCGCCGCCGGGGCGGTGCGGGGCGGTTACATCAGGAGCGCCCCGCCAGCTCCCGCCGTCCAGGGGGAAACGCGTCCCGCGGGTGCCGGCGGGCGCGGTCCGCCGGGTCCGGCCATGCTGGTGTAGGCCCGGCCTCCGCGGGGTCACCGTGCTGGCCCCGCTCGCCTCCGCCCGCCCGCCCGCCGATAAGAGCGATGAACCGAGTCGCCTCCAGGGGCCAGATCTCAGTTTTCTTGAACGAGGAGGGAAGCCAGGTGCGATTGTCTCGGGTCCGCTGCAGAGGGAGCGGAGCTCCGGCGGGCAGAGAAGGGACATGATGTCGGTAACGCGGGTTCCGCTCAGCCGCCCCATCCGCTGCCACGCCTCCGTGCGATCTTTACTCCCGACGCGCCCGCGGCAGGAGCTGGAGGGCGCAGAGCGGGGTCTGCGGGCGCGCGCCCAGCCCGACGGGAGAGCGGGAAAAGGGCAGCCGGAGGGAGGGAGGGAGCCCGCGCCGCCAAGGTGGCTGCGTCCGGTTAGGGCGCTGCGGGGCAGCGGTGGCTGCGCGGCAAAGGGAGGCTGCGCTCCCCAGTGGGAAAAGCGCGCTCCGCCGGACCCGGGAGCGCAGTGCTTCCTGCCAGCGCCGGCGGCTGCGGGGCCGCCCGAGCCGGGCTTCTGAAGCATCTGGAAGTCGGGCTTCTGAAGCGTTTGGGAAACGCGTGTTGTGACAGAGACGGCTCTGAGTCACGGCTGCGGCTTCCCTTGGCACCTCTCATTCCCCGGGGAGGAGGAGGAGGCCGCTTCTGTTCTCCGCCGTGCTGCTGGCTGGGGGTGTGGGCTAAACACCGGTACCCGGGAGACCACGGCGACGGGGAAGTTGTACCGGACCTTGCAGGGAAAGGCGGCGGCTCTGCAGCTCTCGAGCAGATCCCGGAGCCGATCGGGGCAGCTTTTGGAAACCAAGCCAGGCACTCACCTGACTGAAAGGCTGTTCACAAGACTCATGAAAGTGACTTAATTGAATGTCCTGTGCCTTATGAAGATATAGGGCAACCTCGACCTTGCTTTTAGTCTATATCTCCCGTATGCAATCATCCAAGCTATTTGTGTGGATAGTGAGAGCAAACGTCGAGGAATTAATAGAAACTATGCTGGAAAAATGAGCCGTTTATCATTAAAGGTTATCATTTCTTCCCCCAAGTGAGACTTGGTACCTTGTGAAGTGAAAGGCAGTGTCCTCTCAGATTCGCAAGTGGGCACTTTTCACAAGTAATTCTTTCGTGTAAGATGGAGAAGGAATGTTAATGAGTAACACTTCCGTCAAGTGGATTTTTGTACTGTGTATTTTTTATTTCAGTTAAGTGCATTTTATGATGGGCATGTTTAAACATTATATGTCAACACTGACTTACATCTTAAACTTGTCTTAGTTTTCTGTGGCACATGAACCCGGACTGAGTTAAGTTTGGTGATTTCTTTCTTCCATAATTTGGTATTACTTTTCTTTCTTTGATTAATTTCTGTTCCATGTGTCCCATTATGACCCCCCAAAAAAGGAGGAATATTTTGCTGGATAGGGGGAATTACATAGCTGGATAGCTTAAAACCCTGGCTGAGACTGAAGGTGGAGTAAACGCATTGAGGCTTTCAATGATGTACAGAGTCTTGTGAAGCAATAGCCTGCACTTGAACTCAAGGCTTTCACCTGCCCCCAAATTTTGTTTCTCCATCTGTGTGCTTAGGACTTTGTCAATAGAAAGTGTTCTCTATGCAAAAGCTGTCAAAATAAACATGGTATAACAAGATGTTTCTGGTGATGCTTTACTGAGATGTAGTCTGTTTAAACCTCAGCTGAAGAGGCATTCACAGCTTGAGCAGAAGATAGGCAAAGTGTTTATGACCAAGGCGCCATACTGAAAATCTAGGTTAAACTCTGGATCTCTCAAAGGCTTTGTATGTGTCCTTGGGCTAGTTTCTTAATCTCTCTTGGGCCTAATAAAACTACTTTCTTTCTCACTCCACTTGTCTACCTGGTCTTATTTAGACTGTAAGCTCTTCAGGCCCGGGGACTCCCATCAAGAGCAGACCGGTTCCAGTCTGTGTGGTGTTGCCCTGTGCTACTATAATCAAAGTAATAATAGTGATCACCCTGGAGGGCCAAATCCTGCAGTTCCTATATGACCACAGTGAGCTTCAGAGGCTCTAAACAAAATTGCATTTGTTCCTCTTTGTCCCATATGCCTTCCTCCATGTCATTCTTATTACTATTATTTTGATAATTAACTTTGTAGACTTTTTTCAGTTTAAAAGTTTTAAAATAATGCCTGAGCACTGTGGCAGCCCACTCCTGGGATATTTTAAAAGTGTGATTTTGAAGCTATTTGATTTATGTCATCAATCAAATGAGGCATGTAGGAAGGGCTGTGGAATGGAGGGAGCAGTGCCATCAATACTGCTTTTGTTTGCACAGTTACTGAAGTGAGTTGTCCTTTGAACTGCTCTGGAGCATGGTTTTGTAAAGAGCTAGTTGGAGCTGGGCAGAGCCAGAGAGCAAGTCAATAACAAACATCAGGCTGGTCAAGTTTGTTCAGTGACCATCTGTATTTACAGTATAGGTCCCTGTATAGAATGATCTAGATGGGATTGACAGAGGGAATGAAGCATTTGCTGGCAGATCACAAGTCAGGTTCTAATGACTGCGCTGATCTTGTCCATGCTGTTTGATGTCATACGAGCAAGCACATAGCTGTCTACCAGTCTCTTAAAAGATCAATGAAAAATTGAAATCCATTCCCAGATATAACTCTGGAATCAAAAAAGCAGGAACAAACTTTTCTCTTTTTACAAGTTGCATTTGTTATATAGAAAAATGTTAACACTAGTTAATTTCAAAATATGAAATAAGATCAGAGGATGAATCCTGGCATTCTGTGTGGTTTATTGTGTTCAACACATGACAACTATAGTTCAGGGGAGTTGATTTTCAGATAAACACAAATGTATTGCAGTGCAACATGAAATACTGACCTCCTCAAATTCCTCCTCAAATGTATTGAGCTTGTAATTGTTTCCAGATAAATATATATAGTTTTTCTTTTCTTATTGCTTACATACACTGGAAAATGGGTAGAACCATTGTTTCTCTCTTCACCCAGACAGCCCACACCTTTGTGAAATCAGATGCATATTGGGGATATTTTCTGGGATAAGGCTAGTTGCTTTATACAACCCCTGTCATCTCCCTTTCTCTCTGTAGCCTTTGTGTGGAGTGGGAACGTGTGAGTTAGGTGGTCAATTGTGTGCCTTTGTGTAACTCTCAGCCCCACTTATAGTTGTCCCTCCCTGTTCCTCCTGATGCCCCTGCACATTCTCTGGGTACTGTCGGCCTTTTCTTGGCTCCCTTGACAGGCTTCAGACCTCTAAGCCTAGCCTGGAAGACCTCTCAGTATTGCTTTCACTTTTATGCAGAAATGAACTGTGTGTCCTGTTGGACCTTTATTTGTTCTTGCCACTGGCAGGGAGCCCAGCTCCTGATGTGCCCTGGGCTGCAGGTTCCCAGGACTGACAGGACATTTTTTGTCTTGTTTTCTTTCCAGTGCCCTCTGGTGGCTCCTCTCAGCAGTACCTTTGCGCAGCCACAGCAAATCAGCCATATCTGACACCTTCTTCCTCGAAACAGAGAAGCAGCAACAGTCAGCTTTGGTATACCTCACATGGCTGTTCACTGCTATATGCACTGAAAATAATTCAGCAACTTATTAATCACGTATTTAATTTAAAAGAAAATGTTAGTTTTGGACTTGGGTAACACTTGGCTTCAGTATTCTTTTTTCATCCAGTCCATCTCATTCGTAATACCAATTCGGAGAAAACCTCATTTATCATAAGTGTTAGCATGGGAGAGAGATGGAGTTTAGGGTCTGTATATCAATATACATGCATTGTTCCATAATAGTAATTGCACTGTCAAGGCAGAAGTCCAACTCAAGTTATGAAATGCTAGTTTAGTAAGCCTGGTTAAGGAAACTGGTGATTTTGCAGATGCTTGTGGAAGGAGGTTCTTTCCAACAAATATTTCAATCAGTTAGATGCCCAGGAGAAGATATGGAGGAATATAGCATGATCAAAGTGCAGTATGACTGCATGTTCAGATGGCTCCTTAGCAATTCAATTTCCGTAAGAACACAATGAATGCCTGCTGTAGGCACAGTTACTAACACCACAGGTCAGCTTTCCATATGTAATGAAATAGCCCTGAAAATCACGACATAAAAACACTCCAGATGTTATTTGACTTATGGTTTCAAGACTTCAGAGTGCACCCAGTTCATCCTCCTCAGTGTTGTTCTGCAGCTGCTGGAGACAGAAATAAAAAAAGAATTGACAGCTAATATTTGCATGGAGAGCCCCAGGTCCCAAAGGCTTAACAAACCTGTAGGTGCTTCTCTTTTCTGTCCTTTATCCAAGAAGCTCATGGGTAGGGGGAAGGGAGGCTGGCTTCTTCCCATCTCTTCAGGACAGCACTTCAGAGCCTGGCAGGTAGCGGAGGAACTGACAGTCCCTGTAGGAAGGCTTAGCAGCAGTAGGGCATGAAGCTATGGGATACAGAGGTGGAGCTACTGCCTTTCATCTCCAAGGAAGCTCCTCCCTCTGCATTGTGGAGAGGCGGGCAGTGCCCCAGCAGGTACCTTCCCCGGCAGCTCTGGGGCTCTGATGCCTCATAGTGTCTGAGCACTGGGTGCTGAGATGCACCTCCACTGCTGGAGCAGCACCAGGGCCCACAGAAAGCAGCTGAGAGGAGCCAGGAAACATGGAGCCAGCTACTTAAAAGAGGCTGCAGGTAGGGAGATGCGGCATTGGAACAGTGGGAACAGCTGGTACAGTTGCAGGTTGTCCAAGAAATGGATGGTTGGGAGATATAGCAGAAGAGCTAAGGATAAATAGAAAATATATTTAAAAGCACACAAGAGCTCTCTATTCTTTAATAACTTTTATTTAGGAGATTTGTCTGTTTCATATAATGTTCCTATTATGACCACATACAATAGCCTGCTGGTTTTGTTTATTAATCCTTGAGAAAAAGGGAAATACTCTTATCTTCACTTTCAAACAGGACACTGAAAATAACTGAGGGACTGAGCCACTGAATGGGGAAATGAACCTACCTCCCTGAATAGCAGTTGTATCTTCCAGATCATGTTTCGAAAACTAACTATGCCTGTATTGTGTAAGGATTTCTTTCTCTTTTTCAATAGGAAGAATGGCAAAAAATTAATTACCAGCTCTAGAGCATATTTTGGGCACCAGCCACTGTCTATGAAAAGGAACTGAAAAAAGAAGAAAGGGGAATGGACCTTTTGGAAGAGAAGAGCACTTATTCCATTTGCATTAATTTGTTTTGCTCTTTTCCAGTTTTTTTTTACCTTTTTTTAAAAAATTTACTTAGTAGATTTATTTTACAGATTACAATGAGAATAGGTGGCAGCAAAGCAGAAGTTTGTTTTAATTTATCCTCAAATTAAAAGTTGAAAAGCATATGAAATTAATTGGGAGGTACAGTCAGCACCACTCCGTCCTTCACTCTTGCTGACCCATTAACAACATATGATTCTTGTGGGAAAGATGAATCCTCTCCTTAGACTGTTCTAAACAGTCTTTGCAATAAATCATTCGGATGTACTTATTTGCTACAGGAACACAACTGTTCTTACTGCCTCACCGCAGATCATCTACTGAGTTCATTTGTTGCATGTAATTCCTTACTGTATTTTCTTGGTCAACATTTGCTCTCATGGGTCTGCCAATAGAAGGTGGGAATAAAACTCTGCATGGGAAATGTATCTTTTCATCTTTTTCCATTCTCATAACCTTGGGAAGGCATTTGTTGCAGAAGTGCAGACATACTCAGCTTTGTATGTATTTGAGCATACTCATACTCGGTGCTTCAATTATATTGTCTTGCTTACCATTTGAGGGGTATGCCATTGCAGCCTTTGTTTTGTCATATTCACAGAAGTAGTCCTCTTTACCCTCTTGGAGACTAAGAGTAATTTATTGGGTGTTAGAGATCTAGATTTGGGGGCCAACTCCTCAAAATTACAAAGAATTTTTAGAATGAACTCCAAAATACATGAGGAGAGCAGGCCGGATACCAGGAGAGCACTACTTGGGAATATTGTTGTTTCAGTGGAGCTTCCTCCCTGAACAAAGCATTAATAAAGAAATTCTTTCATAAGAGATACTCCACCCGGGAATGTCTCAGGGCGCAAGTGTTCTATTGTGTCTTGTTTGTGGAGGAGATACTATTATTACTTTCCACTGATACTGTGCCACCTGCATGTTTAGTGGTTTGTCAACACTTAGGAAAATAGGTCCTTGCAGCCTTGAAGCACTAATATGCAAAAGAAGTGCAAATAGAAGCAAAGATGGCAGGGAAGACTGATCTAAAAAGCTTTACACACTTTGGTAAACAATTACTGTCATAAATAATCCCATTTTGGGACTTGCCTTGTTTGAATGGAGGTACTGTAACCAAATGCAATTAGTTAAGTTGCATATCGAGTTTTTTCCTCTTTGTGGTTTTTCCATAGTCCTGTCTTGTGAGTCCTGGAGGAACTGGGACTTCACTTGGGATGAGGAAGAGCAGGTAGAAATGGCCAGGGGTAGGTGGGCACAGCATGTGCCTTCTTCTCTGTCAGTTTTTAGCCCTGTCCATCTGGGCTAACTAGACCAAAGTCTGTGGTGTAATTCCGGTTTTACATCTACAGAGCAGGGTCTGGACCAGCATTGCTGCCAGCTCATTGGTCTTGTGCTTTCATAGTGAACTAATTCCAGTGTCAATCCTTTCCTCCAAAGCTTTGTGTTTGAGAGCAAGGGACTTCCTATAGTGTGTGTGATGGCAGACGGAGACCCAGAATCACCTTTTGAGTTGTGTTACATTTCAAAGAGCTTGTCTGTAGTGCACTGAATGTATTTCTTCTTTCTTCAGGTTACTGGGGCCATGGTGGTTCCCCATGGTGGCTCCCCACAGGGCTGGCAGGGCAGGGACTTGCTCCCAGGGCCTGTCCCACCCTCCCACTACCCCAGCAAGACAGACAGGCAGCCCCAGCTGGTCACTGTGGTGGCGTGGCCAGGCTGGGGGACTGAGTCAGAACCAGGGTCGGGGTCAGGCCTGATGAGGGCACACAGGTCCACCACAGCCTAGTGGTAATGGGGCAGGGCTGTGGTGATGATACAGGGACAAGGTCAAGTCATGTAGTCATGTCAGGGTCAGGTCTAGTGACAGTGACCAGGGTCAGCCATGGTCCCATGATGGCTGGGCAGGCCACGGGTGGGATGGCCAGGATGAAGCCAGATTGGGATGTCAGCTCGGGAGTCAAGGCAGTGGCTGTGCACAGACAGAGCTGGGGATGCATCTGGGGCTGTAACTGGGGCAAGACCCAGTGGGACAGCCTCCCTTTAAAAGCAGCTCCCAGGGAAAGGAGGGCTTGCCATTGCTGAGACCTGTGGCTGTCTCCACGGCACTGTTCTCCAAGGCCACCAACTCTGCTCCTCCCAAGCTGGTCCAGGGCCCTAGTGGCCAAACCCACAAAAGCAAGGAGAACATAGGACACTTTGACCCATGCTCATTCAGACAGAGGCCTTGTGCCAGGGTTTTCAGGCTATTGAGGCTAATGTTTGCATTTTCAAGTGACAAGATAATGTAAAAATGAAAATCACAAAGATTATTATTGTTATTGTTATCTAGCTCAATTCTGATTTCACTAGGGCTCATAAAAATAAGACACTGTTGAAATTGATGAGATTTAAGCCAATGCTTACTGTTAAGCCCATCAGTAAACATTTTCTAAGTTCAAGCTTAATGGTAAAAGTAGAATTAAATGGACTTTGTCTATATGGATAAATTGACCAGGCTTCAAAAATAGGTCAGACACAGCAGTACAAGCAAGCATTAACTACTGAGTAGACAGTCAATATGAGGAGTTATTCTGGAATAACTAATGCAGAATAGTTCAATTTTGTTAGGTTTTCCATGGAGATGTGACCCAATTAAGGAATCGTATACCTTGTAGGAAATCTGTACACTTCCCATGTTTGATCTTTTCAGTAGTAATGCCTCTACATTCTCAACACCATCTGTCTCCTCCACAATTCAAGTGCAGAAGTTAAATTAATAATTGACATTAGTGGATATTGGAAATAGCCATTAGGTGGAAGAAGAAGCAAGCAGAGTCATGGAGGTGCCTGGAGAACTGTCTGAAATGCTGAAAACATCAGCAAAGTTGATGAAACTCTCACTTTAGCTCAGCTTTCTTATATATGTCTATTAAAAGTTGTTTGTAATGCCAGTGGCACGTGTGTAGGGTCATTGGGCCTCTGGAAGGTAATGCCACTGAAGTGTAACATCCACTGCTTGTCACTGCTGTAAGGAAAGAAATGAATATCAGTTTCTCATGCTGACAGCTTCTACTCGTTGTCTGTGTCCCAAGACCTTCAAGTCCTTGCACATATTTCAGAAATAGTAAATTGGTTATGCCAGTAAGTCAAAAAAGTGTGACACAGAAACATGTCTGATTTGTGTTCAAAGTGGCTGGATATCTCCCCACCTGTACTGGCACATCTCTGCTCCAGTGCTGTGCTCAGGTTATATGTGTCATGTAGTCCTGTCAAAGACTACAGCATATGCTTTCTGTGGTGAAGCCCAAGGTGCTGGAGTTTTGTTGAATTTGGTCCCCGAGGTACATCCAACTCTCATATCCATCTGTCATGCAGCACTTGCACCTCTTGTAGTTGTGGCTGTTGGCAATGCCTCGCTAATGGCTGAGAGCAAAGCTAGTTGGGCTGTATGTCAAGACTTCAGCTGATGTTCATTGGTTTCTATTGGATACTGTTTTGATGGCATTTGAAAAATGTTGCATGTGTCTGCTTCCATTTCTTCTTTAAAATTTAGGTTTTGTCAGTGGTGTATGTATACTGACTTTAATCATCCTTTAAAATCTTTCTGCTCTCTGAATCCAGTTTTCAAGTCAAGTGGAGTTTGGCCCAATGGAGTTTTGAACTTTGGGCACAGAGGACCTTTTCTTCTCTGTTGCACAAATTTAACACAGGACTATATAAACTATGGACTGACCTCGTTTTGTTTTTTTCTGTACTTGTTTTATAATGAAAAATTACATAATTCCTCAGAGCTTAAAGTCTGAAGAATTTCACTACTTATGTATTTCATGCAAGAAATTCATTAAAGCAGGTAGGGGAAAGTGGAACTTTTTCGTGAGGATTTGTGCACCTAAATGTTCGAATGAAATATACTTCTAATCCTTCTTTGCAGCTAAATTATTGTATTAATGCTGTTCAATGTAATAAACTATTTAAATGCCTGCGTTTTAAACTCCTACCAGAAACTATATTCTTTTCCTCAGTCTTACCTCTGAAATAAATAGGTCAATGCGCTAGTACCATATTAACTGTGACCAAACACATCAAAACCACAAAACAAAACCTAAGAGTAATTGATGAAAAGTGCAGTCTTTTTACACTTTATTGCATATAAATTACATACAGTTTACTTTGTGGTTGGTATAATCAAGGAACCACAGTACTTTTACTTGCTGTATCTTTGGATTTTTAGATGTAGGGATCTGAGTGCAGAAAGCTGCAGTCAGGGAAAGCTGCAGTGGTGTGACTGGGGTGCTCTGCAGTCTGTTTCTTCCTGCATTATAGGCTTGTATGTTGTTAAATATATATTTATTTGTATATATAAAATTATATACATCTAAATATTATATTTTAAAGTATTATTATGCTATAATATTTCTATTTCCAGGGGAAGAGTTGTCAGATTCTAAGCTACTATAGCAGAGGATCTGCACAAGTATATATTATATACGCGTATATAAGCATTACATTTCCAGATGAAAAACATCCACTGTGTCAACATTTAAAGCTTACATTAATTCTTGTGACCTCTTTCCTTAATTTAAAGCAATGTAAATGAGGCTTTTGTAGTGATACAGTAACACATAAACTGTCTGCAGGTACACTCAGACCAGTCTTACTTCTGTTGTCCAGAATTGTAAACTCAGCTCGTTGTGAGACTCTACACACTTAACCTGAGATTGCAGAGGTATATTTCAAAAGCCCTACGCTTCAAGCTTAGCTCTGTGCAAACTAATGTCTAAGCCTGTTTGGAGCCTCTCAGTTTTAGGGCTCTGTCCAGCCCCAAGGGCTGTCATACACAAACCTGCTTGTAGAGGTGAGACCTTGGTCTTAATTTGAAACAAACTCCCCTCATTCAGAGTTCTCACCTGGCCTGTGTCTTGTTCCTTGTTTTTCCTCTTATATTGTTTCCTGGGAAAGGTTTTGCATAAAGAAAGTCTTAAAACAACACGAGCAATAGCATCTGCATTGTATGTCTTTGTAAGGCAGTTAAATTTATAATACATGGCCGAGCTGTAAATACTTGCATAGATGACTGTCTCTTTGCATGCTAACAATATTTATAAAAGGTCTCACGATCAACTAGCAGCTCTGCCCTGGAAGAGTAAATATGTCTGCTGTTAATCATTAGCTTCAGGTTTACTGAGAGACCTGATCCTCAGCCATTCAACCCATCTTGTGGCACGCATGATATACATATGCATTTCCATGTAAGATTTCCAGGACAGGAATTCAGGAGCTGAAAACTTACTCCTGTCATTCAATGGTTTTGGATTGAGAGTACATCTATCCCTGCAAACAAATAAGAATCTTTACATGGAGAATTATATCCATTGCCTCTATTAGCATGTATTAATGGTAATGGAAACACCTATTAAGGAAGTAATCTCATTAGAGATATTAATTACTACCATTCAGAAGCTGTATGACACACTTTAAAACGATGGATAGCCTTTCTTTCCATTGCATCATGGATTTGTTTTGTTATTGCTCTGTAACATTGGTAGGCAGCTTGTATTGAGAGTATAATAAAGTAACACCCTTTTTTCCCCTATCATTTGCAGCCTGTACAGAGAGATTTTAACTCATCTGTAAAACATTCTCAGAGTGGAGCTTTCCCCTGTTTTGCACACACTGTAGAGGGAATGGCAGGGTCATGGCTGAGCTGGAAGATCGCCCCGGACAGTTGTGACATTACTGGCCGTATTCACGGAATCATAGAATATGCTGAGTATTCCACCTCATTCACTTTCATTGACCAGCTGCCCAAAGGACTAAAAGCTTTCATATTCTGAGTATGTACACATTTTAAAGGATATGTACTTAGCACCTTTTCTACTTGTTCCAGCCGGCTGAAACAATGTTTTCACTGAAAACCCAGGGTAACTGCTAAAGAAATAGTAACACAGTAACGTTTTAAGGCATTGTTACAGCTTGAGAAGGGTGATTAATCACCCTTCAGCTCCCGTGATCTGTTTTCAATGCTCTGTGCTCTGAAAACTTAACTTTATGAAGACAGTCAATGAGCTTCTAATTTCAGGGCTTTAACTGAGAACTACTGATTCCTGAGCTGCCAGAGCAGAGAGGAGTTATATGGTCAGCATGAGAATTAACCTTGTCTTTGACCTTACAACATTTCCTAATTTTATTTTTCAAAGGAAAGTGTCATTCTGTGCTCTTACTCAGGGAAGCAGAGAAAAGCTTCAAGGGGAAAGGAGTGTTAGACTTGATTAAGGAAAACAGCAGCTAGTGTAAGTCATCTGCAGTATATTTATTTCATATAGTTTAATATGAGAAGTTAATGCTTTGGGGGAAAAAACAGAGGTACCTTTTGGCCACTGTGCAGAGAGTGCTTAAGTTAAAGAATTATAGACACAAAAGACATTGTGACTTACAGAGTAGGAAGAAGTATTCAACACACAGTGGAAGTCCGATGAGAACGTTTCATGTATGCTGATAGTCTCGCTGTGTGTGGGTTGTGTGTAATCAATTTACACATTGCCACTATATTGGGCTATCTCATAGCCCAATTTAAAAGAATAAATTTGCTCAATAGAACTAGTGTAGTAATGTCAGATTTGTGATTTTTTTCACACCTTTTAATGAAAAACAAGAGAGATGGAAATGGAAGGGTTTTCCCCATGAGCAGATAAGGTGGATCTTCAGAAAGGGCAGAAAAGGTGTTCTGCCTTTAACTCATATATTCCCTGACTGTGTCCCTGACAGACACAGCAGGGCTTAATGTGTGATTCCAATATCTATTGTCAGGAAAGTGTTCTGAGGACAAAATTACATTTACTGTTTACAGCTATGTTTATGTAGCCCTACTTGCTACTTTGAAAGGATATCCTGCAGAAGTGGTATATGTGTGTTTTAAGTTCTTCTGCCTATTAAATGTACAGTCTGGGAGGAAAAACTAGAGAAGATTAATTCCCTTTTCACTTTCTTCTGACTTCCATTTGGTTTTGCACATTTCCAGAATCTAAATATTTTGGGATAATTGTGAGCTGGCAACTCAATGCAGCCATCAAAGTGGGATTGAAAACATATCCCATACAGTTCAGTGCTGGGCTGTGAAGTGTTTACCCTGCCCTTCAGGTGAATCTTTCTTAGCGCTTCCAGTTACCCTTTCCATCCAGGAGTATCACCAGTAGGTGACTCTCCCTCCCACACCCTGACCTGATGCCTGCTCAGGATAGTGAAAGTCCTTCCATTACATTAATTGGCCTTTGGGTCAGTAACAAGTACTGAACCAACACACTCTTTGTTCTTCATTGTTGTGGCCCATCCTCTTTACCCACACACATCTTCAGTTACTCAGATAAATACATCTGAAGGCAACTTGGTGGGTTAATGGGCATTATAAAATGAATTCATAATAACAAAACCAACAGAAGGATGAAAAGGATGAAGACTTAGATTAAAAAAATAGTATTTCAGGGGAAAGAAAAATTAAATTGGAATGGTTGATTGGCTACGTTCTAGCAGGTTAGAGTGGAGCATTATTCCAACACATTTTGTTCGTCAAAATAGAGGAGACCTTGATTTTTCAGAGAATTACTGCAGAAATGCTTAACTTTAGAAATATCGAGGAAAAAAATAAGTGCATTTTCAGTTAGGTCTTTTTACATTGCCTTGTAGTATGTGCAACCAAAACATGGGAGTAATTTTTCCTCTGTGATTCACCTACTTGTGCATAATGTTTTACATATGAGACTGACTTGGTTCATTAGCCAAACAGACAGCAATACGAAAGAAAAATAAACAAAAGATGCTTTAATGTGAGTAAAAATATACCAGCTACTAAGAATAAAGACTGCCTTAGAAAATAGACCTATTGTGTGTCTGAGGTGCTCAGAAAGAGTACGTTGACTCTGTATTGTTATTTTTCTTCCTGGTAGGATTGCACCTACCTCTGGCACCTTGGTAACCAGAATGTTGTTGTTATTGCTATTATATGTCTCTAGGAAACGGCAGATATAATTTTTTTTCAAATTACTTCAGCTGTGGTAGTCTTTGCCCTTGCCAGTAATACTTCTTTTCCCCTTTTTTTCCAAATATGACAACTTGAAAGTATGTCTTTAAATTATTTTCATAACATTAAAAGGAACTCTAAGTAAAAAACATTCCTACATTGCATTTTAGAGCTACTCGTGACTGTGACAACACCCAGAGTTTTCTAGAAAAATAACTAGTTACAGAAGTGGTGGAGTTGCACGGTTCACCAGTGTGACATAATGTATAAAGCAGTGGGAAGAGCATAAGTTGAAGTAAAAAAATTAGGAAAGAACAGATTCTTCAGGCACTGTTTTTTAACATCCCTAGCCATTCCTTGCTAAAAAAGTAAGGAATGTAAACAAAGAGAAAAGCTTGGTTTAGGTAACTTTTTGCAAGTTATCTGCCCTCCTGTATTTTTTATCTAATGTTTTCAACACTGTTTTTATCTGCAATCCTTTCAGCCTTGTCTTCTGAGAGCTTTGATCCAATGAGCAAATTGCACCTGCTTATCCTTCACCTGGTTCAATTCCTTATGCTGTGTATCTGTTCTCTTGTGAGGTGTGTGGTAAGAGTCCTTTAGGGCCAAATCCTGCTCTGCTGAAATCAATAGAAATCATAATTTCTGTTTTGGCAAAAGTGGGATTGAGTCCTCTGTCCCCTGCAAACAGCAGAGGTGTCCCCAGATGTCCTATTTGGCAACCCGGTTTCTACTACCTTGCGCATCTGTCTTCTGCTTTATATTCAGGATGACGATGGTAAAGAAAATACCTTTCCTCTTACAGTAGCAATTAAAGCTCCTTATTACCCTAATAGGAAATGGCAGGGGAGGCTACACATCTATTGACAATATTTATGATAACCCACATAAAAGTACATAGAAACATTTAGGTTAACTTTTCCCTGGAGATGTCCGTAAGAAATACTGGGACATCCTTGTACCAATAAGGAAGCGATGTTTTTAAAACCAATGCAAAGAAATCACTCCTGAGTGATTCATTAGTTTAGATGCTCTGTAGGATAATAGATGGCAAAAGGTAACAAGGTGTCGCCTGTGAGGTCATTTAGGATTGCTGCCAGCTCTGATTTGTGGAGCAGTCTCCTGTAAGTTATCCTGGGAATGGACTTGCCTTTAATCCCACAACAGCTTAGAAGTACTTTTTCCATCACAGTGATGTTGTCTCCTCTCAAGAGGAAGTGACTTCAAGTGTCCAAACATGGCTGTAGACAAACAAGAAGGAAGGATGGATGGAGCAGACAGGGAAGCAGGATTCGTACGTTTGATTTAGAGGGCGCTAGGTGTTTTGATACTCCTACAGAGCAGTGTCTCAATATATAAGTGGTAATCTGAGTAACAATAGCACTGCCTCAGAGGCAAGTTCATTGCAATACTCACTGCAGATACCATCTCCTGCTGTAATTGTTTCTTGAGACTGGCTTTCCTTCTGGCTCACAACTGTCATTCATTAGTATCATGAGGGGGCACATAAACTTGACAGAGCAGGTATATAGGGAAATGATGTGGTTTGGTGGGGGAGTCATCACGGAGGAGAAGTGCTTAATAGTCATGCAATATTGCAATTACAGATTGTGTATCATATTAATATTATTCGTTGCTCAAATAACTATGTATATAGAGTTCCATATGTGGGCCTGCATGTGCGCATAAATATAAATACAAATACGAACAAGCAGTTTAAAGGATTTCTTTGATGAGTTGAGGATGACAGCACAATTCAAAAGCAGTACATTCACAGATAATGACTGCAGATAATGCCAAGCATGTACTCGTAAAGATTTTACCGTGTTTAAACATTAAAGTCAGTGTTTGCGCAAGACTTCCAGTACATTTTTCAGTGCAAGGCATGTTCATGCAATGCCTCATATGGTCGACGTTAGAGCAAGTGTGGGGGTTTTGTATTTTCCTTTGTCTCTGGAATGCGTAAACGTGAAGCGAACAGACGGTTATGTGTCCATCCTGCCCGCTTCCCGGCCGCGGGTGCGGGGTCGCAGCCCTGCCCCGGGACACGCACAGGGACAAGCTGTGATCCTGGATGCCGCCGCCGGGTGGCGCCAGGGCCCCGCCCAGCCATTCCCACTGGGAACGGCGATCCCAGCGTCTCCTTCCGGAGGGAATGCGTTGTAACAGATGGTCTCCACTTCGGGGACTTCAGCAGAACTGCCGTAGCCTTGTTTACTGGGCGGGCGCTGTGGCTGCAGCCACTCCCCGAGTACCTCATGCCTGGCTCTGTGTGCTTTTACTGCTTCTTACTGGTGAGGCCACAGGAGTGAGGTCATGGCGTTGGCTCTTGAGAGCACGTTGTTCATCCCCTCTTGTTCCTCATCACTGCCAGGCTGCGTTCCAAGCTGCAGAATGCAGTGTTTAGTCACTCCCATGGTGTGGTAATATCTGTGATGATTAACATTTTTGCCTTTCTAATAAGTTTATTTGGAATGGCTAGTACTTGTGCATGTGGCTGTGTAATCTTCAAAGGAAGTACTCATTTTCCAAAAATGTCTCCCTCCAGCCTTCCTGTTCATCAGATGCCACCAGATGAACAGTAGGTGCTAGTATGGACAATGTACTCTGTATAAATTCCAGATCAAAATATATCCATTTCCAGACTAGATATTTAATTTTAAGTGTATTTTGAGAGGCAGTGTTGTCTCAGATGAGTTTTTATCGATAACAGAAATAACTTATGTTCTCTGAGAACATCTGTATTCCTAGGTATGGGTTTTACCACTGATTAAGGTGGCAGATTTACATGAAAGCCTTGCTCAAATGTTGGTATTACATCTCCAGGCTGTGCACGAAGTCTTGTTTTGTTGCCATCAGAATCAGTTGGGGTGTGGATTTGCTGCATTTGCATCTGTACAATGTCATTTGAAAACAAGTAACTTTGCATGCCCATTGCACTATTCCCACTCCTTTGCGACCGTACCTTGTTCTTTTATGTCCAGCTAAACAATTAATTCCTCTGACTTCTTGGTCTAAAATCTGAACTTACTACTAAATAACTTCTTCAGTTGCAACCACATGTGTGTAGCTTGTGCAGGCTTCACCTTAGTGTGGCAGAACATTCATGTATTCATTATTAGTTGCCTCCATACATATTAAACACAGGCGGAATCCCTATGCAGCAAGGAAAGAGGAAAATCTGATAAACTCGTTGAACATGTTGCATCAATATCTGTTAGCTGAATTCACAATTTATTATTCTCCTTTGCATAGAAAATGTATAGTGGACACCTCAGTGTCAGGGCATTGGTGATCTTCCTCTTGAAAATAAAAATAATCTTGTTATTGCTTCTACTTAAATGAGTGAATAAATATTTCAAAAGTTGCTTTGTTAGGGTGTTATTTATTCTGATTCGATTATTGGCTGAACTTAATGTTACTTTCAATTATTTTAGAGTGCTTATGAATTATTACCTTATTTTTGCAAGGAAAAGGAATGCACTTCTTCAAGACAGAGAATAAATCAACCATATGAGTCATCCATTTAACCTGGTCGCATAGTGTCATTTGTTAAGCTGGAGAATTTTCCTGTCATTAAAAAATTTTATGTGATTGCTGTGAACGTATCATGTCCAACTGTATCTTTTAAAAAGTCATTACATGTAGAGATATACTGTAAATATTTAAATCAACACCAGGGAGAGTTCTTAATGATGTGCCTGTAATATCTAAAATGGCTTAAAATATTTTTTTTCCCTTTCTAGCAAACTTCTGAAGAGAAAAAAGTCTGAAAAAGGGCTGCAAGGAGTGACTGGAGAATGGTTTGAAGAAATAAAAAGAAAAAAATTTCAGAATTACACTGATGTCAATAGAATGTTAAAACCACCATTAGAGCATCAGCTAAGGAAGAGCAAAAACACCAGTGAGTTGCATTTTTCCATTTCCTTACGTATATTATAACAGTCACCAAACCAATGTCTTACAGCATTTTAGAGTGTCATAGAGTTTCTGAAACTGCAGACTTTCTTCTCATATCATAGTTTTACCAAAGATGTATTTTCAAAATGGCTATGTTTCTTTAAGCAGATTCTGTTAAAATCACAGCTGGGAGTCACAACAGAAAATTCCTTATACTGTTATGCCATACCATACAACCTAGGCTGGAAGGACATTAGGTCCAACCTTTTGTTGGAAGGGGAGCCTAGATGAGATTATTTGGAACTTTCTGCAGTCACATCTTGTAAACCTCCAGTGATGGGGACTCCACCACTTCCATGGCAAGGCTGTTCCAGTGATTAATTGTCCTCACAATTAAAACTTTCTTTCATAATCAAGATGAAGTTGCTGTAATTATAGTAAATACACTGGTGGTTTTCCAATCAAAGCAGTGATGTTTGCTTTGTACAAAAATGTTGTGGTTTAACCCCAGCCGGCAGCTAGGCATTACATAGCTGCTCACACACTCCCTGACAGTGGGATGGTGGAGAGAACTGGAAGGAGAAAAGTGGATTAAGACAGTTGAATAGGTAAAGCAAAAGCTGTGCATGTAAACAAAGCAAAACAAGGAATTCATTCAATACTGTGCATGGTCAGGCAGGTGTTCAGCCATCTCCATCACACATTACAGTGACTTGAGGAGACAAATGCCATCACTCTGAATGTCACCCACTTCCTTCTTCTTCCTCTAGATTTTACTGCTGAGCATGATGCCATATGGTATGGAATGTCCCTTGGGTCAGCTGGGCTCAGCTGTCTTGGCTGTATCCCCTCCCAACTCCTTGTGCACCCCCTCCCCATCCACTGGTGGGATGGGGTGAGAGATAGAAAAGGCCTTGACTCTGCGTAAGCCCTGCTCAGCAGTAATGAAAACATCCCTGAATTATAATCACTATTCTCAGCACAAATCCAAAACATAGCCTCATGCAAGCTACTATGGAAAAAATTAACTATCCCAGCCAAAACCACATTCCATACCATTTACATCACTTCCAGGTCCCACACTATCCAATACATCCTCATTAACTACCCTGCTGCCTTCCCATCATTTGATACAGGTGACATTCCCTTAGTCTATGGTTCACCCCTGTAAAACATCTGTAAAATGTCCATTAATGTCCACAAAATGTCCACTGAGTTCATTTAGTTCATGACTTCGGGCTCCATGTATTATAGTGGTTGCTCAGGACAGGAGAGGTGGTGTGTTGCATGGACTTACTGAGGACCAAAGCCAGCTCAGCCTGTCCACTGCTGCACTTGGCACTGCTCCTTGCAAGGCTCATCCTGCACTGTCTTGGGTGGTTCCTGCTATAGTAATTCCTATAACATACAACTCAAATCATGGGCTACAAGAATTCAAAGGTATTTTCATTACAGTCCCCACCCATGGTCCCTTTGGGCCAGATTATGAGGGTTTAACATTGCAATGAACTCCTGCCCTTGCTCCCAGCCTGGCTAGCAACAAGGGGTTCCTCCTATTGTATCATAGAATCAGCTGGGTTGGAAAGGACCTATGAGATCATCAAGTCTAACCCTTGATCCAATACCACCGTGGTTACTAGACCATGGCACTAAGTGCCACATCCAGTCTCATCTTGAAAACCTCCAGGGACAGAGAATCCACCATCTCCCTGGGCAGCCCATTCCAATGCCTGATTACTCTCTCCATAAAAAATTTCTTCCTAATATCCAACCTAAACCTCCCC